>NC_067430.1:6580357-6883571 GCF_009764475.1 Pristis pectinata
ACACTGGCCTTCATTAGTCAGGGCACAGAGTATTGTATAGGTCACTAGTGAGGCCACACTTGGAGTACTGTGTACAGTTTTGGTCACCCTGTTATAGGAAAAACGTGATTAAACTGGAAAGAGTGCAGAAAAGATTTACAGGGATGTTGGCAGGACCAGAGGGCCTGAGTTATAGGGAGAGGTTGGCCAGGCTGGGTC
The DNA here is from genome assembly GCF_009764475.1 of Pristis pectinata. Taxonomy (NCBI): domain Eukaryota; kingdom Metazoa; phylum Chordata; class Chondrichthyes; order Rhinopristiformes; family Pristidae; genus Pristis; species Pristis pectinata. Next base: position 6,580,556 of record NC_067430.1, read on the forward strand.
TTTATTCCTTGGAACTTAGGAGAATGAGGGGTGATCTTACAGAAATGTTTAAAATTATGAGAGGCAGAGATAAGGTGGATGGTAACAGTCTTTTTCCCAGGGTAGGGGAGTCCAAAACTAGTGGGCATAGATTTAGGGTGAGAGGGGTAAGATTTAAAAGGGACTTGAGTGGCAACTTTTTCACGTAGAGTGTGGTGAGTATATGGACCGAGCTGCCAGAGGAAGTGGGTGAGGCAGGTACAACAGTATCATTTAAGAAGCACTTGGATAGGTACACGGAGGGGCGGGGCTTAGAGGGAGATGGGCCAAACGCAGGAAATTGGGACTAGCTGGGTGGGCACCATGTTCAGCATGGACTGGTTGGGCCGAAGGGCCTGTATCCGTGCTGTATTGCTCTGTGACTCTATGACTCTGTTTTGAGGATGTAGGTGGAAACCAGAGAACCTGGATGAAACATACGCTGTCACAGGGAGAGCATGCAAACTCCACACTGACAGCACCCGAGGTCAGGAGTGAGCAATGAATTAGCATCCCTATTACTCTGTCATTATACTATTCTTGTACACCTTGAAAAGTTTGCTTAATTCACCCAAGTGTCATTTTCTTTTACTTTGAGCCAACAGGGATCATTGTTTTGTTACTTAATATGTTCATAACAATCTTATTCCTCGAATTTGATTGCACACCTTCCAAAAAGAATCATTTGGTAATAGTCCCTCCCCCCCTCCCCCTTTACAGTTGATGGTTTCACTGATTAACAAATTCATGAATTTGGTTCATGTTTTAACCCATCATGTTCTAGTTCCTAGTTTCTTCTGCTCACCTTTCTACCTCCCACTTGCACTATCACTGCACCCTTCAGAACAAGCTTACATAAATAACTCATCTCCCAAATGTTTCAATGCTGGTTCTCATCAGGTTATCAAAGACAGAGGTCAATGGAACATGTATTGGAGTTACTCAACAGGGAAGGCAGCATCTGTCGAGAGAGAAACAGAACTGATGAGTCAGGCCAAGGACCTTCCACCAGGACTGAAAAGTTGTCTTTCTCAAACTCTCTCCACAGATAAGTTCTGACATGTCAAGTATTTCCAGAATTTACTGTTTTATTCTCAGATTTTGAACATCTTCAGAAATTTAAACAAAAAAGCAATCAATTGCTGGAAAATTGAGATCAAGAATGCTGGAAATACTCTTCAGGTCAGGCAGTCTCTGTGGAGAGAGAAACATGCTTCAGACTGAGGACCTTTCATAATTTTTTTTAATAACTTAAAGATTCTTGAGTTAGGTACACATCTGAAGATGGATACATTAACTTGTAAGAAAGTCCTGGAAATAAAAGTTGTGACCTTTTGACTGGAGAGAACCCTAGCACCATTTATATTCAAAGTTCCAGAAAAAAATATGTGAACTCTACGTCAGCCATTTTCATCTTATTAAATATGTTGAACTTCTTGAGCCTTCTGAATGATATTCCTGCATTTAGGAAGAAAGAAGGGACGTTGCAAGTCTAGTGATCAGATGATATGATCTGTTCCTCCAGTGCTGTTTGCCCATTGGTGACTTTAAGCAACAGGCAGCAAGTAGGTGGCCACACAGCCTTCAATTTCTCTGCAATGCCCAACATATCGATCTGCATTCACGCTTGAAGCAAGCATTAGGCCCCTCGTGCACACAAGGGTTCCAAACACCTGCAAAAAGTTTCCACTTTAATGCTGGCTTGTGCAGAGGCAGCCAGACTCATCGTCAGCTGCATGTGGATATCAAGGGAATCAGCGGATACAGGGTTATCACGGGAAAGCTGTGCTGAGGTAAACGATCAGCTGTGATCTCATTGAATGGTAGAGCAGATATAAGGGGTGAAATGACCTACTCCTGCTTCTATTGCTTAGGTTCTCAAGGGAAGCAGCTCCAAGCACTTGCCTGCAACAAAGATGGATAAAGACAAGTTTTTCACTGTACCTTGGTACAAGTGACAATAATAAACCAATTCCAATACCAATACCAACCTTTCTGATGGCTTTGTCTTCTGCGCAGAGTTCCCCCCACTCCAATTTTTTTGTGCTGGCCAGAGGGCACCCTAACCCAAAGTGCCTGCATGACTCCTAATCTCATTCCATTGCGACGCCGACCACCTGAGGCTCTGCTGCCTCTTGTTCCCTGTCCCGTCTCTAAGCAGTCTGCCAGACCGACAGTAGAAGGCCCCTTTTGGGTAAGCAGAAGCCCAATTTCTGAACGATACTCTGGGGGCTGTTGGACTGTACTGATATATGAGGAATGCCTCAAACCTCAGCATCCAGGTGTAAGGTATTTATCGCTCTTGAATTCCACGGTGTATGTGCTTTACAGGTCATAGAGTCATGGAGTCACAGAGCATGGAAACAGGCCCTTCGGCCCTCCTAATCTATGCTGACCATCAACCATCCATGTACAGCAATCCCATTTTATTCTCCCACGTTCCCATCAACTCCCCCCGGATCCCACCTCTCACCTACACACTAGAGACAATTTATAGTCGCCAATTAACTTCCTCAACCCACACAAGATTCTGGAGGAACTCAGCGGATCAGGCAGCATCTATGGAGGGAAATGGACAGTCGACATTTTGGGCCAAGGCCCTTCATCTGACCCAAAATGTCGACTGTCTATTTCCCTCCACAGATGCTGTCTGACCCACTGAGTTCCTCCAGCGTCTTGTGGTTTGCTCCAGCTTCCAGCATCTGCAGTCTCTTGTGTTTCTACACACCTTTGGGATGTGGGAGGAAACTGGAGTACGAAGGGAGAACATAGAAACTCCATGAAACACCTGAGGTCAAGACTGAGCCCAGGTAACTGGAGCTGTGTGGCAGCAGAGCTAATAGCTACACCACTGTGCTGCCCAAGAGCTCAAGCCCCATCTCAAAGGAGAAAAATATTGAATATTCAGGTAATGTAATGGACATCATTGGTGTACTTACAGCACTGTTGCAAGGCTCTGGTAATAATTAGCAACAATTACTTTTTCACCATATATTTATCTATGAGCATGGAAGTTACCCTGGAGATATTTTACAATTGACATTGTAATTGTTTCATTCATTCAGCATACTTTGTGGAGCATACTTATTCAGCATACTTTGCTGATACTCCCTGCTTTTGCTGAATGATAGTCCTGCCAGACATGAATGGTACTGCACCAGAATCTAACAACAGCTTTCATTCGCACAGTCTCATGTTGCTGTGTAATTATTATACAGTTAAAGATTAGATCAACCAGTCAGTTGCTGTGTTCCTCCATGCTGACTGTGAATTAACACATTAGTATACAGTTCCATACCCAGCTATATTGATTCTATTAGAAATATTTTCTGATCCTTTTACAACAGTAGTTTTCATTTGTTATCCACAGATGTAATACCTCCTTATCACTGAAATTTAATTCACCCACTTTCACAGCTGAAAAAATTTAAATCAATATTTCTGTGCCAAATGATTTACTGTTCATATTGTCTATTATATTCACAAAGTGTTCAACATGGTTCTTGCAGATAAGTGGAGGGGTTTTGCTGTTTAGTTTCTAAAATTAAGAATGATGATAGTGTGGGCTTAGTGCACAGTGATTTGTGATCTTTCATGTATTAATACAATAACGTGAACAGAGTGCTGGAAAAATTCAACAAGTCAGCCACTGGATGTAGAGAGAGAATAACCTTCCATCAGAGCATGCATAATTAATATTATTTCACATAAGAACTTGCAATTATGTAAGGTTTGTCTCATCCTCAGCACTTCCCAATGTGTTTTTCAACCAATGGATTTCCTTTGCTCGTTATTGTATACTTGGCAAGATTCCAAAAGCACAAATAGAGGTTTTTACCAAGCTGCTCCTGGTGACGGACATTGAACTCCCCTCGCCACAGTACACTCTGTGATCTTGCTGCTTTCAGTGCTTCTTCCGAGCATTGTTCAACATGGTGGAGCCCTGATTCCTGAAGAGGGAAGGTTGGTGGTAATCGGGAGAACCATGTTTGACCTGATACTATGACACAACATCAGGTGTGGTGTGCTGTCTGTAATGCACGATTCAGTGAGAGAACACATATGTTATACTATTGCTTGACCAGTCTGTGAGATAATGTTTCCAGTGTAAACAGAAGTCCCCAGAAGTTTGGGAGGAGGACATTACAAGGCCAACTGGACTGACGTTGCCACATCCATATTTGACATCTATATCAATGCTAGGTGCTTCAATCCATGTTCTACTTTAATGTGAAGACTAGAATACAACTAAGTGTCTTTGTAAGTCACTTCACCATGTCACATTGGGTCCGCAGTCAAACATGGAGCAGATCGGGCAAGGGTGGGTTTCCTCCCCAGTTGTGAACCAGATGCATTTTTTTGCAATTTATCTGGTAGTTTCATGATCATCATTAATTTTCTTTAAATTCTACAGCTGGCATAGTGGAATTTGAACTCTCATCCCTGGATTGTTAGCCCAGAACTAGTTGAGGAGGAGAGTACCAGGAGTGGTTTGCTCACAGATGCAGCGTGGAATGATTTAACGGCGATAGGAAAATGTGAGAGCTTAACTCCGTCACATCATCCCAGCTTGGAGCAATATCCAACCTTCACTTCCACCTTCCCATTTATTCACACCCCCACTACCACTCAGATGAGGTCTTGTACAAGGTAACCATCTGTCTCATGGTCATCAGTACTGAATACACAGAGCACCAAGGATGATAACCTCAACTTCTCTCATTTACTGATCCGCCCACACCCCTAGTCCCCCATGAAGATGAGGCTGGAGAATGGCAGAGGGTAGCCACCACAAACGATGCAGCTCACTGATATAGAGAACATCCCAGAGATGGGTGACCTTTTACATCCTCTCTCAATGGCAGATGAGACTTGGGTAATTCACAGATAGTTGCCAACAGAATTACAAGCATCATTGCCACATGTGCTGACTTGATTTCATCAATGACTGAAGAACAGTGATTTTCTGTGTTGTGACTTTGCCACAACCAAATCATTGCTCTTCCCCCCTTCACACATGTAGCAAGTACTGTGGGCATCAATGAGGACCATTCCTTAGGGAACTCCTTCCTTCTGAGGATGCACTGTTACCCACAAAGAGTCTGGCACAGTGCAAGCACGTACACTTAAATGGTTTCAATTAGCTGGGTTTCCACCAGGAGTTTTGTACCATGTAAGTGAGCTTGAGTAGACAGGTGATAGACCCATACTGAAGTTTGCATCAGGGATAAGCAATACCTTAAAGATGTGTTTAACTGGACACAGATAGTGACTCCAGGAGTTGTCCCTGAACATAAGAGATGCATCAGGATCTTAGTCAGATGAACATACCAGTTAGGAGTTGGAGTTGTTTCTCAAGTTGCTCTGCCATTTAATAAGATCATGTCTGATCTGACGGGACTGCCAGATATGCCATGTACGTTCTCCAGAGCGGTGGAGGGGAAGGAACCATCCTGCATTGCTCCCCATGCATTGGTGCAGGGATTTGAGTGATGGCCACCTCCATGAATTTTCAAATGTGTATCTGAAATGAGTTGATGCTGGCCATGATCACAGCCATGCAGATCATGGGTTGCAAGTATCTCCGTTGTCTTAAGCAGGCTTTTTTCACCTATTGCCTCAACCGTCACCCCCAAACAACATCTCCTGGCCCCTCTCCCAAGTCTGGCTCTGCCTCTGCATAGGTACAAGCGGAGCAATCAATGCAAGACTCTTGAGGGCTCTGCATCCCAGTTTGTAATCCTGAAAGTGTCGCAGCAGTAAGACAGGGATTTAAGATATTTATTTATTAATCACATGTACATCGAAACACACAGTGAAATACATCTTTTTGTGTAGAGTGTTCTGGGGGCAGCCCACAAGTGTCGCCACGCTTCCGGCACCAACATAGCATGCCCACAGCTCCTAACCTGTACGTCTTTTGAATGTGGGAGGAAACCGGAGCACCCGGAGGAAACCCACGCAGACACGGGGAGAACGTACAAACTCCTTACAGACAGTGGCTGGAATTGAACCGAGGTTGCTGGCGCTGTAATAACATTACGCTAAACGGCTTGTTTCAGCTGAAGCCACCAAGGAGGAGTGGTCCTAACTTACATGGTGTTTGACAATATGTTACGCTGCTAGGTTTAAATTTAAAACAAAAGCTGTGGAAAACTTATTGACTAGCAATACAGCTACATCTTATCATCATGCTTACTTTCACTTCCTGCTGTGTGTGCGGTGGGTAAATGAGGATTGAGCAATGAAGAGGGAGGTGGTGGAGGAGTTGGCCGATACCGGTGGTGTGACCGGATGGTAGGATTTGTTACGTTTCACCCTATTTGTATTAGTACATCCTCAGGAGCAATGTAAACAGCAGGTCTGGCCATTGACAGCATATCTTCATCCTCCTGTCCCCTCTCCATGTTCTTCCCCCTTGGGGTCCACCTGTAAGTCTTGGACACTGATGGCAAACACATCCCAGGCCCTTTCATCATGGGGCTCATTCATTTTAAATCTTCAGGGGTTGAACTCTGTACCTACTGAAGAATTCTCTGTCAAGCACATGTCAGCAGGAACTGAGACAGCAGCTGTAGTACGTCAACTTTTGTTCAGATGGGACAATCATAGGTTTTCATACCCAGCTGGATTGCAGTACAAACTCACCTCCGTTTTCAGCTTTGAGCCTTGAGGAAACTCATGAAGCTTGTTGAACTTGGAGCCAAGTTAAAACTAATTTTAAAATTCCTCAGCAATATCTTTGAAATTCATTGATTTAACCAGTACTGACCACTCAGATCCAACTAAGAAATCAGTGACAGTGTCTGGCGTCCAGAGAGACTTCTAGTAAGTCTGAAAATGAGTGAGATGGAGTTGGATTAAGCACCAAAAACATGTTATTTCTTTTACCTTCACTCATTCCCAAACTCATTTGTTCTGGGGGTTAAAATTCCCATCCCCCAGTACCAGGGTTTCATGTCTCTTCCTGAAGACAGTGCCTCTATCAACGCAGCATTCCTTCAGTACTCCACCAGGTTATGCCTGTCAGTCACTCCGTTCTGAAGCTCAGACACTCAGAGGTGCCAGGGACATTGTCATGCACCTGGGCAACCAGTGTGGAGGGTCCATTACTCATGCTCAGTAAACACTGGAGATTGCTGTCAACCATGTTGAAGAAAAACAGCTTCCCATGTGGAAATAGACCCAATGTACATTTGGGCTGAATGATCTGTCATTTTTATAACTTGTCCTGGAGCCCCAGGTTGGGATCAGGTGAACATTCTGATAAAACTTCCCTATTCAGCTCAGAGTAGAGCCAGCCAAGGTAGCACTTTATCCTGGTCAGAATGATTTAGTGTCCTCTGTTCTTGATCTATATTTCATGTGTCATCCTCAGACGGATTAATAACATGTTTGAGATTGTCCCATTTATGGCAATGGTCGGGTGTGGATGAAGTTGTGGGTTTGGGTTAGGTTTTAATTTTGTACCTGACCCTGTACTGTCTGCATTCAGGAAGATGTTGGAGGTATACTGTGAACCAGCCTGATAGAGCTGACAAATTCTAACCATTATAGAGCCCAGAAGATCGCAAGAGTTTCAGAACAAGGGTGCATACTTCGTTGCAGATAAACGATGATTAATACATGTGCTTAGGTCACACATATGATGATGTCAATATGTTACACACTCACTTGACTTTCCACATACTAACACACCACAGAAAACATAGACACAAGAAATTCTGCAGATTCTGGAATCTGGAACAATGGACAAAATGTGTTGGAGGAACTCAGAAGGTCAGGCAGCATCCATGGAGGGAAATAAACAGTCGACGTTTTGGGCCGAGATGCTTCATCAGGACTGAAAAGGAAGAGGGCAGAAGCCAGAATAAGAGGGTGGGGGGAGGAGGAGGAGCACATGCAGGCAACACACAGAAAACATAGTCCACTTTGACCTTGTAGGTATGTTGAAATTTGACATTGATGGTTCAAGTTAATACCAGCAATATTTTGTTGGAATCAAGAAAGAAACACTCCATTGGCAATTTGTGTAGGTTATGCATCTTCCGTTCCTTTGTGAACCTGGACACATCACCACAGAATAGACTGGCTCATCTGTTGAGCAGTATATAACTTATTTTGTTGTCTGCATTCATTTAGTTTTGTAGTGATGGTCGGATTCAGACAGATTTATTCTGGGTGCTGGACAACCCAGTCTCAAACAGGAACAGCTGCTGCTGAAGGTCCCAAACACCTGACTGTAGAGACAGTTGGACATTGCTGCTCCGTGGATCACAATGTTAGAAGCCTGGTGCATGTAATTTTAGAATTAGATTGTGATTGCATGAACTGACATGCATGCACACAGCATTGGGATGGGAGAGGCTGTTTGCTATTACTATTTTATCCATTTGTTCCTAGAATAATCAGTAAATGAAATATTGCAATCAATTAAAAATACAAAAAACTGCAGATGCTGAAAATCTGAACTAAAAACAAAAACTGCTGGAAACACACTGCAGGTCAGGCAGCATCCGTGGCAAGAGACACAGAGTTAACTGTTCTGATCTCATTTGTTCTGATGAAGTGACATTAACCATTAAACTCTTGTTTCTCCTTCCACTGACGCTGCCAGACCTGAAGAGAATTTCCAGCATTTTCAAATTTAGTAACATTAAATTAACATGGTCCTCATCAACACACAAGCCCCAGTGACTCAACAGCAAAAGTATTGGGTCTTTTTAGTTTGTTTCAATGAAAAAACAAATATCTCCTCGGGTTTTGACGTTTTTACATCATTAGTCTCTTTTCCAGCCATGTTTCTGAAATGTTTCGTTGATGTGACCATTTCAAAGTCTGTGTTCGAAGGCAACCTGGTATGGATTTCACAGCTGGCAGGCACTGCCTACTGGCAGTGTGACCTCGGGGAATCAGTATTACTGTGCAATCTTCACATCACAGGGACATTGCTCGTAGCAGCCCTGGTCTATGTGACAGATGCACTGTGAATGAGGCTGCACCAATGCCTGGGGAGCGAAGGGTATCACCTTAAGAGACAACGAGCTAGAAATGTTGTTGCAGCGAGGTTTTGTTTATCAGAAAGTGGATCACTAAAAGCAAGTGGGATAGCAAAAGCAGGCAGAAGTTGTACCAAGCTACTCCATCAGTACAACAGTATGGAAGAACTCAGGCACACAGCCGTGACATCATCTGCTGTTTACCACATGACTGATGTTGCTGTTGCGATGTTCTAGCATGAGTGCACACTTCAGAAGTGATAAAAGCCACAAATACTGGAGCAAGCCATAACCAAAGGGTAGATACCTGCTCCAGCATCCTAGCTGAGCTATTGCCAGTGAAAGTGAAATGGATTTGAACTGCTTCCATCAAAGGTGTACATTTTCTGCAGTGTTATCAATGTGTCATTCACTTCAGAAGGAAATTGGTATTTGAATTTTCCATACAGGATGGAATGACGGTACATTGCACTCGCGCTGTGGCTCCCTCATTGTCCATTGCCACGTTGTTTTCTATTCAATTTCCTATGGTAGTGTAGTGGTCAGCGTAACGCTATTACAGCGCCAGCGACCCGGGTTCAAATCCGGCCACTGTCTGTAAGGAGTACGTACGTTCTCCCCGTGTCTGCGCGGGTTTCCTCCCACATTCCAAAGACGTATGAGTTAGGAAGTTGTGGGCATGCTATGTTGGCGCCAGAAGCGTGGCGACACTTGTGGGCTGCCCCTGAACACTCAACGCAAAAGATGCATTTCACTGTGTGTTTCAATGTACATGTGACTAATAAAGATATCTTGTCTTATCTTGTCTTGATGCTCAGAAACTTAATGGATGTTTCCAAGGTTGTCCAAGATTACACCTTTCTTAATGAGGGGTGCTGACTTTGACAATCCCTGCCTGGTGCCTAAGTCCAATGGAACAGCATCCCACCATTGGCAGCCATTGCTCTAAGAGCAGGAGACCCCACCACCAATGTTACATACAAGCAGCATTGCATTTAATGCATGACTTCCACATATAGTTATTAGGAAGGCTGAGATCCACACTTCTAATGCACATTAAAAACAACTGACCACTTTGTGTGTGCAAATTATGCTTTGGGACTCACGTGTAGTCCTCTACGTGTATATCACAGCTTCTCCATGGTGCAGGGGATGGTTCCTATTGGTGCAACAGTAAAGGTTGACATTCAGTGACCCTTGCTGACACACACCATGCCTTTATTTCTTCCCTTGGGTATACTGAGCTACTTATCTTGCTCAGGAAGGCCAGGCATCAGGTTGCTATATTGTCAACCTTTATGTAACAACCAGAGCTGGATCAATTAGATAAAGGGAACACTCTGCTTGTGTCGGTGTTGCTTTCATTTAATGGCTGATCATTTCAATCAGGATATTTCTGCTGTCAATTAATTGTGACACTCACAAGAGCCTTCAAATTTAAATCCTGATAAAGCTCAGAATATAAAGCAGGTTGTCCATTACATTCTTATTTAGTCATCTTCTTGCATTCCATATTTGAAATCCCTGTGTGAAATGAAGTGATTACACTGTACGAGGGGTGAATTTGACTTCTATTATGCTGTTCAAGATTTTAAATTGAATGTTACAGCAATAGGCTCTATTATTGCAGGAGAGACATGATTGGACACATGTGGGAAGTCTCAAAGGTTACATACTTGTCTATATTTAAAAATATGCTCTGTCGTATCAAGGCACCGCAGAGATTAACAAGACTACTCCTGCAAGGACTGAGAATAAATGTAAGGAAAATTAAACTCTGGTCCACATGTTTCATTTCAGACATTAAATTGCAAGAGGTTTTTAAAAATAGAAATGGGTGTTTGTCAGAACCTGTTGGCTTTTTGAACTCTCCACACAACAGCTGGGGGTTGATGGCACTCTCTCCACAATGGGGATTCATAAGCAGTGCCAATCCTCATTAATTAGTCCTTTCTCAACTTGGACCACTTTTCCTTCGGAGTGTATGAGCTTTGGCATTGGAGGATAGACAGGCAGGGTTAAATACAGGTTTCCTTAAGGACTAAATATTGCAATAATGTTCCAGGAAATTTACAGACAAAGCAAAAGTGGAGGGATGATGAATGATTTTTTATATTAATTTCCCGTAACCAGCTAATCTGAGAGCAATAGCTTTTAGAGAGAAGGTTATGAAACTCAGTGCTGTACTTTCAGAGTTGCCATCTTTCATGTGACATATTAGGTTAAAGGTGGGTTAAAATTCATGTGTCTCCCCATTCACATTTAATGTGTCCGGTTGGCACAAACTAGATTGTTATTTTGTCAGTTGAATTAAAACTGTGCTACCCGAGGTCAGTCGGCAGATTGATCAGCATCTGCGACCGGTTTGAGTCGGCATCAGGGGCCAGAGTCAACCGCGCAAAGAGCGAGGCCATGCTCTTCGGCAAGTGGCCCAACCGATCCAACGTCCCCTTCACCGTCAGGTCTGACTATCTGAAGGTGCTGGGGATCTGGTTCAGAGGGGCCTGGGCGTGCAACAAAAATTGGCGGGAGCGGATTGGGAAGGTGAAGGTGAAGCAGAAACTGGGACTGTGGGAATGGCGCTCCTTATCGATAACTGGGAAGAACCTGGTCATCAGGTGTGAGATGCTCTCAGGGCTGCTGTACTTGGCGCAGGTGTGGCCTGTTCCTCGCTCCTCCGGCTTGGAAATCACCCGTGCCGTTTTCCGGTTCGTCTGGGGATCCAAGATGGAGCGGGTCCGACGGGTCACCATGCACAAGTCCCTGGACAATGGGGGTAAAGGTGTCCCCAGTGTCGCCCTCATCCTGATGACCACCTTCGTCTGTGGCTGCATCAGGCTGTGCGCGGAACTCAAGTACGTGGGCACCAAGTGTCACTACGTACTGAGGTTCTACCTGTCCCGGCTGTTGCGAAGGATGGGCATGGCCCCGTGGCCACACGGCGTCCCGGTCAGCTGGACATTGCCGCACTACCTGTCCTTCATGGAAAAGTTCTTCCTGAGCAACTCCTTGGAGCATAAGTCCATCAGGAAGTGGTCAGCACGGAACATCCTGCAGACACTGTAGGAGAAGGACTCGATGGACACCGTGGGGTGGTTCCCTGATCAGACTGTCCAGACCATCTGGCAGAATGTCTCATCGCCAGAACTCACCAACAAGCACCAAGACCTCGCTTGGCTGGCGGTGAGAGGGGCCCTCCCAGTAAGATCCGTCCTGCACGGTTGGGGCATCACCCCCAGCGCGCGCTGCCCCCGGGAGGACTGCGCCGGGGGCGAGACGGCCGCCCACCTCTTTGCGGGCTGTGGGTTTGCGAGGAGGGTGTGGCGAAAGATGCAGGGGTCCTTGTCACGTTTCATCCCAAGCAGCAGCGTAACAGAGGATCCTCTGATCTACGGGCTGTTCCCGGGGACACACACACAGACGGACATCAGCTGCTGCTGGAAGGTCATCAACTCGGTGAAAGACGCCCTTTGGTCTGCCCGAAAATTGTTGGTCTCCCAGCACTGTGAGATGTCCGTAGGGGAATGCTGGCGACTGGCACATTCCAGGCTGCAGGAGTACGTGCTGAGGGACGCACTGAAGCTGGGTGCAGCCAACGCAAGGGCTCAATGGGGAAGGACGACAGTTTAGGGTTCTTCTGCCACTGGAGAGGGAGGGGCAGGGTCAGGCGAGGAAGCCGCTCAAATGTTGTAAATATGGGATTGGTGTATCACCCCAGGGAGCCACACGTGTGGCATCGGTGCTGTGTTTTTTATATATAAAAAAGGTAACACTAAGAATTGAACTGTACTCCAATGTAAAGGTTTGAACAGTTTTTATTATTGTATATAGTTTCCTTTATTGTGAATAAAATTTATTTTGTTTAAAAGAAAACCGTGCTACACTGCTTAAAGCTAGCGTCCCTCTCCACAGTAGCTGGAGCAGATGTCGGCGTCCACCCTCGAAACATCAGGGGAGGGCCTGAGGTTTAACGAGTTACATTGGAACATAAGAAGTAGAAGCTGGAGAAGGCCATTCAGCCCCTCAAGCCTGCTTCACCATTTATTGAGATATTTTAAACTAGCTTTGCTCTCTACACCAACTGTGCATCCCTTGGTTCCCCTAATACCTGAAAATCAGTCGATCTCTGTCTTGAATGAACTCAGTGAATAAGCCCTCCTGGGTGTTGCATTCCAAAGTTTTAGAGCAGATAGTTCTGGAGGTTCATTTCGTGAGTCAAGCTTCAAGGACTCAGATTCAGTGCCAGAGGGGAAGGGGAGGAGGAAGAAGAGGATGGAGGAGGAGGCGAAGCAGCAGTCAGAAGGGTTCCATGCAATGTTGTTGCATTGTGATACCCTGAGGAGAATCGTGGGCCAAGTTGCTGATCCCCAGGCAATGGTTTGAAAATATCTGGGGGCTCTGCACACAACTGCCAGCCTCCACCTTGGTAATGGTGCGGACGTTTGGATTCCTACTCATAGAAATCTCAAACTTATGTACAGTTGATCATCACTGTCATTCCCACTCCATGTTTCCCAAATATTACACTGGGAAATCTGCCTGCTGAACCTGGCTGGGGAGAGGACTTTCCTTCTCCTCTTCGGCCAAGGCAACCAGAACCATATTGGAAAAGGTTGGTGCCTGATCTCTCCTTTGCTCTGCCGTGGCTTCAAACAAGCAACCAATGTCTGTTAATAAGCACCTTCTCTTTAAGAGGTGTAGGCATGGCTTCAGTGAGCAACACTGGATTCAACTAGTACCAGCTTTTCACAAAATTAAGCTCCATGGATAAGCTCTAAGGCAATAAAGAGTACGTTGATATCACCCCGAGTCTGAAAGGATAAAATGTTCATTTTGTAAGTATTTTGTGCTGGGTTCAACAGCCTGGGTTAAGATACCAATTGTCCAATTTTTCCTCTCAAAGTATTCATACCTCTCCCCTTGCCCACCAAATAATTCTTTAGAATATCTAACCATGAATAGTGTTGAGTCTTAAAAGAAGGTTGGGAAGAAGTTGCTTCAGCAAGTATAACTAAAGGGCAAAAGAGTAGAGCTAAGTGGATGGGAATTTCAGAGAGCTAGCACAAACAAAAGGGTTGAATGGCCTCCTTCTGTCCCTCTGAAATTCAATAATTTTGTGTGCATTAGCACTTGTAAGGAAAAACCAGTTAATATTCACGAAGGAAGTCCCTGATACCAATGAGTTCTGTCTTCTTTTTCCAGATGTTGCTGAGCTCGCTGTGAATTTCCAGGATCTTCTGTTCTCATGTCAGGTTCCTAGGTAGGTGTGTTGTTAGATTTTCTCCAAAATGTCTCACCGTGAAGTTAATTTAGTCAATAATTGATTCTCGCCTTAGGCTGTGCACAACATGTTTACGTACATTGGTTGACAGCATGCATTCTCGTTGAATAATATCCAGCAACCAGTTTATTCGTTTTCTCATAAACTGCTATGCCCCAAGTCATTGCTGAGCCCTTTTAGTTAGGTTGCCTCCAGCCATATTCAATAGACTGTGTTGCTGTAGAGGAGTCGTGGTCACCAGAGACAGCAGGTTAAATATAGATATGCATCGTAACTGAACGAAAGCATTTCATTATTTGAGTTTTGAAAATCAAATTTCATGCACTAAAATAAAAATACTTCAATGACAGTGTGCTTAATTCTAATTCCCAGCTGCTAAGCTTTCATTGGAATCTCCACAATAGAATTTAGACTGTTTCACCAACCTTAGAAACTAAACTACAAGACTGGTTACACAAGCCATCATGGAATGGGACAGTTCAGGAGGAATGGTTTTGTTATCCTGTATTTCATTGGCAGTTTCAATTCAGTCCAGTTGTAGCCTTTGACTGGTTTATGTTTTGTCTGGGAGTACACAGGGATTGGTTTGGCACCATTTTTGCATTGTTCTGATTCATGTAATGCAGCAAACCGAAAATGTATGTGGTGCATTTTATTCACGTTCTTTTGACAAGTCATTACAATATGCCCAGCAGCAACAAAACCAACTTGCACCTGTACAGCAACCTTAGCACAGAGAGAAAAAACAACTTCCAACAACAAATCCAACCTTCCTTCATTGTTTTAATCTTGTCATTCTGGGACCATCTTTGAACCAAATTTTGAATTCCCTTTTGCATCCCCTCCAGTGCCTGTATTTCCTCCTTATAATGAACTGCACAGTAGTTCATGTAGTCTAACCAAGGTTCAGTACAAGTTTAATAACACCTCTACTTTTCAATTCTATCTCTCTGGAAATAAAGCCCAGTGCTTGTTTGCTTTTATTATGGACTGCCTGACTGACATAACAACTTAAAGTCATTTGTGCATTTGTAGTCCCAGATCCATTTGTTCTCCACTTCACTTAGATTTTTCAAGTGATATGTGACTTCATAATAAATGTAATGATTCATACTCATCTATGTGGAAATTCATCTGTCAATTAAATGCCAATGGGATTAACCCACTAGCTTAACTGGCTTGTCTCTTTCAGGCCAAAGTGACTTTCACACCCAGGAATCAGAACTAAGGGAGGGGAAATATCAGTCTAGGTTTTTGTCCCTGACTGATACTCAGTTAGAAAGAGCGTGTACACATTCTGTCATTACCAACACATGTGGATCCTTTAAGACCTGTAATTGTGATCACTGAGCTATTTGTTATGAAGGTGTTCTTTTTCTGGGCCTTACAGTGACACATCCAGTAGAACTGCTTCCCTTACAGCTCCAACGACCCAGGTTCAATCCTGACCTCTGGTGCTGTCAGTGTGGAGTTTGCACATTCTCTGTGCAAACTCCACATGATTGTGTACGTTTTTTCTGAGTACTCCATTTTCCAACCACATCCCAAAAAAATGAGGGCTGTCGTATTAATTGGCCATCGTATATTGCCCCTAATGTGTAGGTGAGTGGTAGAGTACGAAGGGAGTTAATGGGAATGTGGTGAGAATCAAACAGGTTATGGTAGAACAAGTGTAAAGGTGGGTGCTTGATGGCTGGTGCAGATTTTAGTGCCAAAGGGTCTGGTTCTGTACTGTCCAAGTTGTCCCTTTCTTGCATCACCTGTCGTGCATTCATGAGTTCTCTGTATTGCTCTTTGTAAAATGGGCGCCAGTCACCTCATTGTCCTTGATATGATTTCCTCCATTCTTGGTTGTTCCCTAGGGTAAACGCTAGGGTGTTTGGGCATAGATGTTCTTGATAGTGATGAAAAATCCATGCACGTTGTGGGTATCCAAGTTGCTAGACCTCCTGATCTCTCCACTTGTTATTCTTTTGATCAAGCTTCAGGTATCAGCTGCTTCTTTCTCTTTAAGATGTGGTAGAGTTTCCAATTTGTGAAAGCCTTGCATTTAAGTCTAATTGGCTCCTGGATTTCCTGGTCATTTTTGTCCAGAACCCAAAAGATCCTTCACCAGTGCAAAATATCAATGACCACAGACCTTCAGTGGGCACTGTGGCTTTAAGTAGTTGGGAGGCATAAGATTGCCCATGGGGCAGTCTGTGAAGAGCCACCTTGGTGGGCACCTTGAGACTTTCAACATTGATTTGCTGTGGGAGCGTTGCCGTTGCTGCTACTGTTTTATAGCCCGTGTTTCTGACCCACCTCCAATTGTTGATAGGAAATTGCATTTAGAGTCATGGAGTCACAGAGTCATACAGCACAGAAATGAGCCCTTTGTCCATGCTGACCGTTGCACCTATCTTTACTAATTCCACCTGCATTAGGTCCATAGCCTTTTATTCCTTGTCTATTCAAGTGTCTGTCTCAATGCTCCTCAATGCTCATTATAAGTGCCTCCACCCCTTCCTCTGGCAGCGCGTTCCAGATATCAACCACTCTCTGTGTGAAAAACCTTTCCCTCTTATCTCCTCTGAACCTCCTCCCTCTCATCTTAAACTTGTGCCCTCTTGTTTTAGACACCCATACCTGGGTGAAAGATTTTTACAACCTACTCTATGTCTGCCTCTCATAATCTTATGTACCTCTATCCGATTGTACCTCAGCCTCCTTTGCTCCAGGGAAAACAAAGCTAGCCAAATATTTCCTTGTAAGTGAAACCCTCAAATCGAGGCAACATCTTGTTGAATCTTTTCTGCATCCTCTCCAGCACAATCACATCCTTCTTATAATGTGGCGACCAGATTTGCACACAATGCTACAAGTGCGTCCTGACAATTGTTTTGTAAAGTTGTAACATGACATCCCAACTCTTACAATACATGGCCTGTCCGATGAAGACGTGCATACCATATGCTTTCTTCCACACCCTATCCACCTGTATTGCCACTTTCAGGAAACTATGGACTTGTACCCCAAGGTCTCTCTGTTTGTCAACACTCCAAGGGCCCAACCATATACTGCCTTATCCTTATTTGACTTTCCAAAATGCATCACCTTGCACTTGTCAGGATTAAGTTCAGTCTGCCATTGCTGTGCCCAATTCTCCAACTAATCTGTATCCTGCTGCAGCCTTAGACAACCTTCTTCATTATCAACAACACCAACAATATTCATGTAATCTGCAAAGTTATTAATGCCACTTCCTACATTCACATCCAAGTCGTTAATATATATCACAAACATCAAAGGTCCGAGCACTAATCTTGTGGTATACTGCTGGTCACAGAGGATGTTAACTGCTCTTGTCTGTGTGTTGAAGAGAATCCTACATTTTGTGAATGTGTCTTTTCTATGGAAATTATTAAGATAGTTTTGATGTTTGACAGATCATTAGTTGATACTTTATTGCCTGTCTGAGTGATTTCTGAAAGCTTTTGCCATTAGCCCACTTAATCAACCCAAGGTCTAAGCTCTTATTTCTGTTTGACTCTCATTAAATTGATAATCGGGATCAGATACCTTTACTGTTTAGTCTTACTGCTGTCTGTAAATACTGCTGTTCAGTTTTTTTTCCTATTGCCGTAATACTGAGCTATACTAATCAGAAAGTCTGATGAGGATAGGTTGAGTGAGCAAGGGCTTTTCTCTTTGGAGAGGAGGAGGATGAGAGGTGACTTGATAGAGGTGCACAAGATGATAAGAGGCAAAGATCGAGTGGACAGTTAGAGACTTTTTCCCAGGGCAACAATGGCTAGCATGAGGGGGCATAATTTTAAGGTGATTGGAGGAAGGTATAAGGGAGATGTCAGAGGTAAGTTTTTTTTTACACAGAGAGTGGTGGGTGTGTGGAACTCACTGCCGGCAGAGCTTGTGGAGGCAGATACATTAGGGACATTTAAGAGGCTCCTAGAGAGACAGATGAATGATAGAAAAATGGAGGGCTATGTGGGAGGGAAGAGTTAGATAGATATTAGAGCAGGATAAAATGTCGGCACAACATTGTGGGCCGAAGGGCCTGTACTATGCTGTAATGTTTTATGTTCTAAGTTCCCCTTGTCAATCCTGCATCTGATTCAGCTCCACAGAGCCAGGGCATCTGTTGACGCAGTAACATTGGTCTTAACAACCCCGATGAGGGATAAACAAACAGCTGAATTTCTTCCTCCTGACCTTTAACCAGTGGCTCATGTTGGACATGTATGTGTACAGGTATAAGTGCAGGACTGTGTTGCACATGTTTGCAATGGCTTCCACAATTACATTATTCCCCACAATTACTCACTCTAGCATTATGTAGGAACAACTGCTGTTTACTGAAATGCCAAGAGCTTATCTCCACCACTGAACCACACTCCATGCTTCAGAGAGCCACTTCCAGGATGCTTTGTCTTGCTGCACAATACCTTGGACAAGCATTGCCACCACCAAGTAGGGGCATCTTTTGGTTCTTTCTCTTCCCAGATCAAAGGCAATAAATGGATATTAAATCTGTGGCTTTTAAACAGCTATTAATTTTTCTATGTAAAATGAATTGAGCTTTCTAATCCCAGAGAACCTGACCCCATGTAATAATCTACTTGCAGCAGTGGTGTGATTGACACCAATGGAAACTTCACACAGAACAGCTACTGGAATACCCTACAGAGACATTGAGGCATCAATCCAAGGTGATGGATGAAGTGCCCTGTGAAATTATGGTTTACACACACTGTTCACAGTGACTGGAGGGATACTGTTCTCTTGCTGTCAAATGCTGTCAATGAATGCAAGGGGATGACTCATATTATACTGCTGACACTGACATGTATACAGGTATCAATTACTTTCAGAGCATTAGCTTGTTCTCTGCTGTGCCCTCTTTAAGTTAACTTATTTAAAGTGCCGATGATAAAATGACGTGCTGAAATAGCACTTGGAGCTGTTTGATACAGAGCATGCCATTGTGAGTGCTATAAATCCACCAATTTCATAATGGCAGAATCCATTAAATTTGCCAATAGTAATAAAGAGAAGTTCACTTACAAAACACTATTAGTATCCTCAAGATGTCCAAATGTGAATTGCAGCTAATGTAAGACTTCTGAGGTATTGTCGCTATTGTCATGAACACAGACTGGATCAAGTAATACCTTTAAACTATCTGCTTCAATACTGCATAATGCAATGCTGCTTTCAATCTAACGCAGCGATATCCGTTATCGTTTTCACAACTCCCTTTAGGTGCTCATTGTTGGGCTTCCTATTGCAAATTTTATCTTTTTTTTAATTCTTTGGTCACGTTTTATCTATCTAATTATGTTTGAAGTAGTTCTGCACCCTCTGAGTATTTTAGAATCCACCAGCCGGGCACTGAACAATATGTTGCCCCATTTACATCAGATTAGAAATGTTAGAAATCAATTAGCTTAGCAGAATTTCAGAGTCCATTTTAGTAGCAGGAAAATGTACAAATTGTGAAATGAATGGGCATTTACAAAATGAAAATCCACAGGGGTTGGGGAATTAAGGCCAGAGATTAATTCCTAGACATCATGATTTTAGAAGGAAGATGGAATGATGTTCAGTCATGCAGCCCTGTTAATATTAGTACATGACAACAACTATTTCTAGATAATTTGCTAGCATTTGAGAAATTTCCTGGTGAGTCTTGCTTGCTCAGCTGACATATAAGATGCACAGTCCCTGGATCCAAGTTCAAGCCTGACTCCTGGTCCTCGGTGTATGGAGTTGGCACATTCTTCCTGTGACTACGTGGGTTTCATCTGGGTGCTCCGGTTTCCTCCCACATCCCAAAGACCTGCGGGTTGGTAGGTTAATTGGCCACTGCAAATTGGTCCAACGTGCAGGTGGGTGGTAACATCTGGGGGTAGATGATGGGACTGTGGAGAGGATAAAATAGGTTAGGGTAGGATTTGTGTAAAAATGGACACATGATAGCACAGACTCAGTGGGCTAAAGGTCCTGTTTTCATACTGCTCCTCTCTGTATCTTCATGATTAATAGAATTTGCAACTTTCCCTCTGATCTCACACTGCTTTTGGTCTGTCCTACCCCCTCTTCTCTTAGCTGAGGACTAACAATAATTCAGCTTCTTTGCCTTTTGCTCCATTTCCTGACTCAGGTGTAATGACAATTTTAATGTTTGACCCCCATTATTTAAATTGTATGGCACATGACCAAATACAACTTGAATAATTACGAAGAGTTACTCAGGTATTCTGGGTGTGAAGGATTGCTTCCATAGGATTATACATTTATAGTGGAAACACAATGTAGGTGACAGCTTTGGATTGATTATCCATTGCACTAACTCAATGTAACTGCCCTGTGTAATGAATTGACCCGTACGATCAGTATGCAAGAAAAGTTTTTCACTGTACCTTGGTACAAGTGACAATAATAAACCAATACCAATACCAATATCCAATTAGCTCAGGTGGCCAGATTTGCTGACTTCTCTCCCTCTCACACAGCTGCTCCTGCTTCTCACAGTCCCGAGCCTGCACTTGGGACCTCCTGAAGGCTGCTACTCAAGCATAATGAGTTGGGAAGATTTTGGTCAAGTTTTGTATTCAGTTAAACTCTCTCACTGTACAGCCCTGTTAATGCAGACACAGTCAACTATTCATCCTGTAGATATCGCTACACTTCTATGTGTCTCACAGAAATCAAATGACTCATGCATACAGTTATAATTTGATCTCCTATTTATTCACAAGATCTCCTTGCACTGCCTAGGTCCACTTTCCCTTAAATATCCGTTTCCCAGTGTTAGATTCGTCAGGTGGGGCTAACAGTTGAACTCTTTTTGGCTGTTAAATATGCCTTCTTCCTTGGTTTGAGTCATAATTTTGTTTCTGTCTCACCTGCTTTAGTCCCACTCTCACCTCAGGATCTGGCTGATGTGAGTTATTCAGTCTGTGGAATGTGGGATTGTTCTGCAGTTTGTCAAAAAGTCCTCTGATCAATGTCTCACTGTTAAACTTAAGTAATCTTGCGATACCTATTTGTTCTGCGATTATTTAACAATTCTCAGGAAACTCCACTGATCCATGGGCACTGGTTAACACAGTGAATATCTTTCATACCAGTTTGATTTGTAAAGCATTCACAAAGTTGAGGTACATTAACTAAGACCAACTCTTCTGCCAAACCATGTTATGAGAAAACGGATCTCAATTCTTCTCTGGTATGTTCGGTTGTGGTACAGAACCCAAGTGGTTTCACTTCAATCCATTTCATATGACCTGGTAGTAATAAGTTATCTGTCACCCAATAGTCATTGTGTGCTTTTTGGACAGGTATCATTGCCATTTCAATTCTGTAATGGTGTCATCATTGGCTTGGCTCTGTAATCATGACAGGTAGAGCAGTGGTCTATAAACTCTTCAAGATATTTATCTAATCCTGTCCACATTGGATTCCAGCATCTGCAGTCCTTTGTTTCTCCAACAAAACTCTGGCAATTGTCTTTATGCTCACAATGCTGGAATTCTCAGTATGAAGCTCTTCCAAAACCTGAACAGCTTCCGTGCTTCCATTTAACTTAACCTTGTTCTGTCCATGACTTAAATCATCAGTTGTAGTCCAGCCTCATGTCTTCACCTTGATTTTTGTCTATATATTCCATTCTTTGAAAACAACACACTCAAAATGCTGGAGGAACTCAGCAGGTCAGGGCAGCATCTACGGAGGGAAATAAACAGTCGATGTTTCGGGCCGAGACCCTTCATCAGGACTGGAAAGGAAGAGGGCAGAAGCCAGGATAAGAAAGTGGGGACAGGGGGAGGAGCACAGGCTGGCAGGTGATAGGTGAGTCCAGGTGAGGGGGGCAAGGTAGGTGGGTGGAGGAGGGGGGGGCGAAAGGGAGTGATGTAAGAAGCTGAGAGGTGATAGGTGGAAGAGGCAAAGGGCTGAAGAAGAAGGAATCTGGTAGGAGGGGACAGTAGACCATGGAATAAAGGGAAGGAGGTGGGGAATAGATGGGCAGGTCATGAGGGCTGGGAGGGAAAAGAGAATGGTTGAGGGGGCCACAGGAATAAGGGAAGACAAAAAGGGGGGGAGGAGGGTAGGTGTTACTAAAAGTTAGAGAAATCGATGTTGAGGCCGTCAGGTTGGGGACTGTCAAGGTGGAATATGAGGTGTTGTTCCTCCAACCTATGTCTGGCCTCAACATGGCAATAGAGGAGACCGTGGATAGACATGTCAGAATGGGAGTGGGATGTGGAATTGAAGTGGGTGGCCATCGGGAGATCCTTGCTTTTGCAGCAGATAGAGTGAAGGTGCTCAACGAAGTGGTCACTCAATCTGCGTCAGGTCTCACCTGCCAGCCTGTGCTCCTCTCCCTCCCCAGGCCTTCTCATTTTGGCTTCTACCCTCTTCCTTTCCGGTCCTGATGAAGGGTCTCGGCCCGAAACGTCAACTCTTTATCTCCCTCCATAGATGCTGCCTGACCTGCTGAGTTCCTCCAGCATTTCGCGTGTGTTGCTCCAGATTCCAGCATCTGCAGAATCTCTTGTGTCTCCATTCTTTTAAAGATTTTGTAAACATTGTTGAGAACATGATATTTTACTGCCTTCTTTGTCAAGTCATTGTCGTAACCAGAAATTAACTTCTATCGCTTTCCCTCTCTGTATTTGCATTTTCATATGGTTACCTTGACAACGCATCTCCAATCAACTTTTGTTTTAAGATTCTATATTCAAATGTGTTATCATATTATAGATGGGATGATGGTCCTTTGGGCTCTCAGAGAATCCATTGTCAGTTTAAGCAAGTTAGGACCAAGAGTTGTTTACAAAGGTCTGTGACCAAGGTAGAAAGACTGCCCTGTCAGTGTTTTTGAGTCTTTTTCATTCCAAAGATAAATCCTAATATCTCTTCCTCAACTTCAGCAGAGTTTTTCTCATTCCTTGTCACTGTATGTGAAGCAAACATATTTCTTTACCATCATCTGACAAATAACACCTCTGACCCCATAATTTGAAGCATGACATTCAGGTCTCAGTTGCCAAAGACTCCCTTTTCAGGCTTTTCTTACATAAATCATCCGCTGACCTTTGCCTAATTCTATTTTTGGGTTTCATCAATGCTGTGCCTAGGAATGATCCTAGTACTGCAATATTTTAAGTTTTCTTAGTCTTTGCAATTACTTCTTTTTTTGACTGGTTGTTATCCATTTAAATCTACTTTTAGTCTAAGGTAAACTGTTCTTTCTATACAAATGCACACCTGCTTCTTTTGTCCTTTTTTATACAACAAGCCCCTTGAAATAAGGGGTAAACTTGCCTGTTACCTGCGGCATATGTGTATGAATCTACTGGACCTCTTCTGTATTATTGTGTTCATCACTGCTATATACCTATACCATCCAGATTACTTGACACTGGTTGACACACCTCTCAATTTTGTTTCATTATCAAGCTTTAATGACAGGACTAAGGAAATAAAAAGGCAGGAGAGCTGGACTAAAAATTGACAAAGAATGAACTGCAGACGTTCGAAATAGAAAGGGAAAATACAGGAGATACTCAGCAGGCCACCTGTAGGGGGGATAAACAGAGTTAACTATTCAGGTCAACAACTCTTCAGGAGGATGTCTGATGGGGGTGATCATTAACATGAAATGACTTGGTACATCCTGCATTTTCTGTTTCATCGGAGAGTTGGACTCATTTCACTGTGTGTGTTGATGTACATGTGACTAATAAAGATACCTTGGAGAACTAGTTCATGTAGAGAAACAAAGGATTGCAGATGCTGGAATCTAGATGAAAATCATGATAATGCTGGAGGAACTCAGCAGGCCAGTCAGCATCCGTAGAGAAAAGCGGGTGGTCAACATTTTGGGTCAGGACCCTTCTTCAGAGCCTGAAGTCTTGAAGAAGGGTCTTGAAGAAGAGTCCTGACCCGAAACATTGACTGCCTGCTTTTCTCCACGGATGCTGCCTGGCCAACCAGTTCATGTCGCAAGATTTTATAGTGCGTGGCTCGAATGGGTTGTCGTTTGCAGTGTAAAGTCCAAAACCTCTGTCTTGATAGGAATGGAAGTTTTTCAAACTTCCCCAAAATTCAACACCACCAACCATGAACTGCCTGTCGATCTCACTGTGACATTTTCTCTCTTATCATTCAGCTGATTTTGTTTCAGGTTCATTGTGAGACACCTAATAAAAAGCCCCCTGAAAATTCATAAGCCTTACATCTGCTTCATTCCCTTGATGTATAAAATTAGTCATTTCTTCAATAAACGAGTTTACATTTTTCAAGTGTGATTTGACTTCTACAAATCTGAGTCACTCAGCCTCAATTATGGAATAGCTTTCAAACAATAAAGGCCTCTTTATTTTTGGCCTATCACAGGTTTCCAGCTGAACAGATCAGTTGAATGATTACCCTAGAAAAAGAAGGTTGGGTGCCCATGGCTAAATGTCTGAATTTTACCTCAATATGTCAACTAGTGAAAATGAAAACACTTAGAACCCTGCTGCTGTTCAGTTTATGTTAGTGTTCAATACAGAGACAGACCTGGAAATTGACTGATTTAAATGAAAATCTACCCTACAGCTGGAATATTAACTGTCTCCCCGGAGAAAAGGAATATAAAAAAAGACACTAACAATATCACCTTATCACCTCCTGAGGCAAATAGCTTTTTTAGCCAGGAGCAGACACCAATTCCCACACTAACTGCAAACACATTACAGGAATATAGGAGCTGCCGAATGAGAAAAGACTCAGCTCCATCAAGTTTGTCTCCTATTATTCAAGTGATTGCATGATACTGTGGACGTTGAGTTGTTGTCTGATCTTTCGCAATCAATCTCAATCATTTAGTTGAGAACAGAACCAGACATGAGATGAGGAAACTCCCACTGATGGAGCGCATTGCAATTGATGGCCCCAAGTTTTGTTCTTCTGCAGAATGGAAACATTAACTCTTATGTCTCGTCTTACAAAACCTCTCAGAATTTTAATGACTTCTAATAGATCATCCCTCTTTCTCCCCTTTTCAAGTGGGAAGAAATGCAGACAGTTCCACACAAGCAGCCGAATACTGAGTTATGATTTAATTGTGGAAGAAGCCTTTATGTTCTTAACCCACCAATGTACATTAGTTTTCTTTGAGTGGTTTTTGTCATAGCCATAAAGCTGTTCTCAAATGGCTCAGTAACTTGTGGCACATCGAATACAGAAAAACTCTGATTATCTGGCATCTGATTGATTGTAAATTCTGATAGTTCGGCACCTGGCTCGATCATTAATCTGGAATGTGAGCTGGATGTCCAGAGTGCAAGCAAAGTGTGCGGATAGTGACGGGGGTCTGGAATGCATCTGAGGCTGGAATCCGGACAATAGGCTGGATGTTCAGCTGGAGCCAAGGATGGAGTACTTGTGCATTATACCACTGGGTAACATGTAAAAAAGGTGAAATAAAAGTGTGTTTGGGTATCAATAGGAGTGACTTCCAAAATTCCAAAAAACCTGTTAGTCCAACACCACCAAAGTTGCAAGGGCATCGGATTACTGGAGTTTTGCTGCCCAGAGGAAATCTGTCTCCAATGGCTGCGCGACTCTTCATGTCTGTTAATTTTCCGACCACAGATAACAGAGGGTCACGGTGAATGGTTGTTTCCCAGACTGAAGAAAGATGAATGGTTGTTCCTTGGTGGAGTGAAGGGATTGGTGTCAGGCCTCTTGCTTTTTTTTGATTCATATTAATAACCCAGCAAGTCACAATTTCTAAATGAGCAGATGACTCGAAACTTGGCAGTGTGGTGGACAGCAAAGAGGACGGACACAAAGTGCAGCAGGATATAAACTGGCTGGTAGAATGGACAGGTGAAGTTTAGTGCAGAGAAAAGAGAAGTGATGCATTCTGAGGGGAAGAATGAGGAGAGACAACAGAGAATGAAAGAAGGATGAGATAAGGTTTCTTTATTAGTCACACGTACATCGAAACACACAGTGAAATGCATCTTTTTTTGCCTCGAGTGTTCTGGGGGGGCAGCCCGCAAGTGTCGCCATATTTCCGGCGCCAACATAGCATGCCCACAACTTCCTAACCCGTACGTCTTTGGAATGTGGGAGGGAACCAGAGCACTTGGAGGAAATCCATGCAGTCACGGGGAGAACGTACAAACTCCTTACAGACAGCAGCTGGAATTGAACCCGGGTCACTGGTGCTGTAATAGCATTATACAGGAGCAGAGAGATCAAAGCAATGAAAGTAGCAGGACATGCTGGCAAGGTGGTTAACAAGACATACATGATTCTGGGCTTTATCAGTAGTGGCATAGAGTATAAACACTTGGAGGTCATGTTGAACTTTTTAAAAACACTGGTCTGGCTTCAACTGGAATATTGTTTCCAATTCTGGCCACTTCATTATGTGAAGGCATTAGGGGGATCAAGAAAAGATTTATGGGAAAGTTTCCAATGATGAAGGACTGCAGTTACAAGGATAGATTAGAGAGGCTGGGGCAGCTTTCTTTAGAAAAGGATGAAGGAAGATGTGAATTAAATATATAAAATAACCACGGGTCTGGACGAAGTGGATGGAAGGGTCAGGCACTCGAGGTCACAGCTACAATAAAGGGGAAGAGAATTAAGACTGACGTGAGAAAGAACCTGGGATGTACTGCTTGTGGGTGTGGTGGAAGCAGGTTCCAACGTGGTTGTCAAAATGGAATTGGATATGGTGGAGAAAAATTTGCAAAACTACAGAGAAGGGGCTGGAGTGTGGAACTAGGGTCGCTGTCTGTAAGGAGTTTGTACGTTCTCCCCGTGTCTGCGTGGGATTCCTCCAGGTGCTTCGGTTTCCTCCCACATTCCGAAGACGTATGGGTTAGAAAGTTGTGGACATGCTACGTTGGCGCCAGAAGTGTGGCAAAAATTGTGGGCTGCCCCCAGAAGATGCTCTATGCAAAAGATGCATTTCACTGTGTGTTTCGATGTACATGTGACTAATAAAGCTATCTTATCTTATCTCTTCTGGTGGAGAGCCAGTATGGACAGGATGGGCTGAACTGTCTCCACCTGATCTGTGACCATCCTGTGATTCTACAGTTCTATACTTCAACCAACATGTTCTAAATCACTTTAATGCTTGTAGTTTCGAGAGAATTTGTCCTTGTGCTGAAATTTAGGAAACACATACTAGAGTGGTTTTAATTAGCAAATTACACTTACATGAGTTTTCACAGTGTCATCAAGTTATAGAATTATACTGCATGGAAACAGGCCCTTCGGATCAACTGGCCCATACCGACCAAGATGCCCCATCCAAGCTAGTCGCATTTGCCAGCATTTGGCCCATGACCTTCTAAACCTTTCCAATCCATGTCTTTTAAAAATTGTTATTGTAACTGCCTCAACCACTTCCTCTGGCAGCTCATTCTACATGTATACCACCCTTTGTATGACTCTTTCCAGTTTAATAACATCTTTCCTATTGCAAGGTGACCAAAACTGAACACAATACTCCCAAGAGCAGCCTCACCAGCACTATGACTTCCCAATTCTATACTCAGTGCTCTGACTGATGAAGGCCAGTGTGCCAAAAGCTGCCTTCACCACCCTGTCTACCTGTGACTCCACTTTCAGGAAACCATGCACCCAGTGGTGGAAGTTAAAAGCGGTGGAAAATTATAAGAAAGTACCTTTCAAGCTTAGACCTTCAAAGAGGTATACTTGGAGCCACAGAAGCCAGAGTCTTTGAGGACAGTTTATTAATCCTCCTTAATTCACAGGATGATAATCAATGAAACCTCTGTCCTAAATATGAGCACTCTGACCTCACGATCTACCTTGGTGTGACCTTGCACCTTATTGCACTGCAGTTTCTCTGTAGCTGTGACACTTTACTCTGTACTGTTATTGCTTTGACCTGTACTACCTCAATGCACTCTGTACTAACTCAATGTAACTGCACTGTGTAATGAATTGACCTGTACGATCGGTATGCAAGACAAATTTTTCACTGCACCTCGGTATAAGTTACAATAATAAACCAATACCATTACCATTACTTAGAGTCTTGTTAGAACAAAGAACATAAAAAGATAGCAGTAGGAGTAGGCCATTCAGCCTTTGAGCCTGTTCTGCCATTCAATAAAATCATGGCTGCTTGTGTACCTTACAGTTATATTCCTGCCCTTTCTCCATATCCCTTGATCCCTCAAGAAATCTATTAATCCCTTTTTTGAATGAACCAATGACTGAACCTCCATGGTCCCCTGGACTGGAGAATTCGAAAGCTTCACCACCCTCAAAATTTGCCCTCATCTCAGTCCCTTATTCTGAGACTGTGAGCCCTGATTCTAAATTCCCCATCAGCAGAACCATTCTTCCTGCATCAACCTGTTGTCCATAATGTGTGGTCAAAATGCGTGATTCTAAGTCATTTTGTCGTACTTTAAGAATGGATAATCTCTTAAGCATGTAGTTAAATCATTATGGCTTTTTCAAAAGGGGTGCATAGGACTACCAAAGAAATGAAGTAATAACACATTTTTTAACAAAATGGTTACCACTACAGTGTTCCATTTTGTAGGCATCCTATTGCAACAAGGACATAAAGCCAAAGAGAGCTTAATGATTATAAATCTGATTCGTATGTGGATGCACACTTCCACAGTGATGGCTGGGAACAGACTCTTAAAAGTATGGTAAGAGACTTGAGAACCAGGAGATTTGATTGAAGCTATCAAAATGATGAAGAGTTTTGACAAGGTGAAAGGAGAAAAGACCATTTCCTTTGCTTGGGGAGTCCATAACAAAGGATCATAAATTCAAAATAGCCACCAAGAGAAAGATTAGGATCATTTCTTTTTGCAGGATATTGTAAAAGCATGGAATACTTTGCTATAGGGAGTAGTTGAGACAGAGACCATCTTGCCTTCCAAAAGAAAATTAAGATCGTCCTGGACTGTAGATATTATTTCACACAGGGCAGCATCTTAATCAGTTGAGTCATTAAGAATGCAAGCTTAAATTTGTATATTGCTATGCTTACTGTCATATAAGTAAGCACCTGGGTTGGGAGTGCTCGCTTGTCACTTAAAGTGGAATCCTGAACACATTGTCGTACTTCCCTTGATGCCATCTCTTTGCATTCAACACATTTAGTGCATAAAATCTGTTCTGTTACTCTGCATTTAATTAAGTTTTCACCTGGGCTATTAAGGAGATTATCGAGACTGACCTCGGGACCCCATGGACCCATAGAGCTTTACAGCTTTACAAGAAGACCATTCAAACTATTCCAGGCATCTTTTCAAAGACAATCTAATGTTCTGCTTGGTCTCTCAGGTCCAATAACCATCCTGCCTTAAATATTCATCCTTTTGTTTTGCCTTCAGAAGTGGAAGGAAGGTTTAGTGTTGAAAGAGTCATAGTCATCGACTCATAGACTGACACAGTGCAGAAACAGTCCCTTTGGCTCATTGAGTCTGCACCGACATCAACCAGCCATTTACACTAATACTACATTCATCTCATTTTTAATCTCCCCACATTCTCATCAACTCCCCCAGATTCTACCATGTACCTGCACATTAAGGTCAATTTACAGTGGCCGTTTAACCGACCAACACATATTTCTTTGGGGTGTGGGAAGAAACTGGATGACCTTACAGAGGTGTATAAAATCCTGAAGGGCATAGATAGAGTGAACGCACACAGTCTTTTTCTCAGGGAAAGAGAATCAAAAACTGGAGAACATAGGTTTAAGGTGAGAGGGAAAA
The DNA here is from genome assembly GCF_009764475.1 of Pristis pectinata. NCBI lineage: Eukaryota > Metazoa > Chordata > Chondrichthyes > Rhinopristiformes > Pristidae > Pristis > Pristis pectinata. The sequence continues at coordinate 6,610,642 of NC_067430.1, forward strand.
GCTTTAAAAGGGGCAACTTCTTCACAGGGTGATGGCAATACAGAATGAACTGCCAGAGAAAGTGGTTGAGGCAGGAATAATAATATTTGAAAAACATTTGGATGGGGACATGGATAGGGAAGGTTTTGGGGGTATCGACCAAACATGGGCAAATGGGACTAGCCTAGATGGCCATCCTGGTCGGCATGGACAAGTTGGGCCGAAGGGCCTGTTTCTGTCCTGTATTACTCCATGACTCTGTAACATGGAGAAAACCCACTTGGTAACAGGAAGGATGTTCAAACTCCACACAGACAGCACTGGAAATCAGGTTCAAGCTCAAGTCGCTGGAGCTGTGAGGCAGCGGCTCTTCAAGCTGCACCACTTTGCTGCCCTAAATACTTTGGCATATTCAAAGGAAGTGGTTGAACCTGACATTTCCATAGTTTGATGCTGCTTTAAGGCTTCTATTTCAGATTATGCGAAAGGGCCTGAAATTTATTTCAGGCATTAGTGTGCGATGGGCGAGATCAGTCCATATATTGCATTCATCGCGTATAACTGACAAGTGACTGATAAATGAAGCCTACGTCTCCCATTTCAGTAACTGAACAATCTGGCCATGTGCACAGACTGTCAGAAAGTTAAAAGTTCCCTCATATATTTTACGTTTCTAATATTTTTTATATTTCTCTCATGCTAAGACATTAAACTTTTAATATTTTAAGCCTATTTTTGTACAAATGTTTAATTATTCCAAGTAATTATTTATTTATATTAACATCTTCTCAGAGATTGACTGGCTTGTTATAGAATTAGAAATTCCACTGAATGCAGCAACTAAAGTGAGAGAATCAATATTCTCAGTGAAAGTGAAACAGAAAGACTCTTAAAAATTAATCATGGACTTTTAACACTTGAGTCCTCCTTCAGATCTTGGTGTGTTTAAGATATTTGATTTCCTATCTTTAACTTATTGGTAATGCTCATTATTAAGTTGGGTTTCAAGCTTCGCTGGAAAGAGGAGCATGTGATGTAAGTTGGTAACCGTGTGCTACATTACAGAAATGCTGCCTTATCAGATGTGCCATTACTTGAATGAGCCATTAAACCAAGGTCTTCAGGTCTCTTACATGGATTATAAGACCCTTTAGTTTAACTTGAAGAACTGTAGGGGAATTCTGGTCCCTCAGCCAACCTATATCAATGGATATTTCAATCCTTATGTGGATTTCACTATTTGTCAGTTGCAATAGTTTGCATTAAAAGTTGCTGAAAAGCATCTCCTGCCTTCCTTACCTCCTGCATTCCTTTCCCACAGTTCTTTTCTATCTGTCTCTCTCTTTCCCTTCGTTCCTCCTTTAGTTTCCCCACTGCAAGGGTGCAGAGGAGATTTACCAGGATGCTGCCTGGACTGGAGAGCACGTCTTATGAGGATAGGTTGAGCGAGCTCGGGCTTTTCTCTTTGGAGAGAAGGAGGACGAGAGGTGACTTGATAGAGGTGTACAAGATGATAAGAGGGAGAGATCAAGTGAACAGTCAGAGACTTTTTCCCAGGGCGAAAATGGCTGACACGAGGGGGCATAATTTTGTGATTGGAGGAAGGTATAGGGGGGATATGTCAGAGGCAAGTTTTTTTACACACGGAGTGGTGGGTGTGTGGAACGCACTGCCAGCAGAGGTGGTGGAGGCAGATTCATTAGGGACATTCAAGAGACTCTTAGCTAGGCACATGAATGATAAATGTTGCGTCTCACCGGTCCTTCAGCAAAAGATTTCTTTATTAGTCACATGTACGTTGAAGCACTCAGTGAAATGCATCTTTTGCGTACAGTGGCAGCCCGCAAGTGTCGCCGCGCTTCCGGTGCCAACATAACCCCACAGCTTCCTAACCCGTACGTCTTTGGAATATTACCTTGTTGTCCCATTTCTCAGGTTTATATCATCGGCTGCCTTTTGAAAGCTATTTTATAGGAACATTTGAAACAGAAGCAGGACTGGGTGACGTGGCCTTTCAAGTCTGCTCCACCATTGATTGGTCTACTCCAGTGCGAATTTCCTGAACTATCATCTTTTTGCTTCATTCCCCAATTGCCCTTAACTCTGTCAATGTCTGTTTTGAATGAGCACAGTGACTGAGTTTCCACACCTCATGGGGCTGCTCATCAGGTTCTGCTCACTTTGGAAGTGATTGCAGTGAAGGACTCTGTCAACTGTGGCAGAAGAAACTGTGGTAGAAGAAAGGAGACATCTCAGGGATTTACTGAGTGTTGTGCGGGCTGTGAGTTTCCTTCTGGGTTCTCCTGGTGAAAATGCATGGAAGAGCCCAGACATGCAGAGTGGTACCCAAGGCCGGTACAACACGTTCCGCCTCACTCTTTTTGCAAGCCTTCTGCACACTTTTTAAAGCCTTCCAGCATTACTTAAAGGGCACCTGCCCAATAGGTCTCAGCCCTGTGCTGAGAGTCCATCTTGGGGAGGTCACCTTTAATGTACATACCCAGATCCCCCTTGGGCACCTGATTCACTTTCCTCAGTATTGGTATTGGTTTATTATTGTTACTTGTATCGAGGTACAGTGAAAAACTTGTCTTGCATACCGATTGTACAGGTCAATTCATTACACAGTGCAGTTACATTGAGTTAGGACAGAGTGCATTGATGTAGTACAGGTAAAAACAATAACAGTACAGAGTAAAGTGTCACAGCTACAGAGAAAGTGCAGTGCAATAAGGTGCAAGGTCACAACAAGGTAGATCATGAGGTCATAGTCCATCTCATTGTATAAGGGAACCATTCAATAGTCTTATCACAGTGGGGTAGAAACCGTCCTTAAGTCTGGTGGTACTTGCCCTCAGGCTCCTGTATCTTCTACCCGATGGAAGAGGAGAGAAGAGAGAATGTCCCGGGGGGGGGGGGGGGGGGGGGTCTTTGATTATGCTGGCTGCTTTACCAAGACAGTGAGATGTAAGGACAGAGTCCAAGGAGGGGAGGCTGGTGTCCGTGATGCGCTGGGCTGTGTCCATAATTCTCTGCAGTTTCTTGCAGTCCTGGGCAGAGCAGTTGCCTTGCCAAGCCATGATACATCCAGATAAGGTGCTTTCTATGGTACATCGGTAAAAGTTGGTGAGAGTCAAAGGGGACAAACCAAATTTCTTTAGCCTCCTGGGAAGTAGAGGCGCTGGTGAGCTTTCTTGGCCGTGGCATCTACATGATTTGACCAGGACAGGCTGTTGGTGATGTTCACTCCCAGGAACTTGAAGCTCTCAACCCTCTCGACCTCAGCACCATTGATGTAGACAGGTGCGTGTACACCACCCCCTTTCCTGAAGTCGACCGGCTCTTTTGTTTTGTTGACATTGAGGGAAAGGTTGTTGTCATGACACCATTCCACTAAAATCTCTATCTCCTTCCTGTACTCCGACTCATCGCTGTTTGAGATACGGCCTACAACGGTGGTATCATCTGCAAACTTGTAGATGGAGTTAGAGCAGAATCTGGCCACAGAGTCATGAGTGTATAGGGAGTAGAGTCGAGGGCTGAGGACGCAGCCTTGAAGTGCACCAGTGTTGAGAATAATCATGCCGGAGATATTGCTGCCTATCCTCACTGATTGCGGTCTGTTTGTTAGGAAGTCAAGGATCCAGTTACAGAGGGAGGTGTTGAGTCCTAGGTCTCGGAGTTTGGTAACAAGCTTGCTTGGGATTATGTATTGAAGGCAGAGCTGTAGTCAATAAACAATAGTCTAACGTAGGTGCCTTTACTGTCCAGATTCTCCAGAGCTGAGTGTAGGGCCAGGGAGATGGCATCCGCTGTAGACCTGTTTCAGCGATAGGCGAATTGCAGTGGGTCCAAGTTGTGTGGTAGGCTGGAGCTGATGCGTGCCATGACCAACCTCTCAAAGCACTTCATGATGGTGGATATCAGAGCCGCTGGTCGGTAGTCATTGAGGCATGTTACCTCGCTTTTCTTCAGTACCGGTATGATAGTTGTCTTCTTAAAACAGGTGGGAACCTGAGACTGAAGCAGGGAGAGGTTAAATATGTCCTAATGACACCCAGAATATCCACACAAACCAGTCTCCCATCGATTGATTCCGTCTACACTTCCCGCTGCCTCGGTAAAGCAGCCAACATAATCAAGGACCCCTCCAACCCCAGTCATTCTCTCCTCTCCTCTCCTCTTCTCTCCCATCGGGCAGAAGATACAGAAGCTTGAATGCACGTACAGCCAGACTCAAGGACAGCTGCCATCCTGCTGTTATCAGACTCTTGAGCGGAGCTCTCATATGCTAAGGTTGAACTCTTGATCTTCCAATCTCCCTTGTCGTGGCTCTTACATTTTATTTGCTTACTGCACTTTCTCTGTAACTGCAACACCATATTCTGTAACCTGCATTCTGTTTTCTTTTTACTATCTCAATGTACTCATGTATGACATGATCTGCCTGGATGGCAGGCTAACAAGAGTTTTTAACTGTATCTCGGTACACGTGACAATAGTAAACCAATAAACCAATCTCATAATTCTTGCCCAACCTCTTCTTGAATCCACTTGACTGACCACCACCCAAATATCTGCCAATTTCTCGCCTCCCTGCTCCAGATGCCACTAATCACCCCTCCCCTACCAAACAATACCCAACATTATGATTGCTTGTCTCCCACTCCACCACCATTCCCAGCAGATAGCGCTTGCCTTGATCAGTTCTCCACCTCTCCTACCCTTACCAACCAACCCCCACATGCATTGCTTGTGCCTTTAATCTTTCAATCTCCAATATTTGTCCTGCACTCTCTCCCCAGCAACATGCCAGATGGGATTGCAGCCCCAGGCTTACTCCATTTCCTCCCAGAGTTTAGAATCAGTAATTGGTCTATTATTGGCACATGTACAGAAGTACAGTGAAAAGCTTTGTTTTGCATGCCATCATCCATACAGGTCATTTCATCACATCAGTGTATTGAGATAGTACAAGGGAAAACAATAACAGAATGTAGAATAAAGTGTTACAGCTACAGAGGAAGTTCAGTGCATGGAGACAATAAGGTGCAAGGCCATGATGAGGTATATTGTGAGGTCAAAGGTCCATCTTGTCATATAAGAGGTCCACTCAATAGGTCTTGTAACAGCGGGATAGAAGCTGTCCTTGAGCCTGGTGGTATCTTCTGCCTGATGGGAGGGGGAAGAAGAGAGAATGTCTGGGGTGGGAGGGGCCTTTGATTATGCAGTAAGATAAGAGTTATTTATTAGTCACATGTCCATCGAAACACACAGTGAAATGCATCTTTTTGCGTAGAGTGCTCTGGGGGGCAGCCCGCAAGTGTCGCCACGCTTCCGGCACCAACATAGTATGCCCACAGCTCCTAACCCGTACGTCTCTGGAATGTGGGAGGAAACCGGAGCACCCGGAGGAAACCCACGCAGACACGGGGAGAACACACAACTTCCTTACAGACAGCGGCCGGAATTGAACCCCGGTCGCTGGCACTGTAAAGCATTATGCTAACCGCTACACTACCGTGCCTGCCCGTTGGCTACTTAGAGCCATAAAATTATGCAGCAAGGAAATGGGCCCTTCAGCCCAACTCATCCATGCCGACCAAGATGACTAAGCTAGTCCCATTGCCTGCATTTGGCCCATATCCCCCCCTAAATCTTTCCTATCTAAGTACCCGTCCAAATGTCTTATATAAGTTGTAATTGTCCCCACCTCTACCACTCCCTCTGGCACCTCGTTCCATATACCCACTACCCTCTGTGTGGAAAAACCTGCCTTTCAGGTCCCTTTTAAGTCTTTCTCCTCTCATCTTAAAACTGTGCCCTCTAGTTTTGGACTCCCTTACCGTGGGAAAAAAGACCGTGACCATCCACCTTATCTATGCTCCTGACGATTTTATAAACCTTTATAAAGTCACCCCTCAGCCTCCTTCGCTCCAAGGGAAACAGTCCCAGTCTACCCAGTTTCTCCTCATAACTTAAGCCCTCCAGTCCTGGCACTGATTAGTAAGTGTCGAGGAGAGTTGATCGAGGCAAGCGTTGTGGTAACAAATCCTAAGAAAGTGTGGTTTTTGTGCAAGGCCTCTTCAATGGCCCTTGATTACTTGGGCTTCCCAGCAGAGTTCCCTCGTATTAAATGTTCACTGGCTCGCCACAGCTGTCTGTTATGCCTAAAAGGATGTCCTTGAATTCCTCGGCTTGTGGGCTCGAAAGAGGAATTCTTGGAGAAACAGAAAAAGAAATAGAAAAATTCAGTCTGGGGAGAGAGAAGGGAAAAGTACCTAATTTGTGGAGGGAGAAAGAGACACTAATTTTAAGGGGGAGGTGTTGTCAAATGTGATTCATGCTGTTGCATGTTATCAGAGAATGTTGTTACCCTCTTCTTACCCTCAACTCTGTCAACTGGACAGTCGCAGTGAGAGTCAGGGAGCTGAACTTTGTGGAGACTCACTTTTATTTATTAATTTCACAACTGTGTGTTGAAAAAGTCATAAAACTGCACTGTATTTCACTTGGAAATTATGTATTAATTACAGTTCTGTTCAATCAGAGGTGCACATTTGTTACTTTTCATTAGAAGCTAAGTAATTGTAGCAAAAGTCTAACTCCTTGAGCCTGCTCTGGCATTTAATGAGATCATGACTGATCAGTTCCATATTCTTGCCCAATTCCCTTATGGACCAAAATTCTGTCCATCTCAACCACGAAGTTACGCAATGATTCAACGTCTGCAGCCCTCCAGGGTGGAGAGGTCCAAAGAGGAAAGAAATCCCCCCTCATTTCAGCCAGCCCCTTATCCTGAGGCCAGGCCCCAGGTTTGAAACTCATCCAACAGGGAAACACCCTCACAGCACCTACCCTGTCCAACTCCATCAGAATCAATGAGATCACCTCTCACTGAATTGAATTCCAGAGTTTAGGCCCAATCATCAACTCGTAGTAAAATGATCACAACAGGAGGCCCTTAAATGCATTGTGATTGTGATGGTCCAAAAGGAGCCACCAAACCTTATCCCACCATCCAGCATTTGATCCATAGTTATGCAAGTCACAACTCTTCAAGAACATATTCAGGCAGTCCTAAAATGCAGGCAGGGTTTCCACCTCTACCATCCCTTCAAACTATGGGTTCCAGACCCTCAGCGCCCTCTGGATGTAAAACTTTTTCCTCACCTTCCCTCAATTAATTTCGATCTCCATTCCCTGGTTTTTGACCAAGGAACATGGGTCCTTCCTATTTATTCTCAGCCACTCGTAATCAAACACATCAGCTGAATCTCCCCAGCCTCCCCTATTCTAAAGAGAACAACCAAAGCCTATCGAATCTTTCCTCACAATTGAAATTTTATACTTGCCAACGTCCTTGTGAATCTCTTCTGCAGTTTCTTCTTTCCTTCGATGTGGTGACTGGAACTGCACACAATACTCAGGCTGTGGTCTAACTGGAGGTATACACAGTTCTAGAAAAACGTCCCTGCTCTTTGCCTTGGCTAATGAAGGAAACAATTCCATTCTGCACATTATTAACTGCCCTGCTACCTTTAAGGAAATGTGCACATGAAATTCCAGGATCTGTCTGTTCCTCCACACCACTCAATATCCTCCCATTTATTGTGTGTTCCCTTGCCTTGTTGCACCTCCCCAAGTACATTACTTCACAGTTCTCTGGATTAAATTTTATTTGCCACATATCTACCTAACCTATATCCTAATGGTTGAAAGGTTTTCCTCCTCACTGTCTACCACAGGGCCATTTTTTTTTGCATCATCTGCCAACTTAAGTTTAAATAATTTATATGTACAACAAAAAGCAAGGATGCCTGTGGAGCCCCACTGATAACAGACTTCCAGTCACAAAACACTTATCAATCATTCACCTCTGCATTCTGCCACTAAGCAAATTTTGGATATAATTTGCCGATCTGGATCCCGTGCACCGTACTTTCTGACCAGCTTGCCGTGTGGTACCTTGTCAAAAGTTGAGTTGACATCCACATGGATGACATCAAGAGAAATGCCAATATGCAATTGCTCAACCTTTCCTCAAATGACATTAGTTTCATGCCAGCTAACAAGCTAATGAATATTTGCTATTCTGTGTTGAAATGAGGAGACTAGACCTACAGTGTATGCACCGATGTCTTTCAGAGTTGCAACAAGACTTCCTGGCTTTTGCAGTTCATCCCTCTTACAATAAAGTCATTTCTAATTACTCGCTGGACATGCATGCTAACATTGTCATTGATACCATAGAAACATCATAGATGCACCTTTAATTAAACTTTACAGAACATTAGATTTTTTTATTCCACTATGTTGAAAATAAAAAAAATCTGGATGTGTTGAAAAGCTGAAATAAAGTGGAAACACTCAGCAGGTCAGGCAGCATCTATACAAGGACAAACAGTTAATATTTAGGGTCCGGGACACTTCTTCAGTTCTGATAAAGGCTCATTGACCTTAAATGTTATCTGTTTCTCTTTCCACATATGTTGTCTTACCTGCTGAGTGTTTCCACTCCTTTCTGTTTTTATTTATTCTTTTATGTTTTCTGATTTATAGCATATATTATTCAGCTTAGGATAAAACTAAAATATTTTGTCCACGAAATAAAAGGTTTCAACTAAGGTAAATGCATTTACAAAACATTATCAATTGTCACAAAATCAATTTTCCAGCGATATATCAAGCTGGAGTTAGCAACTGTTCAGGAGTAGAGTTGCAGGTTATTTGTTTATTGAATAGACATCAAAGTTATGAACAGTTGTGGTAAGATAACTAGTGATAGATTGTCAAGGTATAAAAATTGAGTTTAATTTATGAAATCATAAAAAGAATAAAAGTTACTAATGAATTTTAAGAAATGTGCAGAAGATCATTACAAATCTGCGTTTTCTACCACAGACCAATATTAAAGTACGTCAAAATGGAATTTAATTTCATGGCAAATAGGAATGATGAAGATGTGGAAAATAAGACAAGAGTGATGGAACTAACTGGGTGAAATGGAATAACACCACCATGCAGAATTAGTGGGTCATTTCTGCACTCATCACATTCAGGAATGGCCTCTGGCGGACACTGCTGTCTTCATCCTTTTAGTCACAAATTCCAAAAAATACCTCTCTGGACACCCATCAAAGAGATCATTCCGCTGTCATGCTTAAACTTTAGCTCAAACCCAAAATCAACTCACAGGACTGTGAAAAATAAGATTCTCGGTTGCATTTCATCCTTCACATCTTGGAGCACTTAAAAAAATGACCTCAGGACATCTCAAGGAATTTAGCTGACAATTAAGTGCATATGAAGGTTTTGGAATGTAGGAACTACTGAATATTCTTACCTTGGGAAAATAGGAGTCTCTCAGTGTAAAGCCACCTTGACAGCCAGCAGCGTATTTAATGATGCAATTTAAGATTAAGCAGAACTAGTCTGTAATCATTTAACCTTTTAATAATTGAATTACCATTATCAGAATCTCTATTCATTTGGCACAGTGGAATACTAATATGCTCTATTTTTTCCATTTTTAGCCCAAATCCTAATATTTTGACCTCTTTAGAATCACATGAAAAAGTTAGACATTTGAAATTATTTTAATTCTAGTCACAAGTGAAATTACCATTGTACAAGTCTTTTAGCAGAAAGGCATAAATTTAATTACATGCTACATTTGAACATCTATTATTCCAACATCATTCAGTGATGAGCCTTTAACATCACTGTGTGATTGGGAGTCTGTTTTATATTCACGCCAAGATTTCCGCATTGGGAACATAAAAATACATTCCAGCTCGGAGCAGTTTGTGCCTAACCCAAGATCTTATTTCAACGAATTGAACTCCCAAATGATAATCAATTTGCAACACCATCCATAATAGTTGTGCTGGACGCAGTCCATCGAGGATACTGATGCTTGTTAATATCCAACTTCTCCTTGCCAATTAAGTAAGGGGATAACTGGGCTGACTTGTGACTCCAGACCGCGAAAGGTTGAAACTTGGAAGAGATTCTGATACACTTGGCCCTCAATGTGTGTACTCACTATCGAGGATTGGTTATGAGAGCAAATGGTGCTGGGTTGTTGCACTTCTGAAGTTATAGGAAGGTAAGCTCAAGGGATACAGTCCTTGGATCAGGCCACATCTTGACCTGCTCTGAACACTGGCACATTTGAGCTCTGGAGGAAGTATGAAACATCAGAGAACTAAGTTGTGAGTGAAACATTTTAACCTAACAAATGACTGATAGGTGATCTTCGAATCATAGAGTCACACAGCGTAGAAATAGGTCCTTTAGCCCACTATATTAATGCTGACCATTAAGTATTCGTCTACATTAACCTCTTTTCACATCACTTGATCTGCAGCTTTGGCAATTCAAGGGTTCACCCAGCTACTATTTAAATCTTTTAAATGTTAAATATAGTTAATCTTATGAGAGTCCCCGCCTCTACCACTGCCTTGGGCAGTGTATTCCAGTATCTTGTTGACATCATAAGACAGGAAATAATTGAGTTAGAGTTGCAAAGCTAAATTTTGGCAGTGGGATAAAGACAGAGGTTCAAATTAGGAAAAAAAAGTTCTGATTTAGGTCAGGAAGCCCTTGATATAATTGCACATGGATTTTTGGGTAGGTGTATGTAGGCTAGAGCTGAATCAACTCAGGTCAGAAGCTAAAGTTCAAAGAATTTGGAACAAAAACAACTTCAACCCTGCCTACTTCTGGTTTTAATGGTGTAGGTTACAGGAGGAAAGGGTTGGATGGTAAGGGGGCTGACTGCTTTAGTTTTGACAGTGATTTTATTTTAAACATATTGGGTGGGCTTCTCTGGTCTTGAAAGAACACTAGAAAGGAGGTGAGAGGAGCTGTATCTGTAAAACAAACAACTTGTTAAAGAGAAGCAAGGTCCTCTCCAACAATTGCCGAGTAAATCCCTCCCCTTGTGCTCTGACTCCTCCGCAACTGCCTGGGATATGAGGAGAGGTTGGATAGGCTGGATTTGTTTTCCTTGGAGCAGAGGAGATTGAGAGGACACTTATGAGACACGTAGATGGTGTGGATAGTAAGAAACTTACTGTAACAGAGACATCTAAAACCAGAGGGCATGGGTTTCAGGTAAAGAGTAAGAGGTTTAGAGGGGATCCGAGGAAGAATTTTTTCACCCAGTGGGTGGAATCTAGGACATACTGCTTGGGGGTGGGGGGGGGGGGGAGGTGGTTGAGGTAGAGATCCTCACGAAAGTCTAAGTAACATCTGGATGAGCATTTGAATCACTAAGACTAATAGCCTATGGACCAAGTACTGGTCATGAGATTAGTATAAGTGGTACTTGATCAGCATAAAGTGTGTTGAAGGGCCTGTTTCTATGCTGTAGTGACCACCCCACCCCCTCACACGGTAGTGTAGCAGTTAGCGTGACGCTATCACAGCACCAGTGACCTGGGTTCAATTCCTGCCGCTGTAAGGAATTTGTACGTTCTCCCCGTGTCTGCGTGGGTTTCCTCCGGGTGCTCTGGTTCCCTCCCACATTCCAAAGACGTACGGGTTAGGAAGTTGTGGGCATGCTATGTTGGCGCTGGAAGCGTGGCGACACTTGTGGGCTGCCCCCAGAACACTCTATGCAAAGATGCATTTCACTGCATGTTTCGATGTACATGTGACGAAGAAAGAACTAAAAGAATAAAGAATATCAGACCATCCTCTGCAATTAGTCCCACCTTCCCCAGCCCGTGCTACACCTCCAGGTCCAACTGCTCTCCCAGCTTGGCTGCAACCTCATGCTGTAGCTGTTGTGTCCGACAAGACTCCAATATTGGATGTCGGGCAAGAAACCTGCAAAAAAAGAAAATAAAATCATCCTTTGCATGAACACTCCCAGGAGAAGAATTTGCAAAACCAGAAATTCCAGGTTTCCTGACCTCAAAGCAGCCACCATCCCAGGGTTTCGACCTGAAGTGTCGACAATTCCTTTCCTCCCACAGATGCTGCTTGACCTGCTGAGTTCCTCCAGCAGATCGCTTGTTGCCCCATCACACCTATTCTCACCCCATACAGAACATGCCTGTAAGCACGAATCCAGGCCAAAGATTATTTAAGACTAGAGGGTGGTGTGAAAGAAGTTTAGACTGTCCATTTGGCAGAGCTCCTTGAAGCATAAGCCTTGAAATACTGTTTGCATTATTAATGTATGAATGCTCACTAGAATTATACCACAGTAACGTTTCATACCTCCTTTCAATACTGGACAGAGTAGTTTTGCGCAAACACCTCCAGGATTCATTCAGCAAGCTTGTCCAGTCTCTCATATTAGAGCTACTGCTAAAGCCACCCTTTATCCCACCTCTGTCAGTCCAGCGCAGAATTCACTGCGCTTACGTGAGAAATGGTTGGGTTTTGCTGAGCAGTAATGTCTCTACAGTCCTCTTTGTTTTATTATTAAAACATCTGTCAGGCCCAAACAGCAGATGGTAACAGGAGTTCTGGTGAATAAAATGTAATTGTGAGCTGAATTGGAGAGGTGAGGGGTGATTATTCTTCCCATTATTCAGCTGGTTTTAATCCAGGAGATCCACACTGGCTATTCATTTTAGAATTCAAGGCACACCATCACCTCCGTTCTGGCGACAGCCCAATTGTAAAGTATGTTCCCATTAATCAAAGTATTTGTTACAATATGTGTCTTTATCCACTGAAGTGGATTTTTCTCTCCATTTTCTTCTCTCTCCTAATAAAGTCTTCCAAAAATATCTGTGCTTCTTTAATTCTGCCTTCTTGGTACAGCCATTCCATTATCTTCGAAGACTTTAACTTTGGAATTTATTTCCAAAACTTCTACATTTTCCTCTGCTCTGCCTCTGACTCACCTTTGGGTCACCTGCCCTAATATCTCCACAGGTGGGATCAGCATCAAATGTTGCTTTATAATCCTCCTATGAACCACCTAGGTGGCATTTCTACTGCCATAGATATGATGCAGCTTGGTAGGTTAATTAGCCACTGCAAATTGGCTCTAGTGTGTAGGTAAGAATCCGGGGGTAGTTGATGAGACTGTGGGGTGAATAAAAAATGGTATCAATGTGGGATTAGCGTAAATGGGTGGTTGATAGTCAGTGTGGACTCGATGGGACAAAGGACCTCTTTCTATCCTGCATAGCTTTATGATTCCAAGCTTATTTGGGTTATTTTTGAGGAAGTCTCAACCAGCGTGAAGAGTATTTGGACTTCCAAAAGACATTCAACAAGGTACCTTAAAGAACATGAGCCCTTGGTGTTAGAGATGATACATTAACATTGTTGGAGGACTGGCTTCGAGGCAGGAAGAGTGTGTAGGGATAAGGGGGTCATATTCAGATTGGCATTGAGTGGGTTACAACAGGCATAAGTGTTAGGATCACAGCTGTTTAGAATATATAATAATGACTTGGAGGAAGGAAGCAAATGTACAGTAACCAGATATGTAGATGACACAAAAATAGGCAGAAAGGCAGGTTGCAAGGAAGATACAAACAGAATTGGTAGGGAGGCTGAGTGGGTAAAATGTTGGCAAATGGAGAATCATATGGAAAAATGTAAAGTTGTTCATTTGGGAAGGAAGAACAAAAGAACAGCACTATTCAAATGGAGAAAAGTTGCAGAAAACTGCAGCACAACGGGATTTGGTGGTCCTTTTGTATGAAGCACAATGAGCTAGCACACAAGTGCATTAGGTAGTCGAGAAGGCTAATGAAATGTTTGCCCTATTTCAAGAAGATTGGAGTAGGATAATAAGGAAGTCTTACTACAACTCTACGAGGTGCCAGTGAGACCATATCTAAAGCACTGTGAACAATTTTGGTCCCTGTATTTAAGGAATAATATTATTTCATTGGAGCCAGTTGAGAGAAGACACACTGGGGTGATTCTAGGTATGGAGGGATTGTCCTAGAACAAAGGTTGAACAGATTGGCACTATGTTCAGTGGGGCTTAGGAGAATGAGAGGCAATCTTAATGAAACATGCAAGATTCTTAAGGAGCCAGATGTGGTACATGTTGAGAGGATGTTTCCTTTTCTGGGAGATTGCGGGAACAGAGGGCACAGTCTCGCCCGTTTAAGATTGAGATGAGGAAGAATTTCTCCTCTCAGAGAGTTGTGAGTCTTTGGAACTCCTTGCTACAGAGAGTAAAAGTCTCCGTGTATACTTAAGGTGGAGATAGATTTCTAATCAACAATGGAATGTAGGGTTATGGAGAAAGGCCAGGAATGTAGACATGAGGGATGCCAGATCAAAATGGCAGAGCAGGCGTGAGGGACGACCCTTGTTCCTACTTCCTATGTTCTTATGATCTTCAGTGGTGCGATAAAGAAAATCAGAGATAAATGGGAAACTGGTATTGGAGGGATACAAAGATCTCAGGATTGTAATACATGAGCCCCACAAAAGGATTTCAACATGACAGAAATTTTAAATTGCATCATTAGTAGTTAACAAAGCAAAGTTTTTATCAGGAATGAGTAGCCTGCAGTGGAGGCAATGGGTGAAGGCCATTGTGTGCTGAAGGTGAAGGTCACTCACCAGCTCTCTGGAGATTGAGGTTGCAAACAGTTTGTTTTCCTCCAGAGGACTCAGATGAGGACCTTGATGTTATGTACAAGTGCTGGAAGGAGTGGAGCTCCATAACCTTGTGATCTGAGGAGAGAGTCTCTATTTCCTAGATTTCCTTCCCTTCTGATCATTTATGTGTGTCATTGTAACTTACCTTGGACATCAATCCATGGGTGTACCACCATGGAGTAGACCAAGCAGGTTAGACTCGAATTCCCAATTGTAATTTATCTTGAATTTAATCCATATGTTAAGTCCTTGGGAGAGCAGTGATAAAGGAAACGTCCTGATGCTGGTACATTATAAAAAGAATAACTCAACTTTTACCAATTCTCTGGCTATTGACAAGTGTTCCCTGATAATTGTGATGTTCTGGTAGATTTCCAGATGTACAGCAGCTTCTTGCACTATTGTCACCTGTCAGAGCCTTCAGCTAGACCCCATGTAACCCTTCCGCTGCTTCCAAAATGACACACTCAACCTGGCACTTCCTCCTGGTACCTCTGCCTGCCTGATCCCACCCGTCCCCACTGATCTTCCTCCATCTCTCCTACAACAGACCCTTCCAATCTTCTGTCCAACATACCCTCTGAATTCTGCAGCAGAAGAGGATCAGAACTGACTGGACACCACCTTTTCTTAAAGATTTGGGAAATGGGATGTTGAATTTTAATTCACCTCTAAAGAGAGCCAAAGAGTCACAGAGTCCTACAGCATGGAACCAGGCTATTTGGCCTACCACACCCACGCCGACCTTAATCCCATCTTCCATCACCTAGCCCATAGCCTTCGATGCCGAGGCCACTCAGATGCTTGTCTGGACACTTACTAAATACTGTCAGCGGCTCCACTTCCACCACTCTCTCTGGCAGGTGCATTTCACGGGCAGGCACGGCAGCGCAGCGGTTAGCGTAACGCTTTCCAGCGCCAGCGACCCGGGTTCAATTCCAGCCGCTGTCTGTAAGGAGTTTGTACATTCTCCCCGTGTCTGCGTGGGTTTCCTCCGGGTGCTCCGGTTTCCTCCCACATTCCAAAGACGTACGGGTTAGGAAGTTGCGGGCGTGCTATGTTGGCGCCGGAAGTGTGGCGACACTTGCGGGCTGCCCCCAGAACACTTTATGCTAAAGATGCATTTCACTGTGTGTTTCGACGTACATGTGACTAATAAAGATATCTTATCTTATCACTCTGTGGGTGATAAAGGTCTCCGTCAGATCCGCTCTAGATCTTTTTACTCCTTCCTTTAAATCTATGTCCTTTAGTTTTATTCACCTGATTCTGCAGCTGAAGTGGCAGATTGTGGATTCCTCTGTTCTGCATGGGGACATGGAGAAATCCAGGCTTGTGCAGCCTAATAAAAATAATCTTCGAGATCAATGTACTTTTACATGAGTATAAGTGCCTCATTTTACAATGCAGGTTATTTGGGGTGTTTTTCCTCACCTTTAATTTTAACACAGAAGCAATCAGACACCTCCAGTGCAAAAGAATTTCCTTGCTATGTTTGACACATCCAAATTCGCTAAATCTCAGCAGAACATATCTTACATAAAAGTCTTCACCTGGCATCTTGGTTAATATTAATCATAACAACAATGAAAAAATTACTGGCAAGTAGGGCAGTGCAACGGTTAGCGTAACACTATTACAGCGCCAGCGACCCGGGTTCAATTCCAGCCGCTGTCTGTAAGGAGTTTGTACGTTCTCCCCGTGTCTGTGTGGGTTTCCTCCGGGTGCTCCGGTTTCCTCCCACATTCCAAAGACCTACAGGTTAGGAAGTTGTGGGCATGCTATGTTGGCGCCGGAAGTGTGGCGACACTTGCGGGCTGTCCCCAGAACGCTCTATACAAAAGATGCATTTCACTGTGTGTTTCGATGTACATGTGACTAATAAAGATATCCTATCTTACCTCACCCTACCCTACACTAACCTACGCAACCCAACCCAATCTGAAAATTAGGATGTGCTCACACTACCTTACCTTATCTTTTCTTATCTGAAAGTTAGGATGTGCTCACATTCTGGCCAAGTGGTAGATATTAACAATGATCCTGAATGGAGCAGTGACATTATGAGTTTGTGTCTTGCATTTAACAAGAGACACAAGTGAAGAATCAACCCTGTTAATGCAGAATGCTGTGAGATGCAAAACAAGAACAGTGGCGATGGTCAATAAAGGAGGAATAATTGGGTGATGCCAAGCTTGTGTGTTAATGGTTGGTGGATGGCAGGAGTTGGGGACTTTTGAAGTGTTAGAAAGGAAAATCTGAGTGTAGGGGATGACTAAAGATGAGGATTGATTCCAGAATAGTGAAGAACAAACAGAGCAGCAAATTTTAGCCTTGGGTAGAACAAGCAAGCTCAGAGGAGCACCACTCTTGATATCAACAGGCAGAAGAGATGTTCTTGGGGAAATGCACAGCAGAAATGTGGATGTTATTTAAGGAATACTTGCATGGGGCTCTGGATATGTTTGTCCCATTGAGGCAGGGTAAGGATGGCAGAGTGAAGGAACCATGGTTGACACGAGATGTAGAATATCTTGTCAAGAGGAAGAAAGAAGGGTTTAGAAAACATGGATCTGACAGGGCTCTGGGGAGTTACAAGGTAGCCAGGAGGGAGCTTAGGAATTGACTTAGGAGAGCTAGAAGGGGGCATGAGAAGCCCTTGGCGAGTAGGATCAAGGAAAACCCCAAGGCGTTCAACACGTATGTGAAGAATAAGAAAATGACAGGAGTGAGTGTAGGCCCGATCGGGGATAAAAGAGGAAAATTATGCCTGGAGTCAGAAGAGGTAGGGGAGGTTCTTAATGAATACTTTGCTTTGGTATTCACCAGAGAGAGAGAGAGACCTTGACATTTGTGAGGATGGCGTACGACAGACTTATATGCTAGGGCATGTCGATCTGAGGAAAGAGGATGTGCTGGAACTATTGAAAGACATTAGGTTAGATAAGTCACGGGGGCTGGATGGGATATATCCAAGGTTATTACAGGAAGCTAGGGAAGAGATTGCTGCACCTTTGGCAACGACCTTTGCGTCGTCACTGGCCACAGGAGTAGTGCCGGATGATTGGAGGGTGGCAAATGTTGTTCCTTTGTTTAAGAAAGGAAGTAGGGATAGCCCTGGGAATTACAAAATCAGTGGGTCTTACTTCAGTGGTTGGAAAATTACTGGAGAAGATTCTTAGAGACAGGATTTATGAGCATTTAGAGAAGCATAGGCCGATTAGGGACAGTCAGCATGGCTTTGTGAGGGGCAGGTCGTGTCTCACGAGCCTGATTGAATTCTTTGAGGATGTGACAAAGCACATTGATGAAGGTAGAGCAGTGAATGTGGTGTACATTGGATTTTAGTAGGGTGTTTGATAAGGTTCCTCATGGAAGGCTTATTCAGAAAGTCAGGAGGCATGGGATCCAGGGAAACTTGGCTGTGTGGATTCAGTATTGGTTCGCCCATAGAAGACAGAGGGTGGTGGTAGATGGAGCATATTCTGCCTGGAGGTCGGTGATCAGTGGTGTTCCACAGGGATCTGTCCTGGGATACTGATGTTTGTGATTTTTATAAATGACTTGGATGAGGATGTGGAAGGGTGGGTTAGTAAGTTTGCTGATGATACAAAGGTTAGTGGTGTTGTGGATAGTGTAGAAGGTTACTGTAGATTACAACAGGATATCGATAGAATGAAGAGCTGGGCTGAGAAGTGGCAGGTGGAGTTCAACCCAGATAAGTGCGAAGTGATACACTTCGGGAGATTGAATTTGAAGGCAGAATACAAGGTTAATGGCAGGACTTTTAGCAGTGTGGAGGAACAGAGGTATCTTGGGGTCCACGTCCATAGATCCTCAAGGTTGCCATGCAGGTCGATAGGGTTGTTAAGAAGGCGTATGAAGTGCTGACCTTCATTAGTTGAGGTTTTGAGTTCAAGAGCCGCAAGGTGACGGTGCAGCTCTGTAGAACTCTAGTCAGACCACACTTGGAGTATTGTGTTCAGTTCTGGTTGCCTCATTATAGAAAGGATGTGGAAGCTTTAGAGAGGGTGCAGAGGAGATTTACCAGGATGCTGCCTGGATTGGAGAGCATGACTTATGAGGATAGGTTGAGTGATCTAGGGCTTTTCTCTTTGGAGAGAAGGAGGATGAGAGGTGACTTGATAGAGGTGTACAAGATGATAAGAGGCATAGATCGAGTGGACAGTCAGAAACTTTTTCCCAGGGCGACAATGGCTAACATGAGGGGACGTAATTTTAAGGTGATTGGAGGAAGGTATAAGGGGGATGTCAGGGGTAAGTTTTTTTTACACGGAGAGTGGTGGGTGCATGGAACGCACTGCCGGCAGAGGTTGTGGGGCAGATACATTAGGGACATTTAAGAGGTTCTTAGATAGACACATGGATGATAGAAAAATAGAGGACTATGTGTGAGGGAAGGGTTAGATAGATATTAGAGCAAGATAAAATGTTGGCACAACATTGTGGGCCGAAGGGCCTGTACTGTGCTGTAGTGTTCTATGTTCTATGTAAGAGAGAGGGGGAGAGAATTTGTGTGTGTGTGTATGTGTGTGTGTGTGTGAGAGAGAGAGAGAGAGAGAGAGAAAGAAAGAGAGAGTTATTGTTGCAATTTAAAAAAGGTATTGCTTATCATTATTTGTTCGCATGCAAATACATGAGATAACCTGAGACACAGGTGACGGCTTTGTCAAGCACCTTTGCTCCATCTGCCACAACAGCCAGGACCTCCCGATGGCCAGCCACTTCATTTCCACATCCCACTCCTATACTGACATGTCTATCCACGGCCTCCTCTACTGCCACGTTGAGGCCAGACGCAGGTTGGAGGAACAACACCTCATATTCCGCCTTGGGAGTCTCCAACCTGACGGCCTCAACATCGATTTCTCTAACTTCTGGTAACCCCTCCCCTTCTTTTTCTTCCCCCCCCCCCACTCCTTTGTCTTCCCTTTTTCTTATGGTTCCCTTCCCCTGCCTTGATGACCTGCCCATCTCCTCTCCTCCCCTCCTCCATCATTTATTCCATGGTCCACTGCCCCCTCCTACCGGATTCCTTCTTCTTCAGCCTTTTGCCTCTTCTACCTAACAGCCTTCAGCTTCTTACATCTTCTCCCCCTCCCCCATCCACCTACCTTCCCCCTCTCATCTGGACTCACCTCTCCCCTGCCTGCGTGTGCTCTTCCCCCTGCCCCCACCTTCTTATTCTGGCTTCTGCCCTCTTCCTTTCCAGTCCTGATGAAGGGTCTCGACCTGAAACGTCGACTGTTTATTTCCCTCCATAGATGCTGCCTGACCTGCTGAGTTCCTCCAGCACTTTTTGTGTATTGCTGCATGAGATAACCTATTGGCCTGT
This sequence comes from Pristis pectinata, assembly GCF_009764475.1. Classification (NCBI taxonomy): domain Eukaryota; kingdom Metazoa; phylum Chordata; class Chondrichthyes; order Rhinopristiformes; family Pristidae; genus Pristis; species Pristis pectinata. The sequence goes on from NC_067430.1 coordinate 6,630,575, forward strand.
ACTTTCCTGCATGGAACTCACCACTCACATTATCCACTGTTCAGATCTTGCAGGCTGTGGTTTCCCTGGAGATTTGTTGCAGGGCCCCGTGTGACGAATGGGACACACGGGCAGGCTAGAATAAGCCCACCTAAAAAAACTCCCCCACAAAATGGATGATAAAGCCTTGCTGATAGCTTTGCCATCTTTTGAAGCAGAGATCCTTCCATTTCCCATTACTGAAAAGCTATTAAAAGTTAAGCAATTAGATACATTTTTTATATAAGATAATAAAATCTCCTAATAGTACTTTAAAGTTCTGTTAAATGATTAACAAAATTGGGGAATGTGGAACCTGTATAATCAGGACAGGTTGCATCTGAAACAGAATCTGACCAAGATCCTTGCAGAGAGGTTCGCTCGTGCTGTTGGGGAGGGTTTAAAGTAATTTGGCAAGGGAATGGTGGACAAAGCAGGTGTACTGTTCATAGGCTGGTAGAGTCAAATATGGAAGAAATTTCTGTTTCATTCCAGTTGGCAGAGCAGACGTGAGTATGTAAAGGGACACGGGAGGAAATGGAAAGCTAAATCATCCTATTTTAATGTATGACGAGTAAGGCAGATGAACTTAAGTGTATCGATCAACACATGGGAATATGAGATTCTTGCTATCACAGGGACATGGTTGAAGGAAGGGCAGGACTGGTAACTTGACATTCTAGAGTATAGAGTCTTCAGGCGTGATGTGTGTGTGTGTGTGTGTGTGTTTGTGTGTGTAGATGATGTAAAAGGAAAGGAAGCATTGCAACATTGATTAAGGAGTCCACAACTGCAGTAATGAGAGGGTAAATCCAAGAAGGTTTTTCAAACAAGACCATACAGGTAGAGGGGAGAAACAAAAGAAAGGTGATTATTTTCTGGGGATGTGTTACAAGCTTCCTCGTAGTTATGGGGAGATAGAGGAACAGAAATGTAGGCATTTCAGGAGAGATGTAGGACCAATAGCATTATAGTAGTAGGGGATTTCAACTTCCCCAGTATGAACTGGGAATGCCTTAGTGCGAAAGGCCGATAGGAGCGTAACTTTTAAAGTGCATCCAGGAGAGCGTTTTGAACCTGTATGTAGATAATCCCAGGAGAGAAGGGGCAGTACTGGTCCTAATCTCAGGGAATGTATCTGGGTAAGTGGTTGAAGTATTAATGGGAGAGCATTTTGGAGATAGTGACCTTAAATCTTTATGTTTAAAGTAGTTATGGAAGAGTATAAGGATGGGCTGGAAATTATATCCTGAATGTGGGGAGGCTGATTTCAATATTAACAGACAGGACCAGGTAAATGCAGATGGGGGTGCATTTACTTGCAGGAAGGTCTCTACTGGACAAGTAGAAATCTTTCAAAAATGAAATAGTGAGAGTTCAGGGCCAGTATATTCCTATAACTGTGAAGAATAAGCAAAACCAGCCCCATAAACCCTGGATGTCAAGGAATATCGAGGGTTGGATCAAGAAAAACAAGGAAGCATATGACAAGTATAAAGAACTGAAATTGGGGAGTCCCTTCGGAAGGATAGTGTGTAGGGGCTACTTAAAAAGAAATTAGGAGAACAAAGAGGGGCAACAAAATATCACTGGCAGTCAAGATTAGGGGAATCCCAAGGTATTTTATAAGTATATTAAGCAATAGGGTAATCAGGGAAAGACTCAGGCCCATTAGGAGGCCAAGAGGCTATCAGTCAAAGAAACCAGAGGATGTAGGTGAAGTCTTAAATGAATACTTCTCATCTGCATTCACAAAGAGAAAGTACTGTGTTCAGCTCTGGTCACCAAGATATAGGAAGGATGTAATTGTGCTGAAGAGGGTACAAAGGTGGTTCATCAGGATGTTGCCTGGGATGGACTAAGTCAGTTATGAGGAGAGATTGGAGGAGCTGGTCTGTGCTCACTTGGGACAGTGGAGGTTAGGAGGGAACAGGATTGAAGTATATAAAATTATGAGGGGTATACATGGGGTACACTGCTGGAAACATTTCCTCACATCAGAGGCAGATAAAACTAGAGGACATAGGTTTATGATAAGGGGGAAGAGATTTAGAGGGAAAATGAGGGGGACCTTCTTCACCCGGTAATTGGAACACACTGCCTGAGAGAATGGTTGAGGCTGGGTTGCCAACAGCATTTAAGAAGTGCTTAGATGAGCACTTGAATCACGTAGGCATAGAGGGCTATGGACCAAGTGGTGGGCAATGGGGTTAATACAGAAGGGTGCCCACTGGTCAGCATGGATGAGTTGGGCCAAGTTGTCTCTTTCCGTGCTGTATGGTTCTATGATTCTGTGATACCATGACATTGTGATTGGAGAATTTGGGGATGGGGATGGGAATATTCCAGAACAAATCACAATTAAAAAGGGAGGAGATGTTGGATGTCATAGTGGGCTTAAAGATGTATCCCAGGCTGCTATGGAAGGCAAGGGAGGAGATTGCTGGGGTCCTGACAGAAATCTTTGAGTCTTCACTCAAAGTGAGATGGCTGGAGGATAGCCAATGTGGTACCTTTATTTAAGGGCAGCGGGGATAAGGCAGTTAATTAATTACAGGTTTGTGAGTCTCATGTTAGTGGTGGGAAGTTATTGGAACAAACTTATGAGAAACATGATTACATTTTAAAGACAGAGATCAAAGATACTTAGCATGGCTTTGTTAGTGGGAGATCCTGTTCAAACAATTTGATTACATTTTTCGAAGAGGTAGGGAAGTGTATTGAAGAGGGCAGTGTGGTTGATGTAGTCTCCCTGAATTTCAGAAGTTTTTTGACATGGTCCCTCATGGGAGACTGGCCCAGAAGATAAAAGAACATGGAATCTGGTACATGTTGGTAAATTGGCTTGGTAATAGGAGGCAGAGGGTAATGCTGGAGGGTTGTTTTTGTAATCAGAAGTCTGTGGCCGGTGATATCAATCCTGGTACCCTCAGTGTTTGTTATTTGATTTTGATGATTTTTGCATCAAAATCATGAATGTTGGAGGTATGATTAATAAATTTGCAGGTTATATAAAAATTGGTGGTTTTGCTGATAATGAGAAGGTTAGTCTTAGATTACAGGAGTTAGTAAAATGGGCAGAGCAAAGGCAGATGGCGTTTAGGAATTGGTTTACTATTGTCACTTGTACGAGGTACAGTGAAAAACTTGTCTTGCATCCCATTCATACAGATCATTTCATTACATAGTGCATTGAGGTAGTACAAAGTAGGACAATACAGAATGCAGAGTAAAGTGTCACAGCTACAGAGAAAGTGCAGTGCAGGTAGACAATAAGGTGCAAGGTCATAATGAGATAGATTGTGAGGTCAAGAGTCCATCTTATTGTACTAGGGAACCGTTCAATAATCTTATAACAGCAGGATAGAAGCTGTCCTTGAGTCTGATGGCATGTAATTTCAGGCTTTTGTATCTTCTGCCCGATAGGACGGGGGAGAAGAGAGAATGTCCTGAGTGGGTGGGGTCTTTGATTATGCTGGCTGCTTTAATCCTGATGGGTGTGAGTTGATACATTTTGGAAGGACTAATGCTGGGATATACACAATGAGTGGTACGACCCTTGAGAATATTAACGAACAGAAGGATCTTGGTGTACAAGTCTAAGGTTCCCTGAAGGTAGCAGTGCAGGTAGATAAGTTGATGATGAAAGCACATGGGATGCTTGTTTTCATTAGTCGGAACCTAGAATATAAGAGCAAAGAGATTATGGTACAACTATATAAAGTAATGGTTGGGCCACAGCTGGAGTACAGTGTCCAGTTCTGGTCATCACACTGCAGGAAGGTCATGGTTCACTGGGTGCAGAGGTGATTCACCAGGATATTATTGGGATGTAATGTATTAATTATGAAAAATGGCTGTACAATTTTCCTCGGGGGTCAAAGTAGCTTGGGGGGGGGGGTCCTGAGGGAAATATCAAAATTATGAAGGGCATAGATAGGGTAGGTAGTAAGAAATTTTTTCCCCATTGTGCGATGTTTTATCATAGAGGACATCGGTTTAAGGTTAGGGATAGGAAGTTTCAAGGGAATCTGAGGAAGAATTTTTTTTCACACACAGGGTGGCTACAGTCTGGAATGCACTGCCTGAGGGGATGGTGGAAGCAGAGACTTTCACAACACTGAAGAAGTATCTGGACGAGGATTTGAGTAACCGTGGCATAAAATGCTATGTGCAAGTGCTGATGTACAGGAGGCACAAGAGACTGCAAATGCTGGAATTTGGAGCAATAAACAACCTGCTGGAGGAATTCCATAAGACCATAAGATATAGGAGCAGAATTAGGCCATTCGGCCCATTGAGTCTGTTCTGGCATTCAATCATGGCTGATGTTTTTTCTAACCCCATTCTCTTACCTTCTCTCTGTAACCCTTAACGCTCGTACCAATCAAAAACCTATTAATCTCTGCCTTAAATAAACCCAATGACTTGGCCTCCACAGCCCTCTGTGGCAACGATTCACCACCCTCTGGCTGAAGAAATTCCTCCTCATCTCAGTTTTAAAGGGACGTCTCTTTATTCTGAGGCTGTACCCTTGGATCCTAGACTCCCCTACAAATGAAATCATCCTCTCCATGTCTGCTCTATCCAGGCCTTTCAGTATCTGGTAGGATTCAATGAGATCCCCCCCCCCCCCCCCCATCCTTCTGAACTCTGTCAAGTACAGGCCCAGAGACATTAAACGCTCCTCATATGTTAAACTTTTCATTCCTGGGACCATTATTGTGAACCTCCAGACCCTCTCTACAGGGCCAGCACATCTTTCCTCAGATATGGAGCCCAAAACCACTCACAATACTCCAAATGCAGTCTGACCAACGCCTTATAAAGCCTCAGCAGTACATCTTTGCTTTTATATTCTAGTCCTCCCAAAACAAATGCTGGCATTGCATTTGTCTTCTTTACTACTGACTCAGCCTACAAGTTAACCTTAAGGGAATTCAGCGGATTGTTTGGATCTGTGGGGAGAGGAATTGTAGATGCTCCAGGGCCTGATGCAGGGTTGACAATTCCTTTCCTCCCACAGATGTTGCTCAACCTGCTGAGTTCGTCTAGTGGATTGTTTGTCGCTGGCAGATAGGATTAGTATTGAGAACTGCTGAATGCTTGACATGGAAACCCTGGGCTGATGGGACTTTTTCTCTGCTGTATTACTTTAAATTAAATTGAATCTCTCTGGTGACAGTAACATTATAATCTTGTTAATATTTATGAGGCCCAAAGGATTAAAAGAATATTATTTCCTGTCTTTAAGTAGTAAAATGTAATATTTCAATTAATGTAAATATATCATCAATGACAGTGTAGACAATGTAGATAGAGAATCTCCTCATATAGTAATGATTCTGTGCATAGAACATTTAGATTAATTTTATAATTGAATGGCACTATTTTATGGAATTCACTCCACCCCTAAAGTCATGTAAAACATTTATGCTTTAACCTTACAAGTAATTAAAAATGCTGCAGGGAGATACCCAGTGAGTTCGTCTTCTCACCTATCTTAATGAGAACGGTGTGCTAGCATCCGGTTCACATCGATCTCAAGTCCCCCTTACCCCGCCCTTGGCAGGACACTATGTTTAGACTCTTTAACCACTGGGGCTCATTATGATCAGTTAGCTTAGCATAAACTGGGCATGGAACTTGGGAATACTCCAGGAAACTTTTAAGTGATCTCTTTGTACTTCACAACCAGTAAATACGCTGGTAAATGTGTGTTGGCCAATTGGCATGCAGTGGTCAATGATCATTTTATTCAAGGACATGAGACTGAAAAATTGACTGGTACATCAGACCCATAGCATGTTAACTCCTGTACATGCTTCAACATAAAATTGGCCTCTTGGGGAGGGCAGGGAAGAGATTTGGGGTTGGAGGGAGGGTTGGTGACTGGAAGCTGGATATTATGTAGGGCGTTGTTCTGGCAACTGGTGATGGGTAGAGTCTGGCGGTCATGAATCAAGAGTCAGAACAGTTTGGAGATCAGTAGCTGTGGAGGATGGGGTTCTGGCAGCCAATAGGCTGGTGGTATGCCCATGGCATGGTAACTGTTGGAGGGAGCAGGGGTGAGTGGGACGACCCGGGGTTGGTTTCCAGCATCACTCTTCATAGCCTTGTACTGACTCGGGCAGTTCCTCTTTAAGTAATATTGAAGACAGCATTGCAGAACCTTGCCAGCCTATGTGCGCGGAATGTCATTTAATACACCGCACATGCCCAGCCTCCTACATGTGAGTCACATGAAGGATCTTGAAGGAAATTTATCAACTTTGCACAACTCAGACTACATCTTAAAGTTTCCTTTGCAATTGATTTTTCATTGAAATTGAATCATGAAACTCATTACTTTGAAATTAGTCTTTAAACAAAAAATTGACATCTATGATTACCCATGGAATATCATTCTTTCTACCCCCGAAGTATTAACAGACATTAAAAAAGCACATTCTACAGATAAATTAATTATGGAGAAGCAACATCTTGAACTCGCACTACAATCTTTTAAAGATGGATTATGTTGCATTGATTTCTCTTCATTGCTCTTATCTACAGTCATGTAGACAATAGGAGAATAAATACACAGAAGTACATTGATTGCTTGAGCAAATATTCATATTCTTATACAATATTGACTGGAGGTCTAGGAGAGTATTACAAGTTTACAAACTGTCGGCCAAGGGATTTTAATGTCACTCTGCCCTCTACTGTTAAGGAGTTATGTGTTCCAATATAAACGAGACATGGTAGAACAAAGCTCTGCGCAGTTCAAGCCGTGTTCTGTAAGAACATGGGTGGTCCTGGATGTGGTGATGTAAAATGGGTAATAATAATTTGCCATCAATTTTTGCTGATTTCAAAAGTAGATTTTAACATTTTAGTTTGTCTATTTATTATGTTTATTGATACTTACGTCCAAAATATGTGCAAAAACATAGATTCTGCATATTTTTTTCTTATCTCCAGGCTTTTCTAACGTCAGCTTTCATTCTCCCTTGTTCCTTCTTTTCTGTCTTCTTCTTCCTTCCCCTTCTTTCCAGACCACTCTTCCCCTCAATATGCTTCTTCCCTTTCAATCCCTTCTTGCTTTTTTAGGTCCTCCTTCCTCCTCTACGTTTCTTTGTCTCTCTTTCCCTTCATCTCTGTCCCCACTGCTTTCCAATATCTTCTCCCCTTGGTCTTTCTTTCTAACCTCCATTTGCTTTGTCTGTCTTGCTTTTCCTCCTGTGATATCTAATTTTGCCCCCTACTTCTTTCTAATCTCTTTACTCTACCAGTTATCTTTTGTGCTGGTTCACTGTTCTCCTAGTCTCTTTGGCTTAACACCTATTTACCCATCCCATCTTTTTCCAAAATACCCGTTGTCATTTCCACTCCCAGTAGTTTCTAAACCTTGTGTACTGCAAGGGTCCTGTAACCTGTAATTGGTCTGATCTGAATGCATCTGTGGTCAGCAAAGTGGAGACACAGGAGACTGCAGATGGTGAAATCTGGAGCAACAAACAAGATGCTGGAGGAACTCAGCGGGTCAGGCAGCATCTGTGGAGGGAAATGGCCAGTTGACACTTCGACCCAAAATGTTGACTATCCATTTCCTTCCACAGATGCTGCCTAATGCACTGAATTCCTCCAGCATCTTATTTGCTGCAGTCAACAAAATATTGTTTCCAAGTCAAGAAAACTGAGGGATCAATACTATTAAAAAGTAATAGTTGCTTGAATTAAGAAAATTCTATTTACAAAATATAGTTAGGGATAATTACCTAGACATTGGATTTCTAGTCTACTAAATGTGTGCAATTAGTCATAGTGCACAACTGGGGAATCTGCTAGAAATCAGTTAGTCAGAAAATCCTTGGTGGTTTTCCTCTATTTTGATGCATTGAAACATGACCTGTGTGATCCCAGAGGTGGCTGTCACTAGGGATCATGAAAAATGAGGTTCAGCCTTAAAGTAAGCTCTCCATGACAGTCACTGCAACTGTACAAAAGGCTGCTGTGGACAGAAGATATTGGTAGAAACGCAGAATGTAATGATCTTTGCACCAAAAAGTTGCTGCAAACAGAACTGATCCTCTGCATGACAGAGCAGTGATCAGTCAGATGACTGAAATAGCTATGTTTCAGCTGTGACTCTTTAATTCATGCATGCTTGGCAACTTAATGGAGGGTTTCCTTCTTGTTTTACTGTGCGTGAAAAACGCAGGGCATAGGCTGCACATTTTTGCATCAAGCTCAATTGTTAATGAAGGAGTCAGCATTGTGCAGGTTGATGACATGATCATATGCATGAAAGATGCTGAAGAAATAACACCCCCTTGCTAAGATGAATTGTACCCAGAAGCCAAAAAGAAAAGTCGAGGTTATTGTCACCTTCACAAGTCCATGTGTGCACAGGCACAATGAAAAACTTACTTGCAGCAGCATCACAGGCACATATAAGCAGCATTCATGAGACTTCCACCAGAAAGTGGCACAAACACTAAATAAAAAAGTGCTTAAAAGAATGTTTACATGCATTTCATGCATAAAATCAGGTGCAAATGAATCAGAATGATTGTTAGACTGCATATATTGCAACATATCAAGTTACAGTTGAGGACTCAATGAGGGAAAATGCACTGATGTGAAATTATTTGTTGCAGTCAATTATGGATCTTTCATCTAAATCTGCAGGCGTAATGGTTGTTAATTTGATTACAGAAGGGGCGGGTGCTTAAGCCAGAGATGAATGCCAGATTTCAATAGCACTGCACATTTTACCAATGGTCAATGGGTGAACCTTTTACTAATCTATTTTGCAATTTTTACAACAGCATTTTCAGATGAAAGTTCTATAATTGACTCCATTCCAAATTGTATTAATTGGTAACTCATAGTGGAATAAAATCAAGTACTCTTCTGGGAAATAACACCCTGATTTTTAAAAATTTATATTTTTCTTTTTTGAGTTTTCTCAGAATTCATGCAAGTAGCTTTCTTTCTGAGTGCTGTGAAATATCGACCAACTACTTCACCATGAGGCACCAGGGCCAAGCTGGATCCTGTCCAATTATTTGCTTATAATCATCCAATTTCCACTCGGTTTAATAGGCAGAGATCAGAGTTGAGTGATCCCATCTTAAGAGCTCCAGTGAAGAACTCTGAAAAAGGTCGGAAAGATTGACTCTGTTTCTTCCTGCATGGGTGCTACTTGACTTTCCAGCATTTTCGTTTTGTTCGTTCAAACCACTGAGGCTCATTGTAGCACACAGACTGAACTAATTTGAGCAGAGATCAAATTCAGGGCTCACTGGTTCATTATCACACCAAGCAGTGGCCCAATCTATTTCCAGGAATGCTACAAATCCTAAAAGGCTGGTGATCCTCATGCTAAAACAGTAAAGGCCTTGAATAATATTTCATTAACTGTGACGCACTTTGAGAAGACCCGAGGCCATGAAAGGTATCTTTTAATTCAAACTCTGTCTTGCTTGCCGCCGCTCATCGGCTAAATGCTAACACTGACTCCAGCTGCACAAAATAGAACTCATTTTTCTCTCTGCAGCACTTGCACCCCTCAGCTAGATTTGCATATCGATTGAGAGGAATATTTTTATCGAGTAAATGTTTTAAGTTGCAATTGCGAATGAGTTTCCCTAACATTACAACCAAGACTGTATTTAAAAATAAAAAAAACCAGATGCAAGTTCTCAACCTGAAACGTCGCCTTCCCTTTGCCTTCTCAAATGCTGGTTGACCCACTGCGTTCATCCAGCAGTTTATTTTTTGCTCTAGACTCCAGCATCTGCAGTCTGTTGTGTCTGCATTTAAAGTAGTTCATTGGCAGTAAAGGCCCTGAGTTCATTGGAGGCATTGAATGAATTCAAGCTCTTTTTGTTCCTTTTCTGTTATCATTATCAGGAGGAATACTGCACCAAGGCTTATGCATTACATAGATGTTTCTGAATGCAAATTGAAATCAACAAGGTAAACCTGTTTCAGAGATTTCCCTGAGTAAGATATTCATTTTATAATTGATGTCATTTTAACTAGGACTCTCTTATAGATGCTGCTCTTCCCTCCTGGTGCCCTTTGTCTCCTGCACTGCTCTGCTGTCATAAAATATTTAGTTCAGCCCAAGACGTCAATCCTTACATGAATGACTGACATGCACCTATCAGAAATAAATTGGGAGGCAGTGGTGTAAGTAATCCTCTGTGTACATAGATCTTTACGACCAGTGGAAGGTGTAAGACCATAAGACATAGGAGCAGAATTAGGTCGTTCGGCCCATCAAGTCTGCTCCACATAGCTGGAGGATCAGAGAATTGCAGCCCTAACCCATAATGGAAAGGTAGACTCCTTATGTATTGTTCAAGCTTAAATACACTTTTTAATATTTGTCAAATAAAGAGCACCTGTAGGGTAAGTTCTATGATTGATACGAAGTTCTTATATAAAACAGAGACAGTGGTATAGAGGGTAATTGCATAGTGCGCCTCTGAGCTATCAGATGGTTTTCCTTTCAGTCCTTGCTCTGTGCTGACTTCTCCTGAACAGGTTGGCAGTGGGGTCAGACTGTTGCTGTACCACTGCTTCAGAGATAGAGGGACCAGGCTCCCAATCCTGACTGCTATCCAGTGACCTCTGCTGGAATCTCTGGGTATATGGCTGGAGGTGGACTCAAAAGTAAGTTTCCCCAAGGTTGAGCATTATGACCACCCAGATGTCAAAGCAGTAAAGGTGGCCGGTCTGTGAAATCCTAGCCCGGTAACAATCAGGAGAGGAATGGAAAAGAGACTAATGACCCAAGGGTTGACTCACATGAAAGATAAATATCCTGAATCCTGCTCGCAGTCCAGATGAAGGGTCTTGACGTGAAGTGTCGACTGTCCATTCACCTCAACAGATGCTGCCTGACCCGCTGAGTTCCTGCAGCAGCTCGTTTTTTTGCTGTATTTTCCTCTTCTTTATTCACCAGCATTCACCCCACACCCTCACCCACCCATAAACCCCCTCTGGTTCTCTTCGTCACAGAGTGTTGACTGCAGTGGGGCATATGGATACATAGGTTCAAGTCCTCTTTTAAAAACTTCTCCAAATCTTACTCCTCTCATATCACTCGTTGGCAAATTGTCATGGCAAAGCCTGATGTTCTCCTCAGTGGGGCATTCACATAGGCAAACATTCACATCATCTGCACACCAGGAGCGAGAGTCTTGGCTAAGATTCCTCTTCCTAACCCCTGAGGCCAACAGCAGGGCTTCTCCTTCCCCCACCTGGGATAATCAACCAAACACGGATCAGCAATCAAATCTCCTCCAGCCCAACTTTTTAAGGTCAGTAATGCATTTAATAACCAAACCAAACCTGTCTTAAAATTAAGTTTGAATTTCAAGTTTATTGTCGTGGTCATGGGCATACATTCCCAGGGTATAAATGCCATGACAATTAGTTTTTTGCAGGAAGAGCAAGGTTCATCACATCCATGACAAAGATAAATTACATAAACTTAAATTAACATTAATTATACATAACTTAACCAACAAAATAAACAAAAATAACATAATGACATTAGTTCAAGTTGAGGGAAATAAGATAAGATAAGATATCTTTATTAGTCACATGTACATCGAAACACACAGTGAAATGCATCTTTTGCGTAGAGTCTTCTGGAGGCAGCCCGCAAGTGTCGCCACGCTTCCGGCGCCAATATAGCATGCCCACTACTTCCTAACCTGTACGTCTTCGGAATGTGGGAGGAAACCGGGGCACCCGGAGGAAACCCACGCAAACACGGGGAGAACATACAAACTCCTTACAGACAGTGGCCAGAATTGAACCCAGGTCACTGGCGCTGTAACAGCGTTACTCTAACCGCTACACTATGTAGTCCGAGGTAGAATTAGAGTTTTTCCCGTCAGTTCAAGAAACTGATGGCTCTTGAAAATTATGAGATTGGTTCAGATAATGGCCACCTTTTGGTCCACTTGATCTCATTCTTCCAAAGTTGGCAGCCTACTGTCCTCCCTTCATATTATGGAGCTATTTCTTAAATGACTTCAGTGCCCTGGCCTTGGCCACACTTCATAACAAACTGTGCCAGCCATTGATTGTTTTCCATGCAATGAAGTTCTTTTTGGCATCCTGCCTTGAGTTTGCCCTTCATTGTCCTGTGCAATACAATCAACTCCTGGCTATTTTCAGCACCCAATATAATATTGTATATGAATGATTCAGACTTCAGCATTTTTGAATGTACATTTATATCACAGAACTGCAGTATCAAGTGGTTCTGCCAGTACACCTGAAAGCCTCTCTGTTGATAGAGCCACTCAGTTTATAGGAAATAAAAGATGCATCTAATTTTCATGAATCTCAAGGATCTCTAAGCCAATGAAATACATCTGAAGTACTGTCACTATTGTAATATAGAAAATGAGGCGTGGCAAGTTCCCACTGTTGGTTTATTGCCCAGAACATCGGGAGTACTCCTCTACCTTGCTCAAGATAGTACTGTGTGATATTTTACCTTGAGGCAAATAGAAGTTGCATTTAACATCTTGTCTGATGGACCAGTACTTGTTCCATAGAGTACTGGAATGCAAACGTAGATTGGGTGCTCAAGTCTCTGGAGTGGAACTTGAATCCCCAACTTTCTGGCTCCTCCCTGAAGTTATTGACTTCTTCTGAAGTTTTGGAGGGTCCCTACCATCCATGAATCCAGCCCCATGGCTGGTGAGGCCTATCCCCTTAAACACCTTACCCATTTCATTTTTAATCTCATTCTAAGGTACCTATTTATTTGCTTCCAATTCTTTTGCTTTTTCTATCATTTAATAATCGCATCACTACAGCCATGATGGAGGGAAAGAAAAAGAATAAAAAACCAGAATGTGATTTGAAATGATGGTCAATGCCATTGAGGGTATATTCTGCTGAAACCTAATTACAACCTGTCTGTGTTGAAAAGGTCAATTCTTCCATAATGTACATAATTCTGCTGGGTAATAGTTCCACAGATGTAACAATCAGAAACTAGGCCTAGATTAAATGTTAAACATGTCCAAAAATTAGGTCAGAACTATATTAGAAAGGAAATAATATTTCAATGTGGGTCATGAAATAGAAATGGGATATTAAGTAATACATTTCTTCAATCAAAGCAGTGACCATAATTCAGCTGTGGTTCAGCTAATCGTAAAATATGGATGAGGGAGAGAGGCCATTCTAGGTCATCCTACCATATTCATCCAGAAGACACCTATTTCTTAACTAAATCAGTGTTTCATGGATTCGCTGCACACTGAAAGCCCATTCTAAGTGTTTGATCTAATTCATGGTATGGATTAATTAGTCATTAAAAGTCATCAAAGAATTGCAGTTAAGTTATTCCTGTAAGTGGTTATATTAACATATGCTAAGTGTACAAGAGGTTGCTCATGGATTAGTTTAATTAGTACAGGATAACCATGATGTAGAAATATTTATTTCCTTGGTAAAAGTAATAGAGAGGGCAATTTGTTTTTAATTACTAGTGCTAAATTAATTACGGGTGTCAGCCTCTGGTTGTATTCATCCGCTCATATTTGACCTCCATGGAATTGAACGTTTGGCTGTGGTTATAACTGACGGCCAATACTTTACGTGCATTTATACGAATGACCAGAAGTAAGTCTCTCCCACATTCTATCTATTTTTGCATGGAGGCAGTGGGCTCTGATATTAGGCTGTGTTATCTGGAAACATGATGTGCAGTTGAAGTTAATTTGGAAATAGAAATCCTTCCCCCATGAAACAGTTCCACTGTAATTATGGACTTAAGGCAATTTCATTCAAGTCTCAAGTGTTTGGAAACGCTTTAGGTCAAGATTTGGACAATAATATACTTTACAGCCATGTATTAAGCTCTAACATGTCCTGGCCTAGAAACTGGATTGCATCTAGAAATCCATTTTCAGAAGTAAAAAAAATTCTCAGTCACAGCACCTTAGAATTAGTGAATTGTTACGGCTCAGAAGAGGGCCATTTGACAAGTCTAAATAGAGAAATCTCCCCAGTCCCAATCACTTGCCCTTTCTCATCACCCTATAAATTATCCTCTCCTCAGTACCGAGTCACTTCCCTCTGGGAGCTACTGATTAATTCTGTTCCTTGTCACCCTCAGAGGGAGGAAATTCCAGATCATAACCACTTGGATGAAAAAGATTTTCCTCACATCCTCCTTGTTTATTCTCCCCCTGATGTTGTTGACATAATGTTGTCATCCAAGACTTAACAGGTTAAGAGAATAAATAATTAAATCAAGATAAAATGATTAGTTGACATCAAGTTTATAGATTGACATTGGAAGGAAAATTAAAAATATGAATGGGGAAAATAAGGGATGTTAAGTTAAATAGTATTCAGGAGGACATAAATAGTTGGAATAGGAAAGAGCTTAGACCAGTGAAACCTCCTTATTAGAACTTATTACGGTGGTGTTAATACCCAAAGCAATCTCAGTAGCCTACCACCTTTTTCAGCTTTCAAATATTTATGATTCACTTACATTTATTTTTGTTAGCACTGTGTTCAATGTGCCATCAACATTCAATACCATTGAATAGGTGATTTTGTAAGAGAATTAGATTTCTCTGCAAGTATTATTTTGTAAAAAAAACAACTGTAATTTTTCTAATGCATTTATTCTTGGGACGTGGGCAGTGTCAGAAAGCTGATGATTACCTTCCTTTGATTGCCTCGGGATGCATTTAAGAATCAATTAGATTGTTGTGGGATTGGAATTGCACAAAGTCAGCTTGGGTAAGAACAATGATTTCCTCCCTGAACAACATTAATGGATCATTTGTTTTTATACAACATTCAATTAATTTGCCATATACATAATGGCAGAGAAGAAGGCCATTTAGCCCATCTCATGGAGTCATAGAGTTATACAGCATTGAAACAGACCAGCTGCTCCATGCTGACCAAGGTGTCTTCCTGAGCTAGTCCCATTTGGCTGCATTAAGCCCTCTGAGCCTTCCTTACATGTCCAAATGTCTTTTCAATGTTGTAATTGTACTGACCTCTATCACCTCTTTTGGCAGGTCATTCCACATAATGATCTCCCTCTGTGTCAAAAACTTGCTCCCCAAATCTCTTTAAATCTTTCCGCTCTCACCTTAAACCTATGCTCTCTGGTTTTAGACTGCCCTACTCAGGGAAAAGACTGTGACCATCCACCTTATCGATGCCTCTCATGAACATCTATAAGGGACCCCTCAGCATCCTTCGCTCCAGAGGAAACAGTCCCAGCCTATCCAGTCTCTCTTCATAACTCAAGCCCTCCAGAGCCGGCAACATCCTGGTGAATCTTTTCTGCACCCTCTCTGGCTTAATCATATCCTTCCTATAGTATACAGTCCAAAACTGTACCCCTAGGTCTCTCTGCTCAACAACATTCTCCGGGGCCCTGCCATTCACTGTGTATGTCCTGGCCTGGTTTAACTTCCCAAAATACTTCACACTTGTCTGAGTTAAATTCCATCTGCCGTTTCTTGGCCACCTTTCCCAGTTGGTCTAGATCCTGTTATAGCCTTAGGTGACCTTCACTGTCCACCACACCACCAATATTGGTGTCACCTGCTAACTTACTAGTCATGCCACTTACATTCTTATCCAAATTGTTAATATAAATGACAAAATAGAGTGGACCCAGCGCTCATCCCTGCAGCACACCACTGGTCATAGGGCTTCAATCATAATAACGGACCTCCACTACCACCCTCTCTTTCCTTCCACAAAGCCAATTTTGCATCCAGTTGGCTGGCTCACTCTGGATGCCATATGATCTAGCCTTCCAGAATAGCCTACCATGCGGGACCTTGTCAAAAGCCTTGCTAAAATCCACTTAAACAATGTCTACTGCCCTGCCCTCTTCAGTCTCCTTGGTCACCTGTTCAAAAGACTCAATCAAATTCATGAGACACGATTTTCCACACACAAAGCTATGTGACTATCACTAATCAGTCCTTGCCTTTCCAGACGCAGATGGATCCTGTCTCTCAGAATCCCCTCCAGTAACTTTCCCACCACTGATGTTAGGCTCACCAGCCTGTAGTTCCCTGACTTGTCCTTGCAGCCCTTCTTAAATAAAGACACAACATTAGCCACCCTCCAGTCTTACAGTACCTCACCCATGGCTAAGGAAGATACAAAGTTCTCTACCAAGACCCAAGCAATTTCTTCCCTCGCTTCCCACAATGGCAACTTGAATATTCCCCTCAGCAGCACTTCCTCTTTCAGATTATCGATATATTTCAGGACATCAATGTTCTCCTTTGCAAGTTCTGAGGCTCCCATAACCTTCTCCATGGTAGCGGCAGACAAGAAGTATTCATTTAAGACCTCGCCCATCTCCTGTGGCTCCACACATAGTTGACCACATTGATCCTTGAGGTGGCCTATTCTTCCCTAGTTACCCTTTTGCTCTTAATATACTTATGGAATCCTTTAGGATGCTCCTTCATCTTATCTACCAAGGATATATCATGTTCCCTTTTTGCCCTCCTGATTTCCTTCTTCCATATGGTCCATCAGCCCACAGGAGGGAAATCTCAGTCGTTCCATTCTCCACCCTCTATATTTCCTTATACCCCTACTATTCTCTCTCATACATACCCATCAACCCTCTGATTTGTCATTTGCCATTAACCTGCATAAAAGTTTACAGTAGCCAATTAACCCACTAGCACATCTTTCAGATGTGGGAGAAAACCAGAGCACCCAGAAGAAGCCCATGCCACCACAGGGAGCTCATACAAACTCCACACAAAGAGCATTGGGGATCAGGATTGAACCTGAATAGTCCAGTTCTCCAGATTAGCAGTAATATAATGAATATCATATCCTAGCCATGTTGTCATTAAAAGCTACGAAAATCACTTTGACATTAATATAAATGTCATTCAAGATACAGATATCAATGGAATATCAAGAAGAATAGGAATTGAGCAGTTAGCTAAGAAAGTTTGTCATGGCACTATTACATGCACGCTTCATCTCATTAGTTAATATGTTCTTCAGCCTTCATGTTTTCCTGTAATACAAATTTAGCCTTTAACCCAGACTTCTTTGCAAATGTCAGGACTTAAACTTGCTGATTACTCTGTCCTCTCATACTACAGAATTATAGAATGAAGTAGCAACGAAGGAAGACATGCATCTCGTCATGTTGTTGCTGACGATTTCTTTAAATTCATCCATAGGATATGGACACCACAGCAGGGACAAGCTTTATTACCCACCCAGATTGCCCTTGAGCAGGTTGTGATGGGCCATGTTCTTGAATCACTAAAGTTCATGTGGTAAAGGTATTCTCAGTATTGACCAATGCGTCAACAAGTGTACAAGATGATAAGAGCCATAGATCGAATGGACAGTCAGAGACTTTTTCCCAGGGCGACAATGGCAAACACAAGGGGACAAGGGGAAGGTGTAAGGGGGATGTCAGGAGTAAGTTTTTTACACAGAGAGTGGTGGGTGCATGGAATGCACTGCTGGCAAAGGTTGTGGGGGCAGTTAAATTAGGGACATTTAAGAGACTCTTAGATAGACACAGGAATGATAGAAGAATAGGGGGCTCTGTGTGAGGGAAGGATTAGATAGGTATTAGAGCAGGATAAAATGTCGGCACAACATTGTGGGCCAAAGGGGCTGTACTGTGCTGTAGTGTTCTATGTTCAATGAGTGTTCCGGGGTTCTGACCTATTAAAGCCAAACAACAAATCCTGTTCTCTTGCTCCAGCCACATCACTCTGAGAGTTTTTCTCTTTCACTCAAGTATTAGGGTTTGTGGTCATGCTGCCCCACAACTCCAGAGATGCGGGTTCAATCCTGACCTAGGGTGCTGTCTGTGTGGAGTCTGCACATTCTCACTGTGACTGCGTGGGTTTCCTCTGGGTGCTCTGGCTTTCGAAAGGTGTGCAGGTTGGGAGGTTAATTGGTGACTGTATATTGCCCCTGGTGCTTAGATGGGTGGTAGAATCTGGGGAGGTTTGATGGGAATGTGGTGAGAATAAAATGGGATCAGTGTAAATGGGTGCTTGACGGTCACTGCAGACTTAAGTGGGCTGAAGGGCCTGTTTCAGTGCTGTATGTCTAATCTCTGAGTTATTCAATTCCCTTTTGAAAACTACTGTTAAATTTACTTCCAACATTATTTCATAACAACTCACTTTATCAGAATCAGAAAATCTGAAACACAAGAGGGACCATTCAGGCTATCACAAAAAACAGAGACCGAACCTAATCCCACTCTACAGCACAAGGTCCATGGAACTGCAGCTCATGGCTCCCCGAGTACACATTGGTATTGGTTTTGGTTTATTGTTGTCACTTGTACCGAGGTACAGTGAAAAATTTGTCTTGCACACCATTCGTACAGGTCAATTCATTACACAGTGCAGTTACTTTGAGTTAGTACAGACTGCATTGAGGTAGTACAGGTAAAAACAATAACAGTGCAGAGTAAAGTGTCACAGCTACAGAGAAAGTGCAGTGCAGGTAGACAATAAAGTGCAAAGTCACAAGGTAGATTGTGAGGTCAGAGTCCACATCAAGCATCTTTTAAAGGTAGTTAGAGCTTCTGCCTTTGGCACCCTTTCAGGTAGTGCCATCCAAACCTTCCCAACTTCAAGGTGAAAACAAAGTATCTTCTGCTCCCATTTGTCCGCCTCTGCTTTTTGACTCCTCTACCAAGAGAAATGTGTCCTTCCCATCTACTCCAATGTGGTTTCACATTATTGAATACTCCTTCATTTCATCTCCCCTCAATCTCCATCGTTCCAGAGAAAACAAATTCAGCCTGTCTAATGTTTCCTCATTGCTAATGTTCTCCAGTCTTGGCAATATCTTCGTAAACCCCTCTTGCCCCTTCTCCATACATTCACATCTTAGCTGTAATGACCAGAACCTTGCACAGTACTCACACAGTAGTCCTAACTGGTGCTGTACACATTTCTAGCACAACCTCCCTACTCTTATATTCTATGGATTGCCTGAGAAAGGAAATCATCCTGTATGCCTGCTTAACCACTTTATCTATTGGTTCCGGCTCCTTTATGGATCAGTGGGCAGACGTGAAAAGATATCCCTCCATTCCTTTGCGTTCACTGGGTATTCCCTTGCCTTTTTGCCCTTCACCAATTTAATTTCCTCCCTTTCTGTTCAACTGACAAGATCATCTGTATCCCTCTGAATTCAAGGCCTTTCCTTCTCACTGTCAAGCACAATTTTCGTACTCTTTTCAAACTTCTTTATCGTGCCCCCCACATTTATGTCTAAATCATTAATATGTATCACAAAACGCAAACGGCTGAGTATAGAACCTTGTGATAATAGATTTCTTTTGAGAAGAAATCCCATGAAAAGATCCTCTGATTCCTGCCATTGTGCCAATTTTAGATCCTATTTGCTATCCTCCCTGGATGGCAGGCACCTTTGCATTCTTGGTCACTCTTCCATGTGGGACCTTGTCAAAAGCCTTGCTAAAGTGTATGTAGACTGCATGAAACAGTTTGTCCCCATCAACATTTTATGTTGCCTCCTCAAAAGTTAGATCAAGTGAGTCAGGAATGACTTTCCCTTAACAGATCCATACTGGCTGACCCTGATTAATCTGTCTTTCCAATTGAAGGTTAATACAGCCCTTCTGAATCGAGGTTAAAATTATTGGCCTGTAATTACTCAATTTATCACTTTGTCCCTTCTTAAAAAGCAATACAGCAATAGCAGTGCTGTAATCATCTGGAACCACTGCCATGGACAGGTTTGGAAAAATTGGAAAATCATGGTCAGGGACATTGCAATTTCTTCACTTGCTTTGAAAGGTGAGGTAATGTACTTTGGGAGGTCAAATTATGGCAGAATGTGGAGTAAGTGGCCTTGGGAGAATTGATATACAGAGAGACCTTAGACTGCAAGTTCATAGCTTCCTGAAAGTGATGACAGAGGTGGATAGGATAGTGAAAAGGGTATTTGGTATGTTTGCCTTCATAGGTTGGGGCAGTGAGTATAAGAGTCGGGGCATCATGTTGCATTTGTACAAAACATTGGTTGGACCACGTACTTTGAGTATTGTGCACAGTTCTGGTCACCGCACTACAGGAAGGTGTGGTAGCAGTAGAATGGGTGCAGAAGAGATTCACCAGGATGTTACCTGGAATGGAGGGCTGTAGATGTAAGGAGCGTTTGAATTGGCTGGGTTTATTCTCACTGGAACATAGAAGGCTGAGAGATGACCTTATAAAGATTTACAAAATTATGAGGGCATAGATAGGATAGATAGACAAAATCTTTTTCCCAGGCCAGGTGGAGTGCAGAACCAGAGGGGGCAGGTTTAAAGTGAGAGGCGGGGTGTGAGGGGACTTAAAGGAGATCTGAGGAGTAAGTTTTTCCACACAGAGGGTTGTGAATATCTGGAATGAGGTGGAGGCAGATACTTTTACAATGTTTAAAAGGCTTTTGGACAGGTACTTGGATGGTAGAGAGATGGTCCGCATGTACAAGGTGGGCTAGAAGAGTCCTTTCCCGCACTGCACACCCCTATGATTCGATCAGATACTTCATTCAAGCCAAATGATTTCAAAAATACTATGCCCCTTCATACCTCACCTTTACTGGGCCTATCCCATCCAATATTTTATTCCCTTCATCCTTTACTACAACATTGGAATAGTTGTCTCTTTTCTGTAAAGACAGATGGAATTTATTTGTTTACAGCCCAACCCATATCCTCTGCTTCCCCACATGGCTTACCTATTTGATCCTCAGTGAGGCCTAGTCTTCCCTTTTTATCCTCTTTCTGTTTGTATTTGCATTTCAAGATTTGCTTTGATTTTAATTGTTGGTAATTTTTTTCGTGCCCTCACTTTGCTTTCCCCGTGTTGATTTTAATTTTCACTCCCACATTTCCTGTATCCTTCTCAGCTTCCTAAATAGGCTTTTTTTTTGCCTTTTCCAACCCTCTGTGTGGATATTGTTATCCAGGAGGGTTTAGATTTGGCAATCCCATCCCTTTTCCTTATGTAACATGTTTAGCCAGAGTCTCTTAAATCTCCTTTTTAAACACTTCCCAATGGTCTTGGACTGATTTACCTTCATGTGGCCATTTCCAAATCACTTTTCCATCGAGTAAAATTGGCTTTAACCAAGTTTGTAACCTTTACTCCTACAATATCGCTGCCCGCTTCCATTACGATGCTAAATCTAACTGAATTAGAACAATACCATAAGCATCTCTCCGCCAATTTCCATATGTCCAGCCTCATTCCCTGAAGCTAAATCCAGAATTGTATCTCCTCACGTGTTGCTGGGCTTGAGACCTACTGGGTAAAAATGTTCCCCTTTTGGAACTCTGTGCCCTTTTCCCTTTTGCACTGACAATAGGTCTGTTGATATTGGGGTCATTAGACTCCTCTGCTATACTGCTTTCATGCTTTAGGACTTGTCAAAAATTTACATGTAAGTTTGCTCTTCAATTTCCCTCAGATTGAAAGTCTATGAGAAGTCACTCATACAGATATGGACTGTGACCTCTACCTCTTTACCCCTTCCTTTCAGAACTTCCTGTAGCTGCTCAGTGGGACCAGGGGGTCACCATACCATCCTGGAATAAGGTCAACAATCACAGAAATGCCTGTCTTCCTTACCATGGAACACTCCCCACCCCGCCACCCCCCGCCCAGCACTATTGCTCCTTGGAATTTTCTCCTCTGTCCTTGTATAACTGAGCCACCCATGGTACTCTGGTCTTCGCTGTGGCTGCATTTCCCGAGGGAACCATCTCCCCAATCAGTACTCAGAACCAAATCCTGGTTAGACAAAAAGATGCCCTCAGTGTTCTCCTGAATGACTTACCTGGTCATCTTGGTCTGGTACTCACACAGATCCTCTCTGTCACTGTTTCCTTGACCACTTCCTGAAACAGCTTTCTTGGCTTCTTGTTTAAATCAAATACTTACTTAAACTGGAACCTCAAGAGTCTGCAGATGCTGGAATCTAGAGCAACAAGCAATCTGCTGGAAGAACTCAGCAGGTCGAGCAGCATCCGTGGGAGGAAAGGAATTGTCGACAGGATTGATGTAGGGTTTTGACCCAAAATGTCGACAATTCCTTTCCTCCCATAGATGCTGCTCGACCCGCTAAGTTATTCCAACGGATTGCTTGTTGCTGAAAAACATGATGATTCTGGAGGAACTCAGCAGGCCAGGCAGCATCCGTGGAGAAAAGCAGGCGGTCAACGTTTCAGGTCAGGACCCTTCTTCAGGACTGAAGATCGGAAAAGAGATTCACCTGCACCTCCATTAATTCGGTGCTCCAAGTGCCGCCTCCACAACATTGGTGGGACCAAAAGCAGACTAGGTGACCATTTCACAGAACACCTGCGCTCTGTCCATGACCACGATCTGCATCTCCTGGTCGCCAGTCATTTCAACTCCCCCTCCCACACTGTCACTGATATGTCAGTGCTCGGCTTCCTCCACTGCCAGGAGAATTCCAAGCGCAAACTGGAGGAACAGCACCTCATTTTCCGTCTTGGAACCTTGCAGCCTAATGGCATGAACACTGAATTCTGCAGCTTTAGGTAATCCCCACCTCCCTCCCCCACACCCCCACCCCCACCATGCTTCTCTTCTTCCCTTTCCTAGCCTATCTCTTTTTTCTACCTTTTTTTACCTCTCTCTCCTTACCTTTGACCCATCCCCCGGTGGATCTGCTCTCCCCTTCTCCCCCACACCTGCCTATCACTATCTCTTACCTGCATCTACCTATCACCACCCTGTGCCCACCCCACCTCCCCTCTTTTGTCCACCTACCACTGCTCTGCTTTTCCCTCCTATATATTGGGCTTCCCCTTTTCCTATCTTCAGTCCTGAAGAAGGGTGCCGACTCGAAACATTGACCGCCTGCTTTTCTCCACGGCTGCTGCCTGGCCTGCTGAGTTCCTCCAGCATCAGAGTGTTTTTCATCTAGATTCCAGCGATCTGCAGTCCTTTGTTTCTCTAAATTGTTTGTCGCTACTTGTTTAAACTCACTGAGCCTCTGTTTCCCACAATCCTTTTAAAATCTTTTGCTGAATACCTTAAAGTTCTGTCCTCTGGCTACTGACACAGAATATAGTTTTTCCCGGTATATCTTTGTTAAAATTTTCTCTATCAAATCTCTTCACGATGCTTTCGGCTCTCGGAGAACAGCCCTTGCTTGTTCACTCTTTCCACATAGCAAAGTTGCCCAAGCCTGTTACCTGTTCTCTGGTCAGCAATTCTTCCACTATCACAAACAGTTACTCCTTACTTGCAGGCATACTTAAAATATTTAATTATTCGCTCAAATAGAAGTTATATTTTCTGTGTTTTATCTTTGAAAGGTAGCTTGCTTTCTGATTGCAAGGACAAGAAACTGAGTACAGATGTGATACAAAAGGACAATGAAGAATAAATTATATCCATGTTTATCCCAAAAAGCAAGTGAGTGATTTGACTTCCGGTTATCCTTTGCAATTGAAATTGAACAATTGGAAAACGTATCTCGCAAGGAAACTGTTGAGTCAATAGGCAAATGATGCTAAACACCAGTCATAATATTGAACACAAGTGCACCAATGACAGCAGTTTTTTGTCGTAAAGATCTGATTGGAGCAATGATGCTCTGACCCTGCACCATGGAGATCAGCTGGCAAAGGATTGGAGCCAATAGGACTGAGGACTCAGACAGGGGTGACATGGTGGCACAGCTGCTAGAGCCGCTGTCTCACAGCTCCGTTGATTCGGGTTCGATCTTGACCTTGGGTGCTGTCTGTGTGGAGTGTGCAAGTTCTCCCTGTAACTGCATGGGTTTCCATTGGGTGCTCCGGTTTCCTCCAACATCCCAGAAGCCTGCTGGTTGGTAGGTTAATTGGCCACTGTGAGTTGCCCCTAGTGTGTAAGTGAGTGGTACAATATGGGCAGGTGGTGGGGTTGACGGGAAGGTGGGCAGCATTCATAATGGGATTAGTGTAAGATTTTTGCAAATGGGTGGTTGATGGTCGGCATGAACTCAATGGGCCAAATGTCCTGTTTTTGTGCTAAGCCTCTCTCTGAGAGGTAGGACGGTGGCATTACTCAGAGCAAGGACAGTTTCTCAAAGGAAAAGCAGCTGTGAGACTGCAGCTCTCAGCGGGCAGGTGGTTCAGGATATCTCTGAGGGCACCTTGTTCTCTAACCAATGTTTGATTCTGAGAACTGATAGAACATAGAACAGTACAGCACAATACAGGCCCTTCGGCCCACAATGTTGTACCAACCTTTAAACCCCGCCTAAAACTATCTAACCCCCACTTTATCTATTCCTCTTCATATTTTGTACACCTCTATCATGTCTCCTCTCATCCTCCTTCTCTCCAAAAAGTAAAGCCCTAGCTCCCTTAGTCTCTCCTCATAATCCATACTCTCCAAACCAGGCAGCGTCCTGGCAAATCTCCTCTGCACCCTTTCCAACGCTTCCACATCCTTCCTATAATGAAGTGACCAGAAATGGACACAGTACTCTAAGTGTGGTCTAACCAGAGTTTTATAGAGCTGCATCATTACCTCGCGGCTCTTAAACTCGATCCCTCGACTGATGAAAGCTAACACCTATAAATTTTCTTAACTACCCTATAGGGGAAAGGTTTCCCTGGGGAATTGCAGCCACAGCCAAGACCATAGTCCCATGGATGGCTCAGTTGTATAGGGAGAGGGGGAAAAGTTAAGGGAACAACAGTGATAGGGGATTCCATCGTAAGGAAGCGGACAGGCATTCCTGACATCATAGACCTGATTCCATTTGTTAGGGAATAAGATAATGGCAGGAGAAAAAAGGGATGGATCTATAAGGAGGACAAAAGTATTGTGCGTATGGATCAAGGTAATGGATAACAATGGATCTATCACATTAATAGGCATAGATTGCTGATCACCCCACAGTGGAAGAGAAGTTGAAGATGTTCAGTCAGGATTCCTTCAGTAATAAAGACTTGACTCACTGTGAACCAAAAGTGACTAACATTCACAAAAATTCTACCTTGTGGGCTCTAAGGAACCCAGAAGTACTGAACATTTATTCCACCTCTGTTGCTGATGGTTAGCCAATCTCCTCTCTGTGCCAACATTTTTTTGCCTGGGATGAAACGTTTCAACTATGAGGAGAGGCCGGATAGGCTGGGCTTGTTTTCTTTGGAACAGAAGAGGCTGAGGGGACCATTTGGTGGAGGTATACAAAATGACGAGATGCATCGAAAGGCAAGGTTGGAAGAAATCTTTCCGCAGGGCAGAGGAGTCTAAGACCAGAGGAATAGGTTTAAGGTGAGGAGTGAGAGGTTTGGAGGGGACCTGAGGAAGAATTCTCTTCTCCCAGGGGATGGTTGCAATCTGGAACGGACTGTCTGACAAAGTATTGGAGAGAAGTACCCTCACAACATTTAAGTAGCATCTGGATGAGTGTTTGAATCACTAAGGCAAGGTAGTTAATGGACTATGTGCTGGTAAATGGGAAAAGTATAGATGGGCACTTGATGGTCAGTATTGACATGGCAGATCGAAGGGCCTTTTTTTACACTTATGACTATATGATTCCATTTTACCTGAAAGGATGAAAACATGTAGTAATGGGCAGGATTGTCCAGTTGGACATCTGCCCATTACTCACTCATTATTTGCAGCCATAGCATACACATTGGTTGTCCACTGATGAGCCCGCTGGGCTTCCAACTAGATGGGTTATATCCACATATTTCAAAAGAATCTGGTGAGGAGATTGCAGAATGAACAAGCAATTGGCAGATGAGGTTCAACGAGATGAAAGCAAGGTAATGCATTGTATTTGGAAGAACAGGGTGCCCACATTACTTGGAAGGTGGGAGTCGAAGTGAGGTAGAGGAACAGAGAGATCTTGGAATATAAATATTACTGTTACTAAAAGTTGTGCCACCTTTTAATGAGACCATAGAAGAAACAAATCAAGGGCTGGGGTTTATTTCCATAGGGACAGGAAAACAAAGAAAGCGAGTTATGCTGAACTTGCGTCAAATCTTGACTGGACCACACTTGGAGTATTGTTCACAGTTCTGGCCACCATATTATGTGAAGGGGTTGGAGAGACTGGAGAGGGCGCAGAGCAGATTTACAAGGATGATACTAGAAACATGAGGTGCCCATGACAGGAAAGGATAAGCAGACCGGGTCTCTTTTCTCTTGAGAAAAGAAGGCTGAAAGCTAACCCAACAGAGGTCTTTCAAATTGCAAAAGGTTTTAATAGAGTGAACACAGAGAATGTTTCCAAGAATAGTTACCCAGTAATCCAATAGGGAACTTTATCCCAAAGAGTGATAACACTGTGGAGTATATTTTTCACATGTCCTCTCTCAATCCCTGTTGCTCACACACTCTCTTTCTCCCTCCCCACCCTTCCTGTTTTTTTTCTCCTCCACCTCACATTCCCTTACTCCCCGTCTCTCTTCCCCCTCCGTTCCTCTCACATCCATCTCTGTCTTGTTCCTTTTCCTTCCATTTCTCTTGTCTCTCATGCCATGTCTCTCTCTTACTCCAGCTCTCTTTTTCTCACTCTTGTTTCTACTCTCTCTCTCACCCACTCTCTCTTTTACTCACTGTCTCACTCCCTTTCTCTCACCCTCTCTTTTTCTCTCATACTTCCTCCTTCACACCCCTCTCTCTCACACTTCCCCTCTCTTTCCCTGTTGTCCTTTGCTCTCTTACTTCTGCTTTCTTCCTCACACTCCCCTCCAACTCTCTCATACACTCTCCCTCTCTCACCTCGTCATTGTCATTCACTTCCTTGGTCAACTCGCTCCCTTACTCTCTTTTCCCCTCCCTGCCTCTCTCTTGCTCTCTCCCTTTTCATCTGATACTCTCTATCCACGATAGTGAATGACACAACATTGAGTGGCGGTGTGAGATGTGGGAGGAATGCAGAGCGGTTTTGCCTTGCACCTTATTGTCTGCCTGCACTGCACTTTCCCTGTAACTATAACATCATATTCTGCATTCTGTTATTGCTTTTCCCTTGTACTACCTCAGTGCACTGATGGCATGAAAGGATGTTTACGGATGTCATGCAAAACAAAGTTTTTCACTGTACCTCGGTAAATGTAACAGTAATAAACCAATTTACCAATTTAAGGGGGTATGTATGAACTAAAAGGCTTGGCAAACTGTTTACAATGTGAGATCATTATCTATTTTTTTATATAACTTGAGATAAAGATCTGAGGTAATTTTCCTTGGTAGAAATGACAGAATGGCAGAGCACTTTTAAAGGAAGAGAGACTGAAAGTTGTAGATGGTTGGAGGAACCTGTGTGATCTTGTAAATAAATCACTGAAATTTAACATGCAGATACAGCAAGTAATTTGGCAAACAGTCAGTGTACTCAAATTAAAATTGGAAAAAAAATCTGCAGATGTTGGAAATATATGATAAAAACAGATTTACTGCAGGTACTGGAAATCCTAAATCTATTTGCAATAAAGGCCAAGACTGCAGTCATTTTGTTCCAATTAGAAAGGGCCATGGTAAAACTCTTCCAGCAAATTGTGTCCAGGTCTGGTCCCCCTACCTAAGGAAGGATAAAGGGCATACAAAAGACCGCAGATGGTAGGATCGGGATGGACGAAGGGTCTCGACCCAAAATGTCAACTGTCCATCTCCCTCTACAGATGCTGCCTGACCTCCAGCATCTTGTTTGTTGCTGAGGAAGGATAAATTTGCCTTGGAGGGAGTGCACTCAAGTTTGATTTCTGGGATAGTGGGTTTGTCATACGAAAAGAGGTTAAGCAGGCTGGGCCAAATTGATCTCAACGTTGGAAGAGTGAGAAGTGATCTCGTTGAAGTGAACAAACTTCTTATGGAGCTTGATAGGTTTGATGTGGTGTCTAGAATTAGAGATCTGAAGATCACAGTCTCAAAATAAGGAGACTGCCATTCAGAATGGAGATGAGAAGAAATTTCTTCACCCCAAGGTTCATGAAACTTTGGAATTTTCTGGTCAAGAAGGCTGTAAAAGCTTAGCTGCTGGTACATTCAGGACAGAAATTTCCAGATTCTTATTAATTAACAGATTCAAGGGATGTGGGGTTAATGCAGGAAAATGGTCCTGCAGTAAAAGATCAACCATGACCTTCTTGAATGGCAGAGCAGGAATGTGGGCTGAATGGCCTACTCCTGCTATTTCTTATGTTCTTATACTCACTCTCCTCAGCTCCCTCTCCCCCAAAGTCTTTCTTGTCCCTAATCTTTGTCTCATTCCTTACTTGTTCTGCCTTTTCCTGTCTTCCGTCATATAACAGTACAATTAGAATAGACAGATCTTCTACAAATATTTTTGAATTACTTGACAACCCTTATGACTGGTGCCCTACTTAACCTGTAATATTGCATAAAGAAGGCAATCCCAAAGTATGAGCCCTCTACCACAATGGGTTGACCTGCCAGCCTTATGTTCTGGAAGGACCCCAGCACAGCTTCAGATTCTGCCTAATGTACCACCACTTCTCACCACCCATTATACACCCAGCAGAATTACTTCTCTCAGTCAAGACCTTTCACTAACTTTAGCTCACACATTGACAGGCACATTGCTCAACAATCATCGACACACTTCCTTCTCTCTGCTGGGCTGGGGTAGCATAGACTAGAGGCATTTGGAGTTAGAAGCCAATGAGGGGTTGGTACTCGCCATCACTGGGGCAGCCATTCCTGAGACCATGGCCGGCAGCTTGACTGGACTGATAATCCCACTAATCCCCCTTCTCACATTGCACTTCCCGCCATCCTAAAATCTCTACTGCCTTACAAGCCATAGAGGCTGAAAGCAAACACTGTGTATTCCCATCCTTCCCTTCCTTTACATTACAATCCCACCAGGTTCTCTCCTCCATTTAGATACCAGGAACTGTAATCCAGTAGTGGTGATTGACCAAGAAGATGATAAGAAAATTACTTGATTCCACCCTCTTAACCAGCCTCTTAGACACTCTTCTGCCTGTAATAATAACGAAAGAGTTGGGAACTGCACATGGTCAGGCACTAGGTGTGTGTGTGTGTGTGTGTGTGTGTGTGCGTGTGTGCGTGCGTGCGTGCGCGCGTGTGTGTGTGTGACTTAAGTGAAGGCAAAATGCAAAGTACAAACTTTGCTTGGGTGCCTTCTACCCAGATGAATGTGGGTTCTGATATGAAGGGTTTGGGGCACAATGGAGCAGGCTACAGCAGAAGGATTAAGGATATGTTCAATGAAATTCTTGGTGTGTTGTCAGACCTGTCAGACAGCCTGTGTGCAATGCAATGGAGCATGAAGTTTGGAGACTGTCTTTCCCACTGTGGTCCTTGCAACCAGATCCTCCTGTCACACTGATTGACCAAATCCAGTGCTTCAGATTCCATCGCATCACCATGTTCGCATAATCCAGTGGAAACTTAAACTCTCCATCCAAGTCACGGAAGCCCAGATTGTTACCTTCATAGCCTTGGATGCCAGTGATGTCATCACTTCTCCAAAAGCCTGCCAGGACTACTGAGGTTGCTGCAGGGGATTGGCAGTGGCTCTGAGCAGCTCCAATCTGTTGTCTTCTCTCAGTTTGACGACAGTTGACTTCCCACCACTCCCTGCCTGGCTTTTGCCTTTAGAGTGCTGCGTATGTCTGCAGATGTAACTCCTTTATTTCAAAAAGGGAGGAATTTAAGAGAACAGAAAACTATAGACCAGTTAGCTTAGCATCCGCCATGGAGAAAATGCAAGAAACAATTATTAAAGATGTTATAACCAGGATGTTTAGAAAAATGAAGGGCAATCAAGTACTATGTACCATCCTGTTGTTTTGCACTTGTCTCTGTATTTATTGTTGTATTTATTACATTACTACCATGTATACCGTTTACTCTGTGAGCTTCCTGAGAAAGGAATTTCATTGCACTCTGGTATACATGACACTAAATTATTTTGAATCTGAATGTTTAACCAATGCATCAGGCTTCTTTGAAAATGTAAAGTGCTATGGATAAAGGGTAACTGGTGAATGCATTCTCCTTAGATTTCCAGAAGGCAATTCATAAATTGTACGTTAAAATTTATTGCAGAAAGGGTGTAGGAAGTAAAATGTTGGTATGAATGGAAAATTGGCCAGCAAACAGGAAACAGAGAGTAGGCATTAATTGACCTTTTCCTGGTTTTCAAGATGTAACAAGTGGTGTGCCACAGGGGTCAGTGATGAGCCTCAAATTTTTTAATGATTTATGCGAATGACTTGTGTAAAGGCACCAAAGGTATGGTTAATAAATTTGCTGATGACACAATGATAGGTAGGGAAGTATGAAGAAAATACAAGGAGTCTTTGGAATGTGCGAGGAAGCCAGAGCACCCTGAGGAAATCCACACTATCACAGGAAAAACATGCAAGTTCCACACTGACAGCACCAGAGGTCAGGATCGAACTCAGGTCATTGGCTCTTCACTCTGCTTTGGAGAACCTAGACAGCAGCAAAACGTATGTCAGGCTGCTGTTTATCGATTACAGCTCAGCATTCAACACCATCATCCCATCAGTATTAATCAACAAGCCTCAAAACCTGGGCCTCTGTACCTCCCTCTGCAACAGGATCCTTGACTTCCTTATCGGGAGACCACAATCAGTGCAGATCGGTAAGAACATCTACTTGCTGATAATCAACATAGGCACATCTCAAGGATGCGTACTTAGCCTACTGCTCTACTCTCTCTACACTCATGACTGTGTGGCTAGGCACAGCTCAGACGCCGTCTGTAAATTCATTGATGACACCACTGTTGTTGGCGGAATTTCAGATGGTGACGAGGAGGCGTACAATGTCAGCAAAACCAAGGAATTGATTGTGGAGTTCAGGAAGGGGAAATCGGGAGAACACACTCCAGTTCTCAGTGAGGGGTCAGCGGTGGAAAGGGTGAGCAGCTTTTAGTTCCTGGGCATCAACACCTCGGAGGATCTATCCTGGGCCCAATACATTGGTGCAATCACAAAGAAGACATGCCAGTGGCTCTATTTTGTTAGGAGTTTGAGGAGATTTGGTATATCATCAAAGGCACTTGCAAATTTCTATCGATGTAGGGTGGAGAGCATCTTGACTGGTTGCATCACAGCCTGGTATGGAGGCTCCAATGCACAGGATCACAAGAGGCTGCAGAGGGTTGTAGACTCGGCCAGCTCCATCACGGGCACAACCCTCCCCACCATCGAGGACATCTTCAAGAGGCGGTGCCTCAAGAAGGCTTCATCCATCACTAAGGACCCTCACCATCTGGGACATGCCCTCTTCTTGTTACTAGCATTCTGGGGGAAGTATAGGAGCCTGAAGACCCACACTCAATGATTTAGGAACCATTTCAGATTTCATCAGATTTCTGAATGGTCCATGAACCCATGAACATTATTTCATTATTCCTTTTTTTCACTATTTATTTTATAATGTATAGTAATTTATGTCTTTGCACTGTACAGCTGCCACAGAACAACAAATTTCATGACATATAAGTCAGTGATAATAAATCTGATCCTAATTCTCGAGCTGTACTGCCTACCTAAGTGGTGAGAGGTTGCATAACTCTGAGATACAGACAAATCTAGGTGTCCTAATGCAAGATTCACAAGAGGCTAGTTTGCAGGTACAGCAAGTAATTGGAAAACTAACAGAATGTTATCATTTACTGCAAAGGGAATTGCTTCAGTTATAAAGGGCATTGATGAAATCTCATGAGGAATGCTGCGTACAGTATTGATCTTATTTAGGGATGGCTGTTTACTGTTGGAAGCAATTCAGTGAAGCTTTAGTACACTAATACTTGGAATGGGCAGGCTGCCTTATGAGGAAAGGTTGAATAGGAAAGGATTATACCCATTAGAGTTTAGAATAGTGAGTGGGGACTTGATTGAAATACAGAAGATCCTAAGCAGTCTTTACATGGTGAATGTGGAGAGAGTGTTTTCACCGAACTAGAACTACCTGTTACTGCAAAAAAGTAATAGGCTGCCCATTTAAGCCAGGTGCGAGGTACATTTTTTTAAATCTCAGTGGATGATGAATTTTTCAAATTCCCTTCCACAAGAGAGGTGAAGGAAGAGTCTTTCAATACTGTTAAGGTGGACATGGAGAGATTCCTGGTAAGCAAAAGGGTGAAAGCTTACTGCAGGTAAATGGGAATGCAGAATTGGATTTCCAGCCAGATCTACTATGGTCATATTGAATAGAGATTGTTTATTGTATTAAATGGCACAGGGGAATTGAAGGGCCAAATCACTCTCTGCTGTTCCCATTTTGTCATGTTTTTGTTTTCAGCCAGTGGGGTACCAATAGGCTTTTCAAAGAGTTGCGAAAGACATGCATTGAGGGAGCATATAGAAATGCAATGCTCAGTGTTTCTATGCAACATACGCTTTGATCCGCGAATTTGGCCCAGATTGTTTACTCTGCGTTGGCATTCCTGTTTTGTATTAAGCCAGCCCAATGCTAAGGTGGTCAGGAAAGGTGAGGGTGTGGGACTGGTGCTGAATGGGGAGTGGGTTTTCATTCATTGAGTGAGCGAATTGTTTCAGAACATAACAGCCAGAATCCTCTCTCCCTCTTCTTCCTGCTCCACAGCTGCTCACTGTATAGTTGCCAGCAAGAGTCGTCCCATTTGATGATGAGTTCTGTGTGGCATAATGCAAACCATCACAAGTTTTAGCACCTGCTTGAGAGGATAACTCCAGAGCAGTCATGTAACAGTAGAAGCCTTCTTTCAGTGCAGTATGTTTTATGTGACAGGATGTTATGCATTGCACACCTGTTGTTAACTCTTCCATTGGGTGCGTACCAGAGACATGACCAATGCATTGACTTTGTCATCCAGTAGCCACCCTTGTGTTTCTCATTCTGGTTCAGTGATCTGCCATCGAATCAATGTGTTATGGCTATTGCCAGGATACTTGGCATTGACTTTCATGATTGATCTCACAACAGCTGGAAATTGGGGGAATGGAGTTATTTTATTTGTGATACAGATTGGGCTTGCCATACATATTCAGTCAATGGCACCCTGCAACCCTTGAGTCATAGCTTCATGCGCTCTGCTGTTCTGTAACAAGAGAGAATGAAATTCACACTCTTTGAAGGGACTTCTGTTGACTGTTTTTTATCAGTGGATGGCAAACTGCAAAACGTTGCAAATACTTTTAGATCCACCATGGAATTTAAAGACATCAATCACCTTGACGTACACAGACAATGGGCTCCCTGCCCTGCTCTTGTGTGGTTGTGATTGGACCAAGTGAACAGCAGAGATGATTCAATGAGATTCAGTGGAGATGATCCATCTACACCCTGAGTGGATGTGTCCTCCAGCTGAGAAATCTTCTCCCTTCCTCCTTCCGAATTCACCAGTTTGTCTTGCTCTGCCATTCTCACTGCTCATTCTCTAAGTTGCAAAGGGAAGGCCTACTAATATTCCCATGTTTCGGTGATGCTGAGATGCACAAGACCTTTAAATTCAGCACCTAACACGTCACTCCCTGCAGAATTTAAAGAACTCTAGACAATACCAAACTCAGATTGACTAACAGCAATAACCAGTAATCAACAGCTAACCTGCAAGTTGTGGGTGATCAGTGATAAAAGTGCTGGCTAGTAATCCTTGCCGATGCTCAACATGTGTTTAGCCAGGCATGGTGAAGGGGAACAATTAGCTAGAGTATTAACATCCCAAATGACAGCACTAATGACAAATCACATCTATCGGTGTCCTGATCTGCCTACTCTGCTTATTTCCAGTGGGGTTAACAGTGCATGAATAAGCACTCCCACCAATGTGGATTCTGTGTCACTTCTGCTGCACATAGGCACGTGTACACCCAGTGACAATTTAGAACAAAAACATTAGCTGCAGTACCCAAAAAACACATGCTAAGGAAGAAAAGATGGGTTGTTAATATTGCCACAAAATGCTTCCACTCCTCCTGGCATTCCAACGGTGACAATGGAAACAACATACATATTTAATCCTTTCATGATACACAATTATCATGACATTTTATTGCATGCTAATGCCTGTAGTAAGATTATAAATATTAAAACAAATTACATCAGTAACCACAATGTTAATGGATGATTCTCAATATTTAACAGTTTGAAGGTGCTTCTGTACTATAAGTGTCATTTTGGACTGTTATCTGTGACTGAACTGGCAGATTAAAATATAACTACCAACTCCCCAGTCGACCTCTGCTCTGGGTCAAATGCCAACCTCCTCATGTTCCTACAAACAACTCCATTCACTGCTCTCTTGCTGTGTTTATAGTGACCTTTTTTTATTTATATATGGTCTGAGGGTGTCACTCTTGAGGTGTGTTCTTACTGCGCTTCACTGCCTCTGAGAGAGTGATGATGAGCCACCAGCTTGATCGTCGTCTGGTGTAGGGGCTTCCATGGTGCTGTTGCAGACTTGCAGGAGTTAGACCCAGCAATGATGTAGAAAGGATGAATCACAGATCAGAATGATCACAGTCATAGTCAAGTTTATTGTCATCTGCACAAGCACATGGGTGCACAGGTGCAATGAAAAACTTGCTTGCAGCAGCATCACAGGCACAGAGCATCAGATAAGCAGCATTCACAAGAAAAACATAAATTAGACATAAATTATACACAATTTCTGCAAGAAAGAACACAATTAGAACAAAAAAGAGTCCATTTTAGTGCAAAGTGATAATAGTACTAGTAGTGATTAGGGTTGTGCCTTGTGAGACTGCCTTGGATCATGGAGACAAGCTCACAGCATTTTACCCACAATGGAATATGAAATGAATTTTGGTTGGAAGCTTTAACAGTCAGTCCCTGCAGACATCAAAGAACTCCACACAATACTAAACTCAAGTTGACCAATGGCAATGGTCACTTGAAATCAATCAGCCACATGGCCTTTGAAAGCATGTTCCTGACGAGGTTGCTTATTCTTTGATCTGGTGTCTGCAGATCCCATGTGAAGGTCGCACCTCTTGGGGGAGGTGGGGGAATGTGGTCGTAGAAGTTATAGTCAAACAGCTGGGAATCAAGCCCTTCGGCCCATAGTGTTCATGCCATCAAATACCAATGGGCCCTTAGCCTTCTGTGTCTTGCAATCTCAAGCGCTGAGCTAACTAGCTCTTAAATATTGTGAGATTACCTGTCTCTACCCTCGCTTCAGGCAGTGTACTCCAGATTTCAGTCACCCTCTGAGTGAAAAAGAATCCTCAAATCTCCCTTATACCTATGCTCTTTGGTCACAAACATCTCTGCTGAGGGGAAATCTTTCTCGCTATCTACCCCTATTTATTCCCCTCACAATTGTGTATGCCTTAATCAGGTCCATCCTCAATCCTCTCCACTCCAAGGAAACATCCAGTCTCTCCTCTGAACTCAAACACTCCATCCCAGGCAACATCCTGGCGAATCTCCTCTGCACCCTCTCCAGTGCAGTCACATCCTTCCTGTAGTGTGGTGACCCCAGAACTGCACACAATATTCCATCTGTGGCCTCAGCAATATTTTATAAAGTTGCAACATAACCTTCTTGCTCATATGTTCTAATCCCTGGCTCATGAAGGCAAGAATCCCACATGCCTTCCTCATCCACCTGTGCTACTGCCTTCAGGGATCCCGAAGCTAGCACACCTTGCTTTTCATTCCTTCCTAGAGTCCTATTATTCATTGTCAATATCTCAGCCTTATTGGTCCTCCCAATGTGCAAAATGTGTCTGTGGCCAGGACCTCATCTTAGGCTCATTCTTTGCTTGCATGCCATTTGCAGTTTGATGCCAAAGTGAAGGCACCTCAGTGAGATCTTGCGGTTCTTACTGCATCCTGGAAAACCTCACTTTGCACTGGGCGGCAGTGACATTACTAACCGGTTTACATGCTTCTCCCGCATCTATTCTGAGCAGCTTCCATTTTGAGTAAAGTCCCCCTGTTGTAACCATTCGAATAATGTGCTTCACCAGCCTCAGCAGGTAGAGTGTGTGTGTGTGGTGGGGGCGCAGTGGACAGAGGAAGAGGGTGGGGTGAGGGCGAGTCACTATTGCTCCCAGCTGTTTCTAGTTTTGACAGTATAATTTCAAAATGCACCAAAAATGCAAGGGCAGTATTTGGAATGTTCCTCTCAACCCCCACCCATCAGTCACAGCCCTTTAAAGACCCATTGATCTGTGTCACTCACGAACATGGCAATGAACAGAGTGAATTGAGTTTACAGAGAAATACAGCACGGAAACAGGCCCTTCAGCTCAACTGGTCCATGCCGACCAAAGTACCCCATCCAAGCTAGTCCCAGTTCCCAGCATTTGGCCCATATCCTTCTAAACCTTTCCAATCCATGTAGCTGTCCAACTGTCTTTTAAAAGTTTTTTTTTAAAGATATCTTTATTAGTCACATGTACATCGAACCACACAGTGAAATGCATCTTTTGCGTAGAGTGTTATGGGGGCAGCCCGCAAGTGTCGCCACGCTTCCAGCGCCAACATCAAGTTGTTATAGTACCTGCCTCAACCACTTCCTCTGGCAGCTTGTTCCACATACATACCACCCCTTGTGTAAAAAAAGTTGCCCCTCAGGTTCTTATCTCTTGCCTCTCACCTTAATCCTATTCCCTCTGGTTCTTGATTCCCCAACCCTGGGGAAAAAATACTGAGTGTATTCACCCTATCTATGTCCCTCATGATTTTATACACCTCTGTAAGATTACCTCTCAGTCTCCAATGCTCCAAGGAATAGAATGGTTGTTCAACTCTACTGCCACGCTGAGGCCAGACGCAGGTTGGAGGAACAACACCTCATATTCCGCCTTGGGAGTCTCCAACCCAATGGCCTCAACATCGATCTCTCTAACTTCTGGTAACCCCACCCCTTCTTTTTCTCCCCCCCCCCCACTCCTTTGTCTTCCCCTATTCCGGCGGCTCCCTTCCCCCACCTTGATGACCTGCCCATCTCCTCCCCTCCCCTCCCCTCCCCCATCCTTTATTCCATGGTCCACTGCCCTCTCCTACCGAGATTACTTCTTCTTCAGCCCTTTGCCTCTTCTACCTAACAGCCTTCAGTTTATTGCATCTTCACCCCCTCCCCCACCCACCTTCCCCCTCTCACCTGAGCTCACCTATCAGCCACCTGCCTGTGCTCCTCCCCCTCCCCCCACCTTCTTATTCTGGCTTCTGCCCTCTTCCTTTCCAGTCCTGATGAAGGGTCTCGGCCTGAAACATCGACTGTTTATTTCCCTCCATAGATGCTGCCCTGACCTGCTGTTCCTCCAGCATTTTGTGTGCGTTGCTCCAGATTCCAGCATCTGCAGAATCTCTTGTGTCTTCAACAACCTGTTGTTTGTTCTTCACCTTTTGGATCACAGTTTACCGATTGAAATTGTTAACTAATGTTTTCCGTCTAGCTCAATCGGAGATAATACCCGATTGGTGAGGGATGTTGTAGTTGGGTTGTCACTAACGCTGAGGGTGACTGAATGTCTGATGAAGTGATCCTGCACAACCAGTTCTCCCTACACGTGGCGTAATCAAAGGGAACTGAAATATCGGGATGTTCGGAGATGGCCTTCGGGAAAATGAACGCTACACGCACACATAGCTGAAAAGGTCAAGTCTCACTCAGATTCGCGCCCTGTCCCCGCTCAACAAGATTGGTTCACTTAATGAGCATTTTGTACCGAAAACTATATACAGTATACTGGCAGTTCACGACGTCCTGTCAGCAAAGAGGAGGTGAAAGTACAGCTTGGTGTCTTGGAAAGAGAGCGGGACAGCAAATCCTTTCACTGTAACTCCTCCTGAACGTTCTGGGCGAGAGTCAGTCTCCAATTCTCACTCCGATGTGCCACGTTTCCCCGTTATTTCGTGTGGTACTTCAGATGCCAATTTTAGCTTTTTTTTTAACTTTAAAACATACCCTGTGCTGCAGTCACAATCTTAATGTCTACAAATGCGCTACTCGACGTTGCAATCTGTTCTCCTGAAGGGGAATGCACAGAAGCCTTTTCATCCTTCATTGCCTGGGGACCAGGTGCGAAAGGCTAATCCTCAGTTAATGGAGAGTGATTTGTGTGGGTTTTTTCATGGAACACTTCTAAGTACCGTTGTGTTTAACATTGACGGGCTTCATACAATCAACGCGGCCGCGGGCTGCAGCGTAACCACATAGTACTTCACTCCCCGGGAAGGAAATTGCGTGCCCACTGGAGTTATTTTTGAAAACGCCTCTCATTCAAAAGTCACTTTTTAGGGACCGCCTTATTATATTTTGCCTTCATTGCAACTACACAATAGTTAGTGGCTTTGCATTAAACTGCAAATTAGTGTCATTGGCAAAAGGTTATAAAATTACTGTCTGGGATTTTTTGTTATAACTAAGATTGTAGAGATCCTCTTAATCATGGAATTCAAATGCGGCCAATTAATTACTTAGCTCGTGTCAGCGCGAAGGAATTGACTCTGCCGGTGTGCTAGTCTGATTTTGTAAGGGAATTCGGCGCTCTTTAAAGTGCGGAATTTCATTTTGCAAAAAAAAACATGAACCCAAAGCAGATTTTTACTGAGGATGCACAGAAACAGATGCATCTATTTTCAAATATGCAGGCACCGTGCTTTACAATCGGCAGGAAGACAACAACAATGCAAATGATTTATGCAAAATAAATCACATGCATTATATTAAATGGAAAATCTTAAGCGTTGTATTTATTTTGCTTTTGGAGAAGTCTTGATAGAGTTAATTATTCTGTATGTACTGCCTGCCACTGGGCACCGGTCTGATCAATGTCTTTCAATCATCTCGGACTGTAGCCTCACTCAGAGAGCATCAGCCGCATCTGACCCCCGGGATGGTTGCCCACAAGGCTGTTATTCAGCTGCCAATCATTCTTACAACAACGGATAGTCCCTGCTATAAATTGCAATCCACAAAATTTCCGACCCCCTCCCCGCTCATTCCGGTCACGGTGTAACCCCGAATACTGCACATTCGAAATCAGCGACACTCTTCAGCACTGAATTGCTAATTATACTACTGCGGAGGGGACGACAAGAATTTCAGGGCATTCTCTTTGACTCCGTATCAGAACTGGAATTGAATTAAGTTTGCATGTTGAGTGGAGGTAAAGAGTTAATATCTCTTGCGGCCAGTCTTTGCAGCTCTGGCTTGGACCCGGTTAACTGATTTGTGGTAACGGAGCGGACGAGGTTACGGAGAACATGGACGTGGCTGAAAGATAGCGGCATTCCTGGACACTGTGTTCATAGTTGTGAATCAACAGTGACCCATTCACTCTGTGAATTCCATTACTTCCTGCGTTTGACATGCTCGCATCTTCTACTTGAGCCGGCGAACATCAAAACTCCAGTTCCTGCAAATTGAACGCACTGTTTAACTGTTTTGGCAGACGCCGTGTGTTTTCAGAGAAAGGGTGTGCACCCCCACTATTACCAAGAACTGATTTTACGCGTATTGGACTTGATCAATTCACGGCCATTCCTTTGAAAGTAGGTGAATCGTTTCAGCGTGGATCCACGATTATACAAATCCGAGGATCCAGTCAAGGCGCAAGCTGTTTCTGCGGAGCTCCTGATATTCGCTGGGAATAGGAACTAGGAATCGATTTATTGTTTTCCTGCTCGCTCTGGGGGCGTTATACAACAGCAATGGCATCAGTGGTTGAGAAGTTTAAAGTAATAGGTTAAGCACCATTAATTGCGATGTTGAGGATTAGTCGGGTTTGAGCATGGGTTGACACCTTTGGCTTTTTTTTGCTGGAAGGTGGTGGTGTTATGTTGGGGTGGGGGTGGGGATGTTGAACTGACGTCAGCTGAAGCCAGACAAGGCTCTTTCCTCAGTCCCTTGAATCCTCATCATTTCATTGAAAGGCTCCGTGAGCCGAACATGCGAGAGGAGGCTGCTCTCAGATCCCGTCACCCGAGACCCTTCGCTTCTCTTTCTTTCTGACCTCTCTTCCTCTCCAGTTTTCTCTCATCTGTGTCAACGCAGACTCCTTTCTGGGCTGGTGGGGAGATCTATTACTTCCAAGCAATGGCCAGTTCACCAACGGCGTTTTGGGAATTACCTGAACGAGAATGAATAGCAGCTGTCTCTTACGAAGCTTGGCATGGGATGTTAATATTCTTTGAAACTATTCGGGGAAAAAAAGATGGTCTCTCTCTCTCTGGGTTGCAAAGACACGGTTATGTGAGAAGCGAATGCTGCGAGTATTCACCATGTTGCTGAAGCGCTTGTGGTAAGATTGTTTTTGACGAATTCACTTGCAGTTGCGAGATTTGGCTGATTTGCC
Source organism: Pristis pectinata (assembly GCF_009764475.1). Taxonomy (NCBI): domain Eukaryota; kingdom Metazoa; phylum Chordata; class Chondrichthyes; order Rhinopristiformes; family Pristidae; genus Pristis; species Pristis pectinata. The sequence continues at coordinate 6,670,968 of NC_067430.1, forward strand.
TTTCCTTGTTGCTGACATCTGAGGTATCTTTTCTTGCTAAAGGCAGGGGGGCGTGGTTGCAGGAGTGAACCTTCCCATTGATTTATATAATATGTTTATTGAAAAGCTGGGGAAAGTAAAGTAGTTAGGCAGGTGAAAAAAGGATGTAAAACAACTAAATTGCAGAGCTCTCCACTGGGCAGCGCTAGACATCTACACACATCCAAAGCGGAGCACATTCAGCACCACGGAGGGTGGACAGCTCCACACCAGGCAGTCAACTTCAGTACTGAAACTGGGCAGTTCACGACTCCCGGGTCAAGAAGTGCAGGGGAAATGCAATGTGAAACAAAGAGGGCGAGAATAGTTTAAAGTAAAGTAAACCAATCGTGCGGGAGGACATCTTGTTAAAAAATGTTCCCGTGCACAGCTGTCGGACATTGAATTGGAATAAACTGGAAGCGTTTTGTATTTTGATGTTGAATAAAATGCGAGAGTTGGGCGTAGCTACGTGTGGACGGATTAAAAAAGTATAATCAACTGTGAGGTACGTGTCTATCTGCCAGAACCTAAAGGTATCCTTAGCTGTATATTTGTAGATCTCTGATGCAATGCTAGAAATGTAACACACTTGAAATGAGTGGACAAGTATGTATCCATTTCAATGTGATAAATAGTAGCTAATAATAGTATATGTCTAATAATATACACGTAAAATGCTCGTTTTGCCTACACAGTAAAATATTATATAACATAACAATCAATATTAAATTAGGTCAGTTTAATGCATCAAATATTATTGCTGAAGTATTCAAGACTAACAGATTAATGTAAGAGAGAATGGTAAATGTAGGAGAATAAATCCTAAGGAAGTATTAGAAATAAAGAGGAATCTGAATAAAATTGAAATATTAGTACAAAACTAATAATATAACAGGGAGTTAAACACGTTTCAAAAGAGAAGATTGCCATTCAGTATGTAGAAGAAAGTCAGTCCGTGAATATATCTCCAAAAGATACAAAATTGATATTAAAGGTTATAATTATTATATTTTTGTTATATGTGGGTAGTCTTTGACTGATTTTCCATAGAACCCCCCTACTCTCCATCCTTTCTATATTGACAATGGGTTGGCTGATGCCCATGTGAGAAACTGTGTCTCATTATCTGAAGCTGCGATCAGGGGAGTTATAACAGAGACGGGAAAAAGCAGCAGGATTTCCAAGTGGGAGTTTTATGTGGATCAGAGGCAACTGAAAGGTTCTTTGAAAATAATTAGATTTTCCAGGGACTGACTGGTTACAATCACATGTGAGACAGACGGACAGAGACAGACAGAGAGACAGAGAGAGAGAGAGAGGAACCAGCTCAGTTATGTTCATGTAAAGCTACCTTAAAACTAGTCTGTCACCTTTACATCTAGTTGTGTATATGTGAGCAAATTTATTCCTAAATTCAATCATAGATTCACTGTAGAATGTACAAGTGTTTGCAGGATTAACATAGAAGGGAACAATGATATTTGTTTTAACATTACCCAGTGTGCTTGGAACTAGTGATTTATGATGTCAGTATGTGTATATGTTTATGTATGTGTATACTATATGCATATATGAGATAAACATTTTGACACGTACTGTGCACAGACAGACAATAATAAGGTGCATTAGTTTTTCAGCTTCCGAGGACTTCTTAAAGCAGAAAATGCACTTGAGTATTTACTGCACAGGTCCTAATATACCCACTCTCCCCACCCCCAATCACCACACGCCTGTCCTCCTGTTAACACTGTAGGCTATTTGACTGTGGAAGGCATTGCATCTGAGGGTGATCTTGCCCTCTGCTGAAGTCCACATACGTGTACTTGCCAGCAGAGGTCAGTGCATGGTAATTAGGAGTGGAGAAAGTGATTGATGTTTCCCTTCCTTCGCCTGAGGTCGGTCATGACAGCTGAACTGCTCAGTTAAGATCAACTAGCATTGGAAAAGGAACTTTTATCCACTCTATGGCTTATAACAGACTATCAAAAGAGTTATGCAAATCTGTTGTTTGATATAAATAATTATCTTTTTACACAAGATTATCTATACATATGTTTATGGAGAATGCATACACCCATAAACAACTCCCTCCAGTAGGCTTTCTTTACACTGCTGCACATCTATATGCAAATATGCTTCATAAATATATATCATCTATCAAATCTAGCAATGGCAAATCGGAGAATTTGTTTTTGTACTTTAAAGAGTTTTTCTGGTTCAGTTAGGTAGGCTTGTATTCACACTCCATTTGCTACATTGTTATCGTACAGATGTGCAATGAATACATTAGCTGGCTGTAATACGGGCAAGGGGATCAGAGTGATTCATTGATTATTTTTCTGTTGGTGAGCCAGGTGGGTGGGGTAAAATGTTGGACTGGGTCACTGTCTCACCTCCCACCCAGCTTGGGAGAGGGTCCCTGCTGTCTGTGTTGATTGGTTTCCTTTTTATTGAAGGTTTGAGAAAATTGATGTATGCAATTCTGTTGATTAAGTCTCCCAGAAAGAGACCAGGTTTTGTGTTTCTCGACTGATGAATATTATTAGAACTAAAATTGCATTGCATTTCATGCATTCTCAGCCTTTGTACATTTTGTGTCTCTATATTGTTTGGATTATACTGCTGTTATCTTGAGCTAAGCATGTGTTGGTAGCACTCTTGGCAGTGAGCCTGAAATTTTCAGGTTGTGTCACACTTCAAACCACAGACCACAGAAATCCAGGCTGACACTCCAGCACTGCAGTGTTGGAGGTGATGTGTTTCAATTGACACCTTAAACTGCCCACTTCTGAAAAGCAGAGGAACTCTTGCCGGAGTTCTGGCCAACGTGAATCCTTCCACTAACACGATCAAAATTAAAAACTTGTGGGAGCTTGCTATGCACTAATTAGTTGCTGTATTTTCTACACTGCAGCTGTGTAGAAACTTCTTCAATGGCTGTCAAGTGCTTTGGGGCATCAAGAAAGATGCTTATATAAATGCATGTCGTTTATTCATTGGGAAGTGCTTTGCACTGCACAAACAAAACCTTTTTTCTGTTGAAATAACCAAGTGTAAAACAAAACCAAAGCAGCTCAAACATGATATGGAAAGAACTTCCTGCACTAGGGATCATGATAAACCTCTGAAAGAACGGCACATCAACAACCAACGCATTTTCCAATGCAGCTTTGTAATAGTCAGTACAGATGGGCATTAAAAGGGCAGTTGATCTTGTTACATATGGGTTTGGATAATGCATCATTACTGGGAACAATGCTTAAAATTATTGTTTTCACAGCTAGTTCCTTCTGTAATTGTCTTTCGTAATGAAATAATTCATACACAAAACCCAATAAGACATCGACCCAATTAAATAAAATTAAATGGACTGAATAAAGCAATAATTCAGAGCAAGATAAAATAGTTCAACATCTTATAGGTATCAAATTTGTTAATCATTTGTGTGAAATTCTTTTGCCTGCTACAATATTAGCTTAATTTTAATTTGTGATGACATAAATATGTAGGAGTGAATTAAAAGGTAGAGTTCATAGAGTAAAAGATTTACGAGGATGATTCCCGGAATGAAAGGGCTTACTTATGATGAGCGTTTGTCGTCTCTTAGACTGTACTCACTGGAGTACAGAAGAATGAGAGGGGACCTCATAGAAACATTTAGAATGTTGAATGTTGAAAGGACTGGACAGAGTAGGTGTGGTTAAGCTGTTTCCCCTGGTGGGTGAGTCCAGGACTAGAGGGCACAATCTTAGAATTAGAGGGTACTGGTTTAAAACAGAAATGAGGAGAAATTTCTTTAGCCAGAGGGTAGTGAAATTATGGAATTCTTTGCCACGTACAGCAGTAGAGACCCGATCATTGGAGGTGTTTAAGGAGGAGATTGATAGGTATCTAATTAGTGAAGGTATCAAGGGATATGGCGATAAAGCCGGAAATTGGGGCTAGATAGGAATAGTTTTGGTTTAGCTCATGGAGCAGACTCGATGGGCCGAATGGCCTACTTCTGCTCCTTTGTCTTGTGATCTTGTGATTTACTATTGCAGTCTTATATTTGCAATTTGACCTGTCTCCATTTGATGACTTACAACTTACTTTGAACAATCAATTATTGTGAATATTGTCTTGGAATCAAAGATGTCTTGCTTCCACTCCACATTTGTGGGTTCTGGGATGGCTGATGAGGCCGTGGTGGGAACAGAAGACTGTCCCATAGATGAAGCAGTGGGTGGCTACTCTTGTAGGTGGATGAGTGGTTTGTGAGGTAGTGAGATCCTTCCACTGCTAACACACAGGCCTTCTGTCAACTTCCAGTGCATGATTTGAGGTCCTCAATGCCTTCCTTAAGTGTTCCTTCTTCACTTTGAGCAGTTGTGGTTCAGAGATTCCCAGGAGACAGTAGGGAATGTTGCATCCCTCAAAGCACGGCCTCGAATCCTTTCCACGGTCTGCCTGGTAATCTCCTCCAGCAGCGCCTGTTTTGGGAGTCTGGTCTCAGGTGTGCTAGTGATGTGCCTGCCCAGTGTAGTCGACTGTGCTTAATTAGAACCTCATTGCTGGGGTGGGGGTGGGGGGGGGGGTGGATACTGATGTTAATTTGCTTGCCCTTCTAGTAAATGTGGAGGAGTTTGTGGAGATGGTGTCGTTATCACATACTTTCCATGATAACATTTCTTGGTTATAATGCAAGTTTCCTCTGTAAACGCCTCTTGGTCATTTGCACTTCGCCACCAGAAAGGCTCCATAATTCCTCAATGTATCCCAGGATATAAATCTGATTTGCCCTGAAATTTCCAAGATCCAACCAATTTTATTTCTGCTTCCTAAATTGTTGTGGGTTTTGTTTTATGACCACAGATGACAACATGAAATCACAAGATCAAATTATATTGAAAGTAGGAAAAGGAACCTGGACTTTAAAATGGCCAGTAAATTGCAGTTTTCTTTCCCTGTCGAATTATCCCTCACCCTATAACCACACACCAACTGAAGAGGGCATACGATCTGGTTTCCCTCTGTCCAACACAACAGGGGATCAACTAATATTATATTCTAAATGATAAATATGGCAAGGGAACTTTTTAATTCTCCTCTATGTTGCCTGTTTTGCTATTTTCTATTTTTTTTCCATATACTGGATAGTTTAGATGAAAATATTCCACAATTTGGCACACAGTTATATACCAAGCATTTCTGACTCACTGAATTATTGAGGCATGGGAAGCAATTTTAATTCTATATCGAATGCATCTTTGAATGAGTTGAACTGTTTTTTTGTTGAACCAAGATCTGTTTTTTTGTCAATACATACCTTATTACATGACACTAAAAAGATAATTGCAGACACACTTCTATAAGAGAGAAGATTATTTTAAACCTTTTTCTTCTTTAAGTACACATATGGTCTATGTAAACAATTGGAGGTACATTGTCTCACAGAGAATAGATTCTGTTTAAAAAAACCATTGCATGAGCCCTTCTCTGTCTCCTAGGTTTAGAAACCAGGTTTTGCTCAAATGAGAGTGAGGTCCTAAAATAAAACTAACTCCACATGCTTAATAAGGCCAGTGACAAAACGATGACAAGTTAATCTCATAAATAAGATACAGGTTTCATTCACGGCCTTGGAAGACAGATAGTAGGAATGGATTGTGGTTTTGCTGGCACGTCGGCTATGTTTTGGCGAATTTTGGAGTTAACTCAGCAGTAACTGAATTTGGAATATCATGTTCATTTTTGGTCACACTGTAATAGGAAAGAGGTCATTAAACTGGGAAGACTACAAAGAAGATTTACGAGAGTGTTGTCTGGACTTGGGAGCTTGGGTTAGAGGGAGAGGTTGGGCAGGCTAGGACTTTATTCTTTGGAGCGCAGGAGACTAAAGGGTGACCTTATGGAGGTGTATAAAATCGTGAGAGGCATAGATAGGGTGAATGCACTCAGTCTTTTTCCCAGGGAAAGGGAACCAAAAACTAGAGGGCATAGGTTTAAGGTGAGATGGAAAGTTTTAATAGAGACCTGAGGGGCAACTCCTTCACACAGAGGGTGGTACATACACAAAACGAGCTGCCAGTAAAAGTAGTTGAGGGAGGTAAAATAATAACATTTAAAAGACATTTGCATAAGTATATTCATAGGAAAAGTTTAGAGGGATATAGGCAAAATGTGGGCAAATGGGACCAGCTTAAGTGGGCACCTTGGTCGGCATGGACGAGTTGGGCCGAAGGGCCTGTTTCTGCATGTATTACTCTATGACTAATCCTAGGGCCTGAAAGATAAAGGGTGAATGGTGCAAGACTTGTGGTTTAATATGGACCACTCCTGCTCCACTTGACTCCACAATGCTTCGGGCAAAGTGAGTGCTCGACTGAATCTTGTTGGTGACTTCCTCCACAGAAAATGTTTAATGCAAATGAATGGTCAAAAAAAAAAGTATGTTCTATGGCTGGGCCTCCTGACTAGTTGAGATCCGATGATATTGAGATGTATCAGTGATTTGCGAAAAGAAAAATTAAGTGACGAAGTCTGTGGATAATGGAACATAGAAACATAGAAAACCTACAGCACATACAGGCCCTTCAGCCCACAAAGTTGTGCCGAACATGTCCCTACTTCAGAAATTACTAGGCTTACCCATAGCCCTCTATTTTTCTCAGCTCCATGTACCTATCCAAAAGTCTCTTAAAAGACCCTATCGTATCTGCCTCCACTACCATTTCCGGTAGCCCATTCCACGCACTCACTACTCTCTGAGTAAAAAAACTTACCCCTGACATCTCCTCTGTACCTACTCCCCAACACCTTAAACCTGTGTCCTCTTGTGGCCACCATTTCAGCCCTGGAGAAAAGCCTCTGACTACCCACACGATCAGTGCCTCTGATAGTGTCCTGTCAAATCACTTGGAGAAGAGAAATGTCAGATAAAGAAACAAGCACTCATCTGGAAACTGGGCAAATGGGACATAAGTCACAATTAAAAGAGAAAAGTAGAGCATAATTGATGAAAAGTATGAATAATTGTTGAGCATCTTTTGGTATCTCTTGTACTTTGGGATTTCAGTGGTTCTCTTGATCTGCTTGTTCTATGAAATTGATTGCACACTGAAAGATTCATCATTAAATAAATCGTAACAAGATGAAAACTTCATGTATACTTGCTTGCTAAACGTTGATAGAGTTTTAAAATAGCAGGGTAGCAATGACCAAGAAAACTGGAATGTTGCAGTGTGTCAGAAGCTCCACAACATGTTAATTTGTGGAGGAGTATTGAGGCATTGTAGGGTGTTGAGAACAAACTTAGAGGCTGGGTGTTCTTCTGGTCTGTCCCCTCCACTTCTTTGCTGATTGTAAAAACAAAAAATGCTGAAAACTCTCAGGAGGTCAGGCAGCATCTGTGGATAAAGGAACAGAGTTAATGCCCCAGGTTGAAGACCATGTGTCAGAACTTGGAAAGAAGCAAAACAAGTTAGTTTTCGGGAGTAGAGAAGTGGGGAAGGGATGGATAGAACAGAGCGGACATTTTTGATAGGGTGAGACCAAATGGGTTAATATGGCAGTTAGAAGTAAATTATGCTTCTTTATGTTATGTGTTACTCATAATAAAGTTGTAGGACATGCCCAATAGGCAGACTGTACTAATGGAAAGAATAAAACTGGGCCAAAATCACAGATGGATGACTGACAGAAATGGTCCGTTCTGATATAGTCAGAAAGAAAGCGTAAGTTATCTGAAGTTGCCGACTGTGTAGTCTTGCTCATTTGGATCAGTAGAGTTTTAAAGTCCTCCAGTGATCGTGTCAATTCATCAGTCTTTACATGTAGCCTGGGCAGTGAGCATTAGCAGTCTTCTCTTTTACAATGGGATGTTGGGGATTTGCGTAGAATCACTAAATGAGCTTAATTTTCTTTGTTTTCAAGTTAATACATATCTTTGCATCTTGTCAGGTGGAACTGACCTCTCAAGCATCAATGTTTTTTACTATAAAGTTTTTTAGTCCTCCAAAGATGTATGATATCTGTAACTTGAAAACGTAAGATAGAGAGGGACCAGCTCTTGGAGAGTAACAATGCCATTTTGTTGGGTCAAATGCCCTCTTTCTGTAATGTTCTATTCCATGGTACTCAAGCTCACCTCTACTCAACAGATCACTTTATCTCCCTGTACCAAACCTTCCTTCTCCCTACCTCCTGCGAGAGGCAGAGTCACAGAGACCTATGGTCAATTGGGGAAAAGTCTTTGCCAATTATTCTCCTCTGTCTCTTTGAAGAATGATAAGACAATCTCTTGGGGATCTTCCTTACCCAGACTGGGAGACCTGGCTAAGCACTAGAACTAGCTTAACTGTGGCAAATAGTGTGGTACTTGCATCAAAACCTTCTGCCTCCCAGACTCCTTTATGGGTTATCATTAGTCTGAGGCAACTTGCTGTCAATTGTAGCATCGAGAGAGATGTCATGATCTGGCACTGCAGCAACCATATATCCAATTAAGTAAGGGATATCAATTGTACTGTCAACAGCAGAAATAGTTTCATTCCTGCAGCAGCTTCCTTAGAATGCAAAGTATTATAGCACAAGCCACAAGCCATATTTGCATAGATTGTGATTATACTCTCTGCATGTGTTTACATTGTGCAGCCTCTGATTAATTAAAACATTGGTCACAAGCCATGGTACAAGAGCCATTTGGTGGCAGATTGGGTTTCATTCAGAAACATTTGGAACTTTGAAACAGTATGCTTCTGATCTTGTTGCTTCATTTTTGGAAGGGGAAGTATCGCTACACTCCAAAATGTAGAATTATGGTGGTGTGTTCCATGGTGCACACAGAAAACAAACTACTGAAGGAACTCAGCAAGTCAAGCAGCATCTGCAGAGGCAAAGGGATAGTCGACGTTTCGGGTCAGATGCTGCTTGACCCACTGATTTCCTCCAGCAGTTTGTTTTTTTGTTCCAGATCCCAGCATCTGCAGTCTCTGTGGTCTCTGACTTGAGATAAGCTTAGGCCCATGTGCAGGCTTTTAAAGGGAACAGAAAATAACAAATGGGGTGGAAGGAAGAGAAGAAAATGTAAGAACTGCATGGAACAGAGCTGCGTAGGGAGGGTAGGTCGGGAGGTGACATGCTCACGTGTTCAATGTATTCTGCTTTGCAATCATGAAACTGTGTCTGCAGCTGATATTCCTCAACCAGTTGGATATAAAGTTGCCAGAAGATGGCATCTCTGATCACTTTCATAAATTATATTAAGGATATATGGAACAGTGCTGAACCAATCAAATATATTCCAAAAGATGGCTTGTACTATGCAGACTTGGATGAATTCTTTAATCAATGCAGAGGTACAATTCATCCACTTATGCTGTCTTATTTGTTGCACGTCATTCCCAAATATACCTCTATCACTGCACTCCTCTACACTTTTATGATAATTGTAGCAATCAAAGTCAGTTACTGCTAATTAGTAAACGGAAATGCTTTTATTATGTTGTAGCATTCACAGAGAATTGGAGTCACTTTTAAGAATAGAATCTCACTCACCGGGAACATGGAATGGGAAATGGATTGTGAATTCATTCCCTGAGACTCATGGTGTTCTTCAAATGTTGTTCATTCAATCTAAAATCTGGAAATTTCAGCACACCGTGAATTGATTGTCACTGAACCCTGCAGATAATGTTCTCAGTGAAATATCCCCATCTCTGACCCTTGTGTACATCCCTCTGTTTCTCTGTGAAGCAATGGATAGCCTCATATTCAGCTCGACCTGAAACATCAACATTTCCTTTGCCCCCCTTCAGATGCTGCTCAACCCACTGAGTTCAGTAATTTGCTTTTTGCTCCAAATTCCAGCATCTGCAGTCTCTTGTGTCTCCATACTTTGGAATTCACTCTTTAAATCCTTTCATCTCTTCACCTCTCTCTCCTCCTTCAAGGCCCATGGGAAGACCCATCTGGTTAATTAACCTTCTGTTCAGTTGTCCTCATAGCTCTTCCTTCATCACAAAATCCATTTTTGTCTGATTTTGCTTCTGCAAAGTAAATTGAAATGCTTTTCAATGCTGAAGATATTATATAAAGAAAAGCTTTTGCTGCTATTGTTGAGGTTTGGGTTTAAGGAGCTGATAGCTGATGTAAGGTCAGTATTCAGAGGTCAGAGTAGTGGTCAGGACAGTGGCACATCTGGTAGAACTGCCATCTCACAGCTCCAGTGACCTGAGTTCAGTGCTGATTTCCCGTGCTGTCTGTGTGGAGTTTGCATGTTTTCCTTGTGACCACGTGGGTTTTCTCCAGTTGCTCCAGTTTCCTCCCACATCCCAAAATCGTACAGGTTGGTAAGTTAATTAATCACTGTAAATTGTCCCAAGTGTGTAGATGAGTGGTAGAATGTGGAGAGAATTGAAAGCAATATTGGGAGAATTAAATGTAATTGGTATAGGACTAGTGTATATGGATGCTTGATAGTCACTGTGGACTCAATGGGCCAGAGAGCCAGTTCCTGAGACACTGATTTAAGGGTGGCGCCAGGGAAGATGATGAGGAGTTTAGAATCAGTGGTCAATATGTCAGATTAAGTGGAAGGCTGTTTAGGGTTGAACTGAGAAGAAACTTCTTCACTAAGAGGATAGTGAATCTTTGAAATTCTCTACCCGAGAGTGGCGTGGAGGTTCGGTCAATGAGTTCATTCAAAACAGAGACTGATAGACTTCTGGATAGTAAGTGAATCATGGGATATTGGGATTGTGCAGGAAGATGGCATTGAGGTAGGAGATCATGATCTTGATGAGTGGCAGAACAGGCTCGAAGGGCCGGATGGTCTACATCTCCCCATGTTCTTAAAAGAGATGAGAAGAGACTTTATATGCAGGGAGTCTAATACCTGGGATCTGCTGATCGAGTGAACACTGAAAGGAGATTCAATAGTAACTTCCAAAAAGGAAATGGACACCAATTTGAAAAGGAAAGATGTACAAAGCCAGTGGAGAAAGAGCAGGAGAGTGAGGGTAATTAGGTTGCTTATTCAACAAGCCGGCAGATGGGTGTGTGATTCTCTGATTTTGTCTGCAGAGCAATGTTTTAGCTAAATGCATCATTCATTGCGAAAAAGGGAATACATGCGACACAAGATGCTAAGTAGTAAAAACAATTCCCATATTTGAATTGTCATCATCTGGGCCCTTCAGGGAAATGCGTCCCATCAGATCCACAGTTGTCTCTTCAAAGCCGTCTGGTTTTCAGAATAGAGTCTGCTGCTTCCAGCTGCATGCAGTTCTCTTTCATTAAATTGTAGATGATTCTGTAAAGAAAAGAAATGAGAGCTGTGGGTTTGCAATGCAGAGTTTGTGTAAGATTATGGAATTATTTAAATGAGCTGTAGCTGTGGACATAAAATAAAACTTGCAGCCTCATAACTGCACTGAATTTTACTTGAAATAAAATATTCATGCCCCGTCTAATAGCCCCTGAATGGGTTTCTCCGTACCTTTATAAATGTCCTCATTGCCTTTCACTGAGTTTTCAACTTTGTCATCTCTTTTCATGTCTTGTGTTTAATATTATGCTTCCTACTAAATGCAGACACTATAATCAGCTTGCCAGTTTTCTGTTGCCATGACTGCATCCTGTGCTGATTTTTTTATAGGCTTCTCTGGTTCCCCCAGATACATTCCTTTGCTCTTCCATGAGTTAAAAAAGCTCTATCAATCTGTGAACTCAACCTTTCACCAATGCTTTTCTCCTTCATTGTGAGCTGATATTTCTTCCTCTGCTGCAGCAAGGATTAGTCCTTCCTCCCCCCACCGCCCCCCCCCCCCACATTAAATTGCTGAAACATTCAGTAATGACTGAAAAAGCTGTGAAAGATTATTGAAGGTGGGCCTTCACTGGCTGCAAGGACTCTTGTTAAAGTCTGAAGAACAAAAATCTGTGCACATGAGACTGACGCTGCACATTCCCCTGCGTCCTATGTGTTTTCGATAGGCTCCGTCAGATTGCTTCACACTTATTTTTTTTAGTTGCTAAGCTCAACTAATACTCAGCATAAATCGTATGCTTGAACTTTTGCTTCCAGTGTTGTCTGAATCGGAAGGCTCAAGTCTCATGCAGCATCCTAAGACTTGCGCATGCACCCTAAGGTGACAGTTCAATGCCTTACTGAGGAAGTGCTGCCTCATCAGTGGTGAAAGTCTTCAAAGGAGACCTCACACTGAGCTTGCACCTATCTGTTTGGGTGGATCTTAAAGAAAAGGATTTGCTGAAAAACAACAAAATATTTTCTGTTCCTTGCTCTAAGGAACATTAACTGGGTCATTCATATTACTCCATTTTGTGGGATCTTACTCAGTATGTGCTCTTGCTGCATTTCCATGTAACTACACTGCTACATGAAGACACAAGATACTGCTGGGATCCGAAGCAGCAAACTATCTGCTGGAGGAACTTAGCAGGTCGAGCAGCATCTGTGGGGAGTGGGGGAAGGCATTGTTGATGTTTTAGGTCCTGATGCGGGGATTTGATCTGAAACATTGGGAATTCCTCCCCTTCCCCCCTCCTCTGCCCCTGCAGATGCAGTTCAACCTGCTGAATTCCTCCAGCAGGTTGCTCGTTGCTATTACACAAAGCTCTGAATGAAATGCTTGATGGTTTATCGATGCAAAACTTTATCCTTTTAAGTTTTGTTGTGTTGCTTAGCCATTAAACGACAACATATATGAGTGAAGTGGAGCACTGGCGACTAACTTTATCGCCATGAGTCGTGCAAGGAGAACAATCTGTGAATTTAGTGTAAGTAAAATTAGTATTTTCCAACAGCAGTGACCCTGGCCTTCCGTTGCCTGTCACTTTCATTCCCATCTCACTCCTGCCCTGACCTCTCTATCTGTGGACTCCTGCACTGTTACAACGAGGCCCAAGGAACAAACCTCATCTTCCACCTGGGCACATTGCAGGACTCGATATTGAATTCTCCAACTTTAGATAACTTTTGAACATTGAATTCTCCCACTTTACATAATCCCCACCCCCTCTTCCTCACAACCACACCCCACCTCCACCACGCTTCTTCTCTTCTTCCCTTTCCTAGACTCTTTTTTCCCACCTTTTTTATTTGCCTTTATCTCCCTACCTTTGACCCATTCCCCGATGGATCTGCTCTCCCCTCCTCCCCCGCACCTGCCCGTCACTATCTCTTACCAACATCTACCTATCACCACCCTGTGCCCACCCCACCTCCCCTCTTTTCTCCGCCTATCACTGCTCTGCTTTTCCCTCCTATGTATTGGGCTTCCCCTTTTCCTATCTTCAATCCTGAAGAAGGGCCCTGACCCGAAACGTTGACCGTCCGCTTTTCTCCACGGATGCTGCCTGGCCTGCTGAGTTCCTCCAGCATCAGAGTGTTTTTCTTCTAGATTCCGGCATCTGCGGTCCCTTGTCTCGTTATATAACTTACTCTTTATTTCTGTTGGTATCAGAACTAGTTGCTATCTCTCTCCTTTCTCTTTCATTTGTAAATTCTAGCCTGCTGGGCATGTCCCACTAGACCAGACTATACAACATCAGTAACATGTTACACAAAGGAGTTTAACTGCCCCTTAACTACTACATTTTTTAACCCTATCAGAAAAATTCTCTTTGCCACACCCATTGACCTCTCCCACCTTCTCTGCCACTGAAGCAAGCCTGTTTCTCTCTTTCTCAGTTCTGATGAAAAGACTCAGACCTGAAACATTAATGTTCCTCCTTCTACAGATGCTGCCTGACCTGCTGACATTTTCCAGCATGTTTTTTTTTATATTTTGGGTTTCCAGAGTCTCTAATTTTTTTGTTGATTTTTGTGTATTTTCCAGTGTCCATGTATAATGGATTTGTTACTAGGGAAGCTGCTAATTTACTTTATTTTTTGAATTTACGAGTTACCTTCAAAAATAAAACAGATTTTGTTTTTATGTAATCCAACCAGAAAAACATTGGCAAACAAAGCACTCACCCACACAAAGTGTTCCTTTGCTAACATCCTTTTGTTAAGATGAATCTTCCAGAGTTCAGTCAGCACTTTGAGATCCACACACACAGTTCACAAATATGTCACTTAATCCAAACGACCGATTTGGGCTGGAATCCAATCAACACTGGTAGCTCCTTCACAGAGATTTCATGTTGTGTCTTCAAGGCTGGAGCCTATACTTTTGGCTTCTGTGGTCTGAGATTTGTCTATTTGTCACAGTGTTTTGCTGCAGATGGGTTCAATTGAAACCTAATGCATCTCAGCACATGGATTAAAGATCTGGAAGGGGAGACACTACTGAGGATCGCTGTCAGCAAGCAATGCCAACCTCTAAATTCAGGTGCACGATCTACAATGAGTGGCCACATTTCTGAAGCAACCATCACCGACATGTTAGTACAATAAACCATTGAGGTTTGTATTGGTAATTTGCAAAATCAAAGAATAGATATTTCTTAATGCCTATTTTTTGTAAATCCATGCACAATTGTGGTTCTGAACCATATAATTCTTGTGTTTTGTGTCTTGTGTTTGATCACTGCCTGAGGCAAAAAGAATAGAACTAGCATGCATTCCGACCTTAAATTATTTCCCAAAACCATAGTAGAAACAAAGGCCTTTTCAATCTCTTTGCAAGGGATGCAAATGTCCCTTCTAGGTGATTAACTTGCATTTTTTCCAATCTAGTCACAGAGAAGGGGCTAATACAGCACAGAAACAGGTCCTTCACCCCACTATGTCTATGCTATCCATCTGGTACCCATCCGTATCCCACTTACCAGCACATGGTCCATAGTCTACTCTGCCTTGATGATTCAAGTGCTCGTCCAGATGCTTCCTAAAAGTCATGAGAGCACCTGCTTCCACCATCTTCTCAGGCAGTGTGTTCCAGATTGCAACCATCCTCTGGGTGAAAAAAACATTGCGATCAATCCCATTCCATCTTTTTTTTCTCTATAACCTATTCCTTCTTACTAATATTCCTGCTAGCCACCGACACCAGGGGTAATTTACAGCAACCAATTAAAGGCACAGTGTTGCCAATAAAATAAGAAGCACGATAAAACACACCAGACAATGCGTTTGCTGAACAACTCTACTTCTTTATTATCACAATAGATTTGAACAACTCAAAAGATTCACTGCGTAGTTACAAACAACCACTTAACTCTTTAGTTTCACAACTCTTTTAGTTACTTGCACAACGCTTCAGTTTACTTTCACAACTTCCAAAACTCACAGCTTGAATCCAACCAGGGTTGAATCTTGGCGGGTTCTTCTCTGTCCCCGACCCAGGGTCGCCTTCTTCAGTGATAGGTCTCCAGGGTCGCTGCTGCTGGTCATCTTGTAAGGCAACCTTTTATACATTCCTTCACATACCTCCCAAACATTGCTTAGGTCTTTATTGCCTTTACACAGCCTTAATTCCAATCCTATCCCAGCACTTGTATCCTTAACTCCTTCAAATTCCTGCTGGCCCCGTCCTGCGATTATTTTAAACTTCTGGTTCCTAAATTACCAGATTTATAATCTAACAAATAGTACTTTTCCACAAGATAACAAGTCCCAAACACTCCTATCTGCTTGGCCTGTCTTCCAGATAGCTCACAGTGGGATGTTCACAATGGGACAGTGCACAGGGCTGTAAGGCTGCCTCAGCTATGTTCTCACTTGACATCTATGTGTCCACTACATGACCTTCTGTCACTGTGACCCTTTGTTCTGTGGTTTCCAACATCTCTTCTTAAGCAGAATATTTTCCCCCAAAGCATGATGAGATACTTGACATTGCTCTGGCTGCTACAACAATCTGGAGCCTGGCCACGTGGCCTCATACACTGATCTAATCTATCCCAATGTAATCTGAAGGAACAGAATCTCCTCTTCTGACCAGGCATATTTCAGCATCAGGACTCAACACTGAACTCACCATCTTCTATCAGTCGACAGCACGACCACGTGTCAATTTTGGTCTCCACCATATCACAGACATTCCCTTTGTTCATTCAACTCCTCCCTCTTCTCTGCAGTTTTAAACATGCTTGTGTTCCATCTTTTCTTCATTCTGATGAAAGGATATCAAGCTGAAACATTAACATAACTTCCCTCTCCGTTGATGCTACCTGACCTGTTGAATATCTCCGGGGTTCCCTGATTTATTTCGAGTAACCTCAGTGCTTTACAACTGATGAGATCATTTTGAAATGGGTCAATTTGTGAAAAAGATCTGTGGCCACCAATTTAACATGATCCACGAAACAGAAATTCAGTGAATGGCTTAATTTCAGTTTGAGTGCCACTGAAACAGAATCTGCTGGAAATGCTCAGCAGGTGAGGCGGTGCCTGTGGTGTAAGGAACAGAGCTAGTGTTTCAGATCGATAACAAGGAAAAGTTGGTGATAAAGCAAGACTTGAGAAGCAGAGATAAGATAAGATCTTTATTAGCCACATGTATATCGAAACACACAGTGAAATGCATCTTTTTGCATGGCGTATTCTGGAGGCAGCCCACAAGTGTCGCCACGCTTCCGGCACTAACACAGCAAGCCCACAACTTCCTAACCTGTACGTTTTTGGAATGTGGGAGGAAACCGGAGCACCCGGAGGAAACCCACACAGATACGGGGAGAACGTACAAACTCCTTACAGACAGTGGCCGGAATTGAACCTGGTTCGCTGGCGCTGTAAAGCGTTATGCTAACCGCTACACTACCATGCCTGAGGAAAGGAGAGAACAAAGGGAGAGACCTGTGATTAGGGAAAGGACAAGTGTAATTAAAGGAATGTGATATTTTTATGCGAATTACCGCAAAGGTGTCAATAGGAACAGCAGAATAATTATCTGAAGATATCAGGAGCTAAAAGCCTTGAATGCTGGGTGTGGGTAATGCAAGTACTAGATTATTGTAATGCTGACTATCTGAAATTACTTAACTCCATGTCAAATGTTACACAGGTGCACATTCAGAAGACAAGGTGATTTGAAAGCTTATTTGAAAACTCAAGCTTATTTGAAAAGGCCAAGAGACCATGGACGAAGAGATCAGAGTGAGATTAGGGTGGTGAATTCAAGTGGCACGTGCTGGAGGTTTGTGGTCATCAACCTACACTTGTAGAGGAGATGAGTTATGTGGCAGGCTGAATGGGAAGTGTAACTAAATCAGTGCATCACTGAGAGAGAGTGAAACTGCAAGTAATATTCTTGGTTTCATCTCACCAAGGCTCTACATAACTGCAGCAAGATATTCTTGCTCTGGTTAGTCTTTTCAGCACTGGCATTTCACAGTTCCATCATTCAGAATTAATTTTCCTTCTGAGTATTTTAGATAATTATTCTATAACTGGCCTTATAAATCAATATTAAATTACAAGAGAACAGTTAAGGTGAATGGTCAGCCTTTTTCTAGGGTAGGGGTGTCTAAACCAAGAGGGCATAAATTTAAGGTGTGAGGGAAAACATTTAAAGGGGATGTGAGGGGCAAGTTTTTTCACGCAGAGTGTGGTGGATATGTGGAATGATCTGCCAGAGGAAGTGGTAGAGGCGGGTACAATTACAACATTTAAAAGTCATTCGAACAGGTACATGGATGGGAAAAGTTTAGAGGGATATGGGCCAAACGCGGGCAAATGAGAGGCAACTTGGTCAGCATGGATGAAATGGGCCGAAGGGCCTGTTTCCATACTGTATAGCTTTATGACTCTATTTCAAGACCACCCTTACACCTCTCCCCTCAACTCAATCACACATCTCACCTTCACCATCCCCAATCACAACACCTTCTTTCAAGGTTGCAAACACCGTCCTGACTTTAGAGCCCTGGTGAGATAGCCCTGAAACCATAAGAAAACATACAGATGTAATCAATAGAGGGAGTAGAGATAGATTCCTGAGAAGGGGATTCTGTCCTAACAGGAATTGAGGAGATTGGATCCTTACTGTATTCCCAAAAGGAAGGATGTGCTTGCAATGAAGAGTGTGCAGAGGAGATTCACCAGGTTGTTGCCTGGTTTGGAGAACATTACTTATGGAAAGAGATTGGATAGGTAGATCAAGACCAGGAAAGGTAGAGCAAACAGGCAGATAGTGCAGGATTCCCCAGTGGCCATAAGTATACCCCTTTGGATACTGCTGGGGAGGATGACCTATCAGGGCACACAGCAGCAGCAGCAGCCAGGTCAGTAGCATGGTGGCTGGCTCTGAGGCTCTGCAGGGAAGGGTAAAGTCAGGAAGAGCAATCGTGATATGAGACTCAGTAGTTAGGGGTTCAGAGAGGAGATTCTGTGTCCGCAAAAGAGGTGCCAGGATGGTATGTTGCCTCCAGGGTCCCTGGGTCGAGGATGTCTCGGAGAAGCTGCAGAACATTCTCAAGGGGGAGGGTGAGCAGCCAGAGGTTGTGGTGCACATTGCCATTAATGACATAGGGAGAAGTTGGGAGAAGTTGGGAAAAGGTCCTGCACAGTGAGTATAGGGAGTTAGGAAAGAGGCTGAAAAGCAGGACCTCGAAGGTAGTAATTTCTGGATTACTCCCGGTGCCACGTGCTAGTCAGGGCAGGAATAGAAGGATGGAACATATGAATGTGCGCAGGGGGCAGGGTTTCAGGTTCTTGGATCATTGGAATCTCTTTTGGGGCAGGGGCGACCTGTACAAGAGGGACGGGTTGCACCTTAACCAGAGGGGAACCAATATCCTGGCCAGGAGGTTTGCTAGTGCTACTCAGGAAGGTTTAAACTAGTTTGGCAGGGGGATCGAAACCAGAGCACCATGTCAGAAAGTAGATGGATTCAGAGGAAGGTAGATGTCATGACCAGTAAGTCTGTAAGGAAGAACAGGCAGGAGCAAGGTAATAGACACAATGGGACAGATGAGTTGAGGTGTGTTTATTTTAATTATAGGAGTATTAGGGGTAAGGGTGATGAACTTAGAGCATGGGTCAGTACATGGAACTGTGATGTTGTGGCCATTACAGAGACTTGGTTGAGGGAGGGACAGGACTGGATGCTGAATGTTCCGGGGTTTTGATGTTTAAGAAAAGATAGAGGAGATAAAAGGGGGGAGGGAGGTGCGCTATTAGTCAGGGACAATATCACAGCTGCACTCAGAGGGGACATAATGGAGGGCTCATCCACTGAGTCTATATGGGTAGAACTCAAAGGTGCAATTACTCTGATGGGATTATACTACAGACCCCAATAGCCACTGGGACTTTGAGGAACAGATATGCAGGCAGATTAGGGAAAGGTGTAAAAACAACAGGGTTGTTGTCATGGGTGACTTCAACTTCCCCAATATAGACTGGGATCTCCTTAGTGCAAGAGGTTTAGACGGGGCAGAATCTGTTAGGTGCATCCAGGGGGGTTTCTTAAATCAGTATGCAGATGGTCCAACAAGAGGAGGGGCCGTACTGGACCTGGAGTTGGGAAATGAGCCCGGTCAGGTGACTAACCTTTCAGTGGGAGAACAGTCAGGAAACAGTGATCACAACTCCTTAAGTTTTAAGATAGGTATAGATAAGGATGAATATGGGCCTTGCGGAGAGTATTAAGTTGGAGCAGGGCAAACTACAAGAGTAATAGGCAGGAACTAGGGAGAGTTAATTAGGAACAGCTGTTTTTGGGCAAGTCCACATCTGACATGTGGAGGGTGTTTAAAGACCAACTGCACAGGGTACAGGACAGGTATGTTCCAGTCAGAAGGAAGGGCAAGGATGGCAGGGTGAGGGAACCTTAGATGTCGCAAGAGCTGGTGAATTTAATCAAGAAGGAAAAGGAAGCGTATTTAAGGGTTAGGAAGCTAAAATCAAACGGAGCCCTTGAAGATCATAAAGAAGCTAGAGAAGAACTCAAAATGGGAATTAGGAGGGCCAGGAGGGGGCATAAAAAGTCCTTGGCAGGTAGGATTAAAGAGAATCTCAATTCATTCTATACATACATCGAGCAAGCGGATAACCAGGGAGTGAGTAGGACCACTCAGGATGAAGGAGGGGACATGTGCTTGGAGGCGGAGGATGTGGGTGAGGTCCTAAATGAGTACTTGGCGTCAGTACTTACCAAGGAGAAGGACGTGGAGGATAGGGAGATCAGTGTGGAACATGTTAATTTGCTCGGGCATTTTGAGATAAAGAAGGAGGTAGTGTTGGGTCTCTTAAAGAACACTAAGGTGTATAAGTCCCCAGGGCTGGATGGGATATACACCAGGCTATTGAGAGAGGCAAGAAATAAGATTGCTGGGACCTTGACCAAGATCTTCGTGTCCTCTCTAGCCATAGGTGGGGTCCTGGAGGACTGGCAAGTAGCTAATGTTGTTCCATTGTTCAAGAAGGGAAATAGTGATAATCCTAGAAACTATAGACTGGTGAGTCTCAAGTCAGTGATAGGGAAGTTACTGAAGAGGATTCTAAGGGATAGGATTTATGAGCAATTGGAGAACCGTAGCCTAATTAGGGACAGTCAGCATGGCTTTGTGTGGGCAAGTCATGTCTCACTAACTTAATTGAGTTTTTTGAGGAGGTGACGATAGTGATTGATGAAGGTAGAGCTGTAGATGTTGTCTACATGGATTTTCATAAGATATTTGATAAGTTCTCTCATGAGAGGCTCATCCAGAAGGTTAAGATGCATGGGATCCACGGTGAATTGGCCATTTGGATTCAGAATTGGCTTGCCCAGAGAAGACAGAGGGTAGTGGTCGAGGGGACTTATTCTGCTGGACATCTGTGACGAGTGGTGTCCCGCAGGGATTCATACTGCAACCTCTGCAGTTTGTGATGTACGTAAGTGACCGGGATGAAAATGTGGATGGGTGGTTTAGTAAGTTCGCAGATGATACAAAGATTGGTGGTGTTGTGGATAATGTAGAAGATTGCCAAAGGATAGAGCAGGATATAGATCAGTTGCAGATATGGGCGGAGAAATGGCAGATGGAGTTTAATCCAGTCAAATGTGAGATGTTGCACTTTGGGAGATGAAATGTAAAGGGACAGTACACAGTTAATGGCAAGACCCTTAAGTGTTGATGTACAGAGGGATCTTGGGATCCAAATCCATAGCTCTCTGAAAGTGGCTCCACAGGTTGATAGGGTGGTAAAGAAGGCATATTGGCATGCTTGCCTTTATTGGTTAAAGCATTGAGTTTAAGAGTCAGGATGTTGTTGCAGCTTTATAAAACTCTAGTTAGGCCACATCTGGAGTATTGCATTCAATTCCGGTCACCCCATTACAGGAAGGATGTGGAGACTTTGGAGAGGGTGCCGAAGAGGTTTACCAGGATGCTGCCTGGATTAGAGGGCATGAGCTGTAAGGAGAGGCTGGACAAAATTGTGTTGATTTTTCTGGAGAGGCAGAGACTGAGGGGGAATTTGATAGAGGTTTATTAGATTATGAGAGGCATAGATAGAATAGACAGCCAGTATCTTTCTCCCAGGGTCAAAATGTCTAATACTAGAGGGCATGCATTTTAGGTGAGAGGGGGTAAGTTCAAAGGAGATGTGTAGGGCAAGTTTTTTACACAGAGAGTGGCGGGTGCCTGGAGTGCATTGCCAGGGATGGTGGTGGAGGCAAATATGATAAGAGGCATTTAAGAGGCTCTTAGATAGGCACATGAATGTGCCAAGAATAGAGGGATATGGACGTTATGTAGGCAGAAGGAATTAGTTTGGCACAACATTGTGGGCTGAAGGGCCTGTACTTTGCTGTACTTTCCATGTTCTATTGGTTATTCTCTAATTCCTTCACTACCAACTTTCATCAGGCAGCACTACATTTATTACTATTTGATTTCCCTGGCCTTCTACCCTATTACATACCTTCCCTTGCATTCCCTTCCCTTCCACCAACTTTCTTTGCTTCTTGATGCTCATTTTATCTCCAACTTCTCCTTATTCTGATGAGAGGTCATCCTCCTGAAATGTTCGTGCTCTTTCTTTCTCTTTCTTGATGCTGACTGGTTGCATCATGGCCTGATATGTCAGTTCCAATGCACAGCAACGCAAGAGGCAACAGAGAGTTGTGGACACAGCCCGGTTCATCACGGGCATGGCCCTCCCCACCACTGACAGCACCTACAGGAGGCGCTGCCTCAAGAAGGCAACATCTATCATCAAGGATCCCCACCATCCGGGTCATGCCCTCTTCTTACTGCTACTGTCAGGCAAGAGGTACAGAAGCCTGAAGTCCCACACCACCAGGTTCAGGAACAGCTACTTTCCTACAACCATTAGGTTCTTGAACCAACCTGCACAACCCTAACCCTCCATCAGCAATGGAACACCTTTTGCTCTACCATGGACTTGTCTCTGTGTTTTTTTTTGCACTAACATCTTGGCTTGCACAGTCTATTTCTTCCCCTTTCACTGTTTTGTTTAATTTATGCATAATTTTTGTTTTGTGTGTTGTCTGAACCTACGGTCCTGTGATGCTGCTGCAAGCAAGTTTTTCATTGTACCTGTACCTCACTGTACTTGTGCACATAGCAATAAACTCGACTTGACTTCACTTGACCTGCTGAGTATTCCCAGGGATAGATATTGCTCTTCTTTGCCAGTTGATCTTTTTCATCCACCAGGCAGGGCTTCATTTTAATGTTCTATTGAAACAGCAAAAGCTGGACAATACAGCACAGCCTTAGCACTGTACTGGATTGTCAGTTTACGTACTGAGCTCAAGTTTCATGCCCCATGACCCAGAGATGAATGCTCAGTCTCTATACTATGGCTGATGCCATTGCCAAGTTGGTTAATCTCACCCAAAGGTATGATGAATCAAACTCCCCATGATAATCTATGCGATAATGACAGTGAATCCTGAGGAACAGATTACAGAAGCACAGGGTCTGTACCAAACCCATATAAACTGTGGGTTCAGCCTCACCTCGAGTATCGCAATCATTTCATTGCTTTGTGTGGGCAGGGGGATAATTTGCAAGAATGATCGAAGAAACTAGATTTATTACAATATCGATGGTTAAGGGGAGGTTCAAAGGATGTGCCTAAAATTTTGAGAAAGTAACGAAGGAGACAGGAAGGTTATAACCAGAGGGCACATGCATAAGATAATCAGCAGAAGAAATCAGAGGGGAGATTCAATATTTTTGCTGTGTGTGTTGTTATTATCTGGGCTGCCATTCAAGGAAAGCCACTGGAACCAGATTCAATAGTAACTGATAATGGAATTGATCACGTATTTGAAAAAGAAGGATTTGTTGTGATGTGGGAAACGGGGATGTAGGACTAATTTCGTAGCCCTTTCAAAGAACTTGTGTGGTATGATAGATTGAATGGCCTTCTGTGCTGCAAGATTCTATGATACCGATTGACAATAGTACTAGGTTTGTATATAGTGCTTCAATATAGAACATTAGCTGGAGTCATCGGGTACACTTGCATGCAGGGAATACCCAATACCAACGTATGTATTGGTGACTACCTACACTGCTAATCCACTGAGACCTCCTTCAACTGGGAGAAGATTTAGCTGTGAGAAATCCGTGTTTACAATGGCAGATGAAAGGGTCACCCATCGAGACATCGTCATTGTCATAATGGCATGAGAGGTAACCATAGGCGGATGAACATAAATTCTGATTTAAGCCAAATTCAAGTTTAACTACGTGTTGTTGTGTTACAGGTCATGTTTGCAGGTGTGCTGTGGGAGCTGAGACTGCATTTACCTGGTCTGGACGGTGCATGTCATGCAAGCCCTGAGCTCACTTCAGGCTTCAAACAAACCATTGTGGCTGAATCTAAATGCATTTGCTTTCTTCAGGTTCAGACAAAGGTGGGGCTGCCTGCCCATGTTGTGGGAGGGAAGAATTTTATACTGGGTTGCAAGGAGCCCAACAGCCTTACTTTTAGTGCTGGGGGGGGGGTCTGCTAACTCTGATTTTTTTCTCCTGGGGTGAGCTTTCTAGTCACGTACAGCATTGTATCCTGGAACCACACTGGTGGGTGAGTACACAAGGTACCCTGGACACTCTGCAGGCTCCCCTCCCAGGCATACACCATCCTGACTTGGAGATACTGTATGTTCCTGTTTTTTTCATCATCATTGCCTCTAAATCCTGGAACACCCTTCCAATAGCACTGTGGGAGTATCTTCACCAAAAGGACTGCAGCAGTTCAAGGCAGCTCACCCACTACCTTCTGAAGGGTGAATAATGGTGAGTAATAAATGTTGGCCTTACCTAAATCCTGAAAAATGAATTTATAAAAAGGTACTTGATGATTTGCAATCTGGAAAATGATGCACAGTGAAATTTTTCTGTACAGTCTACACTCTCTTTAAAATTATATGGTAATTCTTACCCACTTTCTGCATTAAGTTCCCACAATGTTGTCTTGTTCAAGGGTAAGATTTAAATAATCGGGTGATTCTACATTTTAAGCACGAAATATGAATTATTAAATGCAACCTGCTAATGGTGGAGCAAGCTCAGCCAGAGTGAATAATTCTACTGTTTAGAGAGGGCGTAGGACTTTGTGTAAAGAACAATACGTCAAGCTTACGTCCAGCAATGTAGCCATTGAAAAACTTGACAAGGCTTTATGTCGCTGCATGCTAAGCTCAGCGTTGGAATGAAGAACAGAAGGAGGCCATTCCACCCATCAAACCTGTTCCACCATTCAGTCATGTGATAAGAGATTTGCATCTACTTGTTACCTTGGTTTTCGATTCCCTTAATATCCTTAACTGAACAAATAGTAACCTCAGTTTTGAAATTTTCACTCACCACTGAACCTCGACAGCTTTCTGGGGCAATGATTTCCAAATTTCCTCTCCATTTTTGTCAAGAAGTGCAGGTGCATCTTGACATCACCTGTGAACAGGCCAACTGTTAATTCTGTTCCGTCCTTTGTTCTGGTGACACCAACCATTGGAAATAGTTTTTTTCTCTACACTGTCATATTTTCATTAGAATTTGATGAAAATTATCCTCTGGTGTCAAGGGTGTACCATGCAAACTATTTTTATGAATGAATCCTTTTAGATTTGGGATCTTTGGTGATCTACAATTCCTTAAAGTGGCCTCGTTTCAAATGTATTTAAATTGCATTGTTGTTATTTTCACAACATTAAAAATAGAAAAGGCTGGTAAAGAGGAAATAACTCAGCAGCTAGGCAGTGTATGTGGCAAGAGAAATAGATTAGCATTTTAGTTCAATGACCTTTGGAGGATGTCAGCAATGAACAGCTGTCAAATATGCCCAAATTTGCCTAAACTGCCACTGTTCAGTTTCCCCTCTGATGTAAACAGTCTCGATACAGTTTCTTACTGTAAAGTACAATGTGAACACAAGTGGTTGTGCATATTGGTGCTATCATGTTACACAGTTTATGGTACGTAGGGTTATGGGCATGCAGGGGGCATTTACAAGGCTGCAATTTATCTGACAAGTGCTGGTGATATAATAAGAGCTCAGTGAGGCGCATGAACAATATTGGAGCCTGGCCTTCATGATACCTTCTGTGAACATTGCTGGTTTGTTTCTCACAGCACTGATTTCAATTTAAATCTGCGTGAAATCCCATTGCAGTCGCAGACATGAATGGTGGCAGCTTCACAGGTTATGTGTTGTCCTAATTTCATTCTTTGGTTGCTCTTCTCAACTCCTGGGAGCTCTTGCTCATGGTTCTACAACACATGGTTGAGTGTAAACATTGAGTGCCAGGCATTACGACTGGAATTAGACCAAACCCAAGCCCAGTTCCAAACTCCCATGATGTTGATAGACTCTAGCATTAAAAGTGACTCTGACTAATTGTTTCTTCCTAAATCCAGAGCAACACAGAATATAGAAGATAAAACCAGGTACAGACCTTATGCCTACACACCTACTTGGTCATTGTTTTTACTTTTTACCACAGCACCACTTCCCCGTACCAACCTCATATCTAAAGATCCCCTTAATATCTAAAAATCTATTAATATCTCGAATACACTCAATGACTATGCTTCCACAGCCCTCTTGAGTTGAGAGCAATATTTTGTTCCAATTGAGATCAGAAAATTAATTACTGATCATGGATGGATCCCTGATATGCCATGGTCTCAGATTTACAAGTTGTACACTTATTGAATTTTCATGTTCTCATCCACTTCCATTAGAGGCATTGAGAGATACAGTTTGGAAACAAATCTTTCCGCCCACTGAATTCATGCCAACAATCAACCACCCATTTACACTAATCCTCCACTAATCCCAATTTTATTCTTCCCATATTCGTATCAACTTCCTCCTGATTCAACCACTCACCTACAAACTCAGGGCAATTTACAGTGGCCGATTAAGCTCTCAACTCACACGTCTTTGGGACGTGGGAGGAAACCGAAGCAACCCGGAGAAATCCACGCAGTCACGCGGAGGATATACAAACTCCACACAGACAGCACCCAAGGTCAGGATTGAATCTGGGTCTCTGGGACTGTGAGGACAATGGCTCTACTGGCTGTGCCACTGAGCCACTCAAGTAGACGTAAAGGAATGAGTTCCCATTCTGAGTATAGAATCATCACCATTTGTTACAGTTTAGTACTGGATGCATTTAAGGATTTCCCCCCAGATAGCTATGTGGCTCTGAACTCTAATATTCATATTTATGTGGAACAAACTTTCAAAAGACTCAATTATCTGTAAGTTGCATGCTCGATGTGAAATTGATTAAATTGCTTTTCCATGGAAAATTACCTTATGATATTTAAGATTCAGGTGCTGACTGGAGGCCAGAGCTCCTGTTGATCGTGTGGTGGAGCAAGGACTCAGTCCTTGCATATGCCTTACGTCTACACCTTGTTTCATATATTGTAACATTGATGAAACAGGAGACGTGCACATGAATTGGTTCAGTATTTGGGTGTTGTTATCATCAATGGTAATAACCAACATTACATAATGCAAATAATCGACGTTGGGAAATGGGTATACAAGTGACTGCAGATGCTGGAATCTGGTGCAAAACATAATCTACTGGAGGAACTCAGTGGGTCAGGCAGCATCTGTGGAGGGAAATGGACAGTCGATGTTTCAGGTTGAGACCCTTCATGTGGACTGAAAGATAGAGGGGGGGTAGCCAGTATTAACGGGTGAGGGGTTATCGGATTCCATAATCTGTTGCCCTTTGATGCTTTCACCTATTTCCTCCCAGCCTCTGTCGCTACTTCCACGCTCCCCTTCAGCCTAATTCCATCATCAAGTACTTGATCTATAGCCTGGTTGATCACAGTTTGGCAAGTACACATCTGGACATTTCTTGCTATCTCCACTCTCCCCTCCTCCATCTGCCTATCACCCCTCGTCACCTGGATCCATCTATCGCCTGCCAGCTCTTGTTCCTGGGTCTCCGGGGCTGTGAGGCAGTGGCTCTACTAGCTGTGCCACTGAGCCACTCGAGTAGACGTAAAGGAATGAGTTCCCATTCTGAGCATGGAATCATCACCATTTGTTACTTTAATACTGGATGCATTTAAGGATTTCCCCCAGGATTTCTGGCTCTGAACTCTAATATTCAGATTCCTTGAATACAATGGATAGCAAGGCCCTGTGTGACAGATGTTATAGTTGATAGAGATGCACAATGGCTAAACCCTATACCTGATCAGCCCTTCCCCTCACCTTTTTATACTGGCTATCTCTCCTCCCTCTTTCAGTCCAGATGAAGGGTCTTGACCCAAAACATTGACTGTCCATTTCCCTCCACAGATGCTGCCCGACCCACTGAGTTCCTCCAAAATCTTGTTTTTTTGATTGAAAAATGGGTATTTGTTTCGTTGCTGTGTGTTAATGATGTTACGTATGAAACCCATTTTTGACTCTGCAGTTTTTGCTTCTAAATGTTGAAACAATGGACTTACAAGAAGCAAAAGCAACCATGTTGTGTCTATTGTTAAGCTCCATCTAATTCTTGTGCACGTGGCTTTTGTCTGAAACATGAGTTTTAACTGTATGATTGAGGGACTGGGGAGCAATTTGACAATGGATGCCTTGTCAAAGAGATATAAAAAGCACAGTGAGTTCAGAACATTAGAATGAATACATCAGGAACAAGCTAGCAGTTAAAGATCATATTTCGGGTTTAGCCATTGTGCACCCTCTATCAACTGTAACATCAGTCACGCAGGGCCTTGCTATCCATTGTATTCAAGGAATCTGATTTCGTCCTATCTCATTTTTGGGTGGCACGCATTCAGACATATAATCATCCCTGTTAAAACAGATGGGTTGGCGTCAGTGAGATGTTAAAAGTGTAAAATTGGTAAATTATTTTATTATTGTCATATGTACCGAGGTACAGTGAAAAACTTTGTTTTGCATGCCATCCATACAGATCACATTCTCAAATGTCATTCTGGAAGCTCATTTCCAAGTTGAGCAGCGGTGGGAAAGGTTATGAGTTTTGCAGTTTGAACGAGACAAACAGCCTTTGGCTTAAACTTACAGGTTTACTGTTCTTCCTAGGCCAATGACCCCCCTTCTTACTGCTCCAAAAATACTGGTTTATTACACTATGATTCTGATTAAGTCAATGTGCTTTGGAAAAGTGTTTCATTAAGGAATTAGTTACAAGGAGAAAGTAGTTTGCCCCATTAGAGTAAATATATGCACATAGCCCTACTGCTGGTGGAGACCTGTATCAACAGCAAATGTAAGAGTCATCAATAGCCATTATTACACTCAAGACCACAGTTCAACAGGAAAGTCTGCTGAATTGATCCAACAACTAATCAATTCTCAAGCAAAAACAGTGTGCTTGCATTCCTTCTGTTGTTTTGGTCACCTGGCAACAGGAAATGTAAGACCATCTTTTTTTATTGTCCTTGGCACTGGGCACAATCCAAGTCCAAAGGTGAAGTTCACTCTATCAGTAAAAAAAATCCTTCTTATGTACACATGATCAAACATCAAATAGTCACATGACAAGTCCTTCTTGTCCCGTGAGAAATCAGTCGTAAGCAGGCTTCAATTAAACTGTTAAACACATTAACAATTAACACATCAGTAGTTGCACATATCACAAAGTTGGAATAAACCAAGTAGAATGTGTAATATCACAAGTGTAAACCAGTTACACAGTTCTTGCCATCTTCCACATCACACTACACTTGCCCACCAGTGGAACCCACCAGCCCCTTTGCCTTGCAGACATGCAAATCCCACCTATCCAAAGATATCTCTGGGATCAGGAATTCGACTGCCCTGCGCCCAACCCTACCCCCATATTCGTTCCTTATTGGGATTAGTCTCATCCCGGGATCAGGGATCAGACTCCCTGGGAATGGACTCCACTTTTCTCTTCAAATCCAACTGCAAGGTTCTAATTGGCTGCTCCTCCTGTTCCATCCCCTAGTAGGCCTGCCAATCAACATCACTGCTCGATGGGGATCATGCAAAAATAATACTAGTTAATAAGGTCATAAGACTAAAGTTTAACATAACTTTGTGTTAAACTGGTATTGATCCTTAACCTGACCACAAGAGAACTACTGTGTACTGTTCTCCACAGAACAGCATTGGAAAAGATGCAATCCAGATATCCTAGGATGGTATAGATGTCAGAAACAAAAGGGCAAATGTCCTGGGAAATGTCATTGATTTACATATCACTGTTAAATCTGCAAACATCGACAATGCCCTGAACCAGATGCTTTTGATAAAATGAATGATGCTGTTAATTTAATCAACACAACCAACCGATTTAACCTGTGGCTTAAGGGCACAGTCTGCTGTTATGAAAATGAACGAGCAGTTCCATGTTTGCTGCACTCATCACTGGACAGAATTCTCTGTCGCAATTCAACTTGAAGTCATTTTCCCTTTAGATGATTCAGTTAAACTCATTATTTTCACCTCTTGTGAAGTCAAAGGTTGACATTTCACTCATCACTCATTTCACATTTCACTTTTATCCAAGATCAAAGTTACCTGTTTTACTTTACAATTCAATGTCGGACATAATGATTGAATGGCATATTCCACAAGATTTCCCAGGACAGTTCGCAGCCAAATAAGTGCTTTAGTCTCTTCTGTAAATTATTACAGCACAGTTTAAGGCCAATCGACCCATTGTCTCTGCTAGTCAAAGAAGAGCAAGCCAGCTTAATTCCATCATCAAGTACTTGATCTATAGCCTGGTTGATCACAGTTTTTCAAGTACACATCTAGACAGTTCTTGCTATCTCCACTCTCCCCTTCTCTATCTGCCTATCACCCTTCATCACCTGGATCCACCTATTGCTTGCCAGCTCTTGTTCCTGGGTCTCCAGGGCTGTGAGGCAGTGGCTCTACTAGCTGTGCCACTGAGCCACTCAAGTAGACGTAAAGGAATGAGTTCCCATTCTGAGTATGGAATCATCACCATTTGTTACAGTGTAATACTGGATGCATTTAAGAATTTCCCCTCAGGATTTCTGGCTCTGAACTCTAATATTCAGATTCCTTAAATACAATGGATAGCAAGGCCCTGTGTGACTGATGTTATAGTTGATAGAGATGCACAATGGCTAAACCCTATATTTGATCAGGCCTTCCCCTCACCTTTTTATACTAGCTATCTCTCCTCCCTCTTTCAGTCCAGATGAAAGGTCTCGGCCCGAAACGTTGACTGTCCATTTCCCTCCACAGATGCTGCCTGACCCGCTGAGTTCCTCCAAAATTTTGTTTTTTGATTGAAAAATGGGTATTTGTTTCACGCAATAGAGTAGACAGCTGGTATCTTTTTCCCAGAGTTGAAAGGTCTAATACTGGAGGACATGTGTTTAAGGTGAGGGGGATAAGTTCGAAGGAGACGTGGGGCAAGTTTTTTTATACACAGAGAGTGGTAGGCACATGGAATGTGCTGCCAGGGGTGCTGGTGGAGGACAATATTATACAGGTGTTTAAAAAGATCTTAGATAGGCTCATGAATGTGCAGAGAATGGAGGGATATACATATTGTGTAGGTCGAAAGGATTAGAATCGTTTAGTTAAGCATTGAATTACTAGTTTAATCAGTTCAGCACAACATTGTGGGCCGAAGGGCCTGTTCCTGTGCTGTACTGTTCTATGTTATATGTTCATCAGGGTTCCTCCCTCTACCACCATTTAGGGCATTGAGTTCCAGACTCCTACTGTTCTCTGAATGTAAAGAACATGATCTCCCTCTAATCCTTACTACCATTACTTTAGCTGTATGCAACACAGTTTCTGACCCCACAGTCCAGACAAAATGGGTCCTCTACATTCTCTATTTAAACTTCTCATAATTTTATATGTCTCAATTTTATTTTAAATCTCATTTTAAATCTCCTCAGTTACAAAGAAAACAACCCCAACCTATCCAATCTTTCCCAAAAACTACAGTTTCCCAGTCTTGGTAATATCCCCATAAATCTCCTCTGCACTCTCTCGAGTGTTGTACATCATTCTTGCAATGAGGTGACCAGAACTGTATGCAACTCTGTTCACCACATTACAGGGTCCATATCCCTCCATTCTCCGCTCATTCATGTGCCTATCTAAGAGCCTTTCAAATGCCTTTATCATATTTGCCTCCACCTGACAGCGCATTCCAAGCACCTGCCACTCTCTGTGTAAAAAAATACTTGCCCCGCACATTCTCTTTGAACTTACCCCCTCTCACTTTAAATAAATGCCCTCTAGTATTACACATTTTGACCCTGGGAGAAAGATACCAGCTGTCTACTCTATCTATGCATCTCATAATCTTATAAACTGCTCTACTCCCTATACACTCATGACTATATGGCCAGATTCTGCTCTAACTCGATCTACAAGTTTGCAGATGATGCCACCTCAGTGGGCTGTATCTCAAATAATGGTGAATCGGAGTACAGGAAGAAGATAGAGAGCTTAATGACATGGTGTCATACAACAACCTTTCCCTCAATGTCAGCAAAACAAAAGAGCTGGTCATTGACTTCAGGAAGGGGGCAGTGCAAATGCTCCTGTTTACATCAACAGTGCTGAGGTCAAGAGTGTTGAGGGTTTCAGGTTCCTAGGAGTGAACATCACCAATAACCTGTCCTGGTCCAACCGTATTGACGCCATGGCCAAGAAAGCTCACCAGCGCCTCTACTTTCTCAGGAGGCTAAAGAAATTTGGCATGTCCCCATTGACCCTCACCAATTTTTACCGATGTACTATAGAAAGCTTCCTATCCGGATGCATCACAGCTTGGTATGGTAACTGCTCTACCTGTGACTGCAAGAAACCACAGAGAGTTTTGGACACAGCTCAGGACATCAGGGAAACAAGCCTCCCCTCCATAGACTCTGTCTACACTCTTTCTGCCTCGGTAAAGCAGTCAACACAATCAAAGACCCCACCCACCCCGGACATTCTCCCTTCTCCCCTCTCCCAATGGACAGAAGATACAAAAGCCTGAAGGTATGTACCACCAGGCTCAAGAACAGCTTCTACCCCACTGGACTCTTGATGGACTTAAAGATGGACTCTTAACCTCACAACCAACCTCGTTATGACCTTGCACCTTACTGTCTACCTGCACTGCATTTTTTTTCTGTAATTGTAACACTTTATTCCGCATTCTGTTATTGTTTTACCTTGTACTACCTCAATGCACTGTGTAATGAATTGAGCTGTATGATGGTATGCAAGACAAGTTTTTCACTGCACTTCGGTACATACGATGATATTAAACCAATTTATCA
The DNA here is from genome assembly GCF_009764475.1 of Pristis pectinata. Lineage (NCBI taxonomy): Eukaryota > Metazoa > Chordata > Chondrichthyes > Rhinopristiformes > Pristidae > Pristis > Pristis pectinata. The sequence continues at coordinate 6,703,647 of NC_067430.1, forward strand.
ATTTACCAAACTTCTATCAGGATTTAAGAAATGTTCAGATGTGTACTGTATCCAAGCTGTGGTCTGAATAGTGTTGTTTATATTTCTTGCTTAACTCCCTACTCTTATATTCCTTCCCCTGGTAATAAAGGAAACGGCCGTGTATGCCTTTGTAACCTTACTATGTCCTTGTCTTGCTGTCTTTTAGGAACTATAGGCATACACTTAAGGTCCCAATGTTTCTCTAAACCTCTAAACATCCTCCCATTTATTATATGTTCCCTTGCCTTATTGCATCTCCCCTCTCACACTACTGGATTCCATTTACCACTTCTCAGCCCAACAATATCCCAAAGGTGTCTGAAACCTTTTCTCCTCCTTATTAACCACACTGACAATTTTTGTACCATCTGCAAACTTCTTTATAATTACGTATTGGTATTGGTTTACTGTTGTCACTTGTACCGAGGTACAGTGAAAAACTTGTCTTGCATACCATTCGTACAGATCAATTTATTACACAGTGCATTGAGGTAGTACAGAGGTCAAGCAAAGGATGCTGAGGCATGTGAACTGCTCTGGTAACAGTGTTCAAGACTCCAAAACATACTACAAACATTGCCCTTTGCTTCTTGTCACTGAGTCAATTTTGGATCAAATTTGCTACTCTTCTACTAGGGTTCTTTCTGTTTTTTTTTGACCAGCCTATCAAAAGTCTTGCCATGTACACCACATCAGATGTACCACCCTCATCGATCCTCCTTGTTACCTTCTCAAAAACTCTTATCAAATTTGTCAAACACGACTTTCCCGTAATAAATCCATGTTGATCATCCCCAATTAATCTGTGGTCTTTAAAGACCCTTAGAATGGATTCCAATCAATTTCCCACCATTGGTTAAACTACCTGCCCTGCAACTCCTGAGCTTGTCCTTTTCTTCCCTTTTTAATGTCAAATGCATTCAGACAATTTGTCAATGGCAGTAAGATAATGTTCAGATAATCTGTGTCAGTGATGTTGATTCAAGTGATCCTGATTGCCTGCATTTGAGTCTTCATCCCACTCCAACTGTGAGCTATTTATCTGTGAGCTCCTGCACTATTACAGGGCACAGTACAAGCCCAAGGAACAACACCTCATCTTTTGTCTGGCTGTGTTGCAGTCTTCTGGACTGAATATGCAATTCTCCAAATTTAGGTAACTCACTCTTTCTTGCTGTCTGTATCATTACTGGCTATTTCTGCTTGTCATCATTTTGACTCAGTTTTTCTTTATCTGTTAATATAGTCCAGCCATGTTTTAAAAAAAAAGATCCTCATTCCAAAGACGTACGGGTTAGGAAGTTGTGGGCATGCTATGTTGGCGACAGAAGCGTGGCGACACTTGCGGGCTGCCCCCAGAGCATTCTGTGCAAAGATGCATTTCACTGTGTGTTTTGATGTACATGTGACTAATAAAGATATCTTGTCTAATTGCTTTAAATCCATGCAACCTAGTTTTTGATTCCTCTTCATACAGTATATAGGTCCTTCCATTTACTCTTTCTGGGTCCCTCATTACGTATATACCTCGACTCATTCTATCTTCACCCTCTACATTTCCAGTGAAAACACCCTCAGCCTATCTATTCTTTCCTCATAACTACAATTTTCCAGTCCTGGTAATATCCTCATAAATCCCCCTCCATCCTCTCCAGTGCAATAGTGCAGTCACATCTCTCCCGTAATATGGTGACCAGAACTGTACGCAGTGCTCAGGCTGTGGGCTACCTCGTATTTTATGTAGTTCTGGCAGAAATCCCTTGTTCTTATTTTTTTGTTGTCCCTTGATTAATGAAGGACAATGCCTAATATTACTTCGTGCCCACCTTATTGACCTGCCCTGCTACTTTACGGATTTGTGAACATAAACTACAGGGTCTCTTTGTTCCTTCACAGCACACAATATCCTCTCATGTATGACATAATTCCTAATGTTTCCCTGCAGCTCCTTAAGTCTCACCACACACACTCTCTGGATTAAATTCCCTTTGCTTTTCACCTGGTCAACTGAGCAGATCACCAGTATCTTCCGTCAGTCTAAAACTACAGTCTGCTTTATTATGTCATCTATGGTCAGGTCTAAATCAAGCCTACAAGATATATTACACAATCCAAATACACAGCCTTATGGAATTCCACTGGTGACAGCCTTTCAGTCACAAAACACCAGTTAAACCTTTGCTTTCTTCTTTTTGCTCTTTTGACCAGCCTGCCTTGTGGAACCTGGCTTGCTAAAATCCATGTGGGCTACATCAAATTCAGGACCCTCATTGATGCTCTTTGTAACCTTCACAAAACTTCAGTCAACTTATCTGAACATGGCTTTCCCTTAAGAACTCCACATTGACTGTCCTTGACTAACCTGTCCCTTTCTAAATGAATGTGAATACTGGCCTTTAGAATGGATTCCAATAAGTTGCCAGCCATCACAATTAAAATGATAGGCTCGTAATTAAAACAGAAAATGCTGGAAACATTCAGCAGGTCAGGAAGCATCTGCAGAAAGTGAAGCAGGATTAATGTTTCATGTTGAAGTGTTTCTGGCATTTTCTGTCTTTATTTCAGATTTTCAGCATCTGCGGGTTTTTTTTTGCAATTTATTCCTCCCAACTTCTTTAAACAATAGTACAGTGTTAACAAGAGCACTGACCTTTTGGCAACACTACCACAGCCAGCAAAAACAGAGAAGGAAATTGTCAGAGCCTCTGCAATTCCCTTTGTGTTTCTTTCAACAACTCCGGATACATTTCATTCAGGTCTGGTGATTTAACATTCACCACACCTGCGCTGGTTAGAGAGAGTCTAAACATTTGGAAGTGTTTAGCCTCTCTAAAATCAGCACAGGTTTGAACACAGGCACCAAGGTAGCATCGAGGTGAAACCATAAATGAGGTAATCCCTTTGCATTTTAGAATATTAGATGTGTTAACATGGGAACCCACCCTTAATCCCATGCTGACATACAACAATGCAGAGAGACAATGGAGATAGAGGTCTTTTTTTTAAAAAGAAGGGATCTTTTCTCTCTGCACTCTGTGCTTGTACAGGCTTTAACACTGCTTTGCTCAAGCCTTGGCAGACAGGACTTGTCACAGATGTCTATTAATGTTACTTTGCCAGAGATGATGGTTTTATACTGCAACTGAAGGGAGCTGGAGTGCAGAACACCCTAACAACTTTCTGATTCAGAGAGCTGGTTTGCATCCACGGTTGGAAATAGTTGTTATGAACTGCACAACATTTACTGCACTGAGACAGATCATTTGACTGACCTTCTAGGTGAAACACTTTATGCAATCAAATTGGCATGTCTTGTATTCACTTCTCACTTAAATGTTTAACCAGATTCCTCTTAAGTGCCTCCATGTGGTGGCAAAATCCATATTCTAACCAATGAATATGAGAGGGAGACATTTCCCAGTTCATAGGTTGCAAATTCACTTAACATTCTTGTGATTGCAGAGTAGCACTCGAGTGTGCATACAGATTCATTTACCACGTCATTATTTTCAAAGATCTGGGTAAACTGGTAAAATATTCCCATGCACTCAGAGACACATATTCTGCTCCCTTTGCGGAAAACAGTGTCTTATAAGTAAAGCAATACAGTTCATCTATGCACCCAGTATCATTGCCTACATTAAACGCCAGCTCACATGCTCACACCTTGCGTTAGGGTAGAAGGGACCAAGCTGAAACAGGGTTCACAGGTGAAGAAGAGGTAGAGGTGATGAGACTACTCAAGGACAACTGGTGCAAATTCGAAAGTTGTTGTTCATGCTACACACCTCCCCATTCAGGTAGTGCAGAAGAGATGTTCTTGGGACGAAAGCCCAGTTATTTGAAATCACAGAGAAACTGTCATTGGTCTCCTTGAAGCAGAGATTAAAAGGAGATAGGACAGAGGTACTTAAACCCACAAAGGCTCATGATTGAATAAATAAGGAAAACTCCTTTCAGTTGCAGAAGGTCAGTAACCAAAGGTTTAAGTTAAAGAAACACAGGGAACATCAAAGCATTTGTTATAGCTCATCATTATGACCTTGACCATGCTCTTTGGAAGGGCAGTGGAAGAAGAATCAGTAATAACTTTCGGAAGGTAATTGGATAGATTCTTGAAGCAGAAACGTTTGCAGGACGGTGCGGAAAGAGGAGGGATATGGAACAGTTTGTACGGTAGCTTTTTCCTAAGATTCAACACAGGCATGAAAGGCTAAATGGCATCATTTTATGATCCCAAAATCAAAATGAGCTTAATCTTGGTACATTCTGAAGGGCTGGGCAGCAGTGCCTTGACACCATACCTTGGGCACTGGAGTGCGTTGTCTGAATGGAGACTGATTAGTGTGGCCACAGTAATATGAGCAATGGGCAGAGCATTGCCCCGTACCTGAGAATGTTGCACTTGGATTACTAGTGTGTGGCTGTTTTTGGACATGCCTTCAGGAGTCATTTTTGCAGTGTTGACCCAGAGATACGACTGGGATTTTGACCATTCCTGTGTCTGTTTACAGATGGCTAGAGAACCTTTCCTCAGACTGAGCACTCCACTGTTGGGAGGAATGAACACCTGCCTTTCACAGTGCCCTGAATTCCTCTCCCATTTTATGCATAATCCTGCTTTGTCAAAGAAGAACCCCCTTTGTCCGCATAATCTATGCATCACCACTCTGCAAAAGTGGCTTCTGAAGCCACCTCCAAAGGCAAGGACTCTTTAAATGTTCAAAGACAGGAAGCACAGGTACCAATGAAAGAGTGTTAAAGGGAGACCTAGAAATAGCATGTAACCATGTAACCATTTAACTCCACAATTTTGTTGCATCGTTCACGACTGCTCTGTGAACTACCTCCATACTCCCTCTTTTTCCAAATATTTCTTGTTACCTTTTGTTACTGAAATTGATCACTGACTTATAAGTAAAACTTGATGCAACTTTAACTTCGCTATGTTGAAGAGGATTCCAAATCTCTAGTGCTATTTTGTGCGGATATTTTCAAATGTTTGGATCTAAATTTTGGGCTAAGTTTTCTAGCCCTCAATTCCCCCACCAAGTGGAATAGGTTCTTCTTCCATCCCCTCCTCTTAATATCTTGAAAACTTTGGTCAAATCACCTTTGAACCTTCTAAATTCCAGGGAATCCTAAACCAGTTTATGTAATCTCTCATAATAGAACCAGAGTCCGGGGAAGTGGTGGAGGAGAAGGGTTACATTACAACAGTGATTAAACATCAAAAGTTTAATGCATTGTGACATTTTCAAAGAGATTTGAAAGGTGCTATATTGAAAGGAATGAAGGTCTTTCCATTCATATGGTCCATTAATATCTATTTGTAACATTGTGCTTCCATCTACGTGGTGGCAATGTAGCCTGTCTTTGTGTCATTTTCAGACCTGGATATGAAGTTTTTTCAACCAGCATCTACGTCATTTATAAGTGTAGAAAAATGTTGATGTCCAACATGGACCATTGCAAGATCCCATCGTTACAATCTCTGAACACAATACCTCCCCATTGTTGCTGTTTTTCATTCAAGTTCAAAGATGACCATGCCATCACTGGTTCGTTTGGCTTCCATGGCATAACAGGCAAACGTGTGTCACCGAGCACAAAAAACAGGCCCTTTGGCCCATGAGGCCCATACTGGGCATCAAGTACTGACTAGTACTAATCCCATGCACCAGAACTTGGTCCATAGACTTCATGCACTGACAATTCAAGTGCTCATCTAGATACTTCTTACATGTTGTGAGAGTGTCTGCCTCCACCACCAGGCAGTTCATTCCAGATACCAACCACCCCCTGGAAGAAAGAATTCTTCCTCTTCCTCAGATCCCTTCTAAAGCTTTTATTCCTTGCCCTCAAGCTATACGTCTTGTTTCAGAGAACTTTGCTATGAGCAAGAAATTATTGTTATCTACGCTATCTCGTGCTTTGAACCTCTTGTGGCAAACAGAGGCAGAGATGTCATTTTGGGTTGCACAAAGAACTGTTCTTACAAGATTTATGCTTCTTGTCCTCCTGTTCTGCTTCAATATTTCTCTTCTGCACATAGACAGTAGCTCCAGTAATGGAAATGTTCCATCAGTTGGAATGATCATTGGCAAGATTCTTCCAAGACTTTGTGTGCTCAAGCATGACTGAAAGGAATCTCTGAAACATCACTTCTGCTTTCCACAGAGCATTTCCCCCCTTTGCTATCACATAAAGATTCTCCATTCATCTGGCATCCTGATGCCATCCTGGTATTCTTCCTGGCTCTCTGTCTCAACCTAGATCTTTACAATTATTTACCTTTGATTCCATGTACTTCAACTTCAGTTAGCCATCAATTATGAAGGACTTTATGGATTGCATTATGAATGTCTTAGTGAAGTTATACAAAGCCCTGGTGAGACTGCTCCCGATTATTTCTACAGCACTGGTCTCCCTATCTGAAGAAGGATATACTTGCATTAAAGGGAGTGCAGCAACCATTCGCCTAATTGATTTCTAGGATGTATGAGAGTTGTATGAGAGATTTAACAGCCTGGGCTTATATGCTTTTAAAAGAAAGAGATGGTCTGATTGGAACATAGAAAATTCTTACAGGACCTAACAGGATAGATATGGGGAAATGTTTCTCCAGTTTGTATGTTCAGAACAAAGAGTCACAGACTCAAAATAAGCAGATAGACACCCAGGACAGAGATAGGAAAAAGTTTCTTCACACAGAAGGTAGTGTAACTCTGTCGTTCTCTACCCAAGACTGCAGGTGCTCAGAGACCAATTACATCAAGAGGGAGGTTGATCTGGGTTTAGGCAATCGAGGGATATAGTCCAGGAGAGTGGAGCTGGGTGTTGTTACTTTGAATGCATCACGTGGTGACCAGAGCTTTGGATGAAACAGGTCTTTGTTCAGCACAAGCATACACCCAGAGGACACCCGGTGGTAGAATCTTGAGGAAAAATCTCTCTGAACTCAAAGTACATCAAGTTTTTATATCTCTCAGCAGAAAGGTAACAGCAGGTGATTGAATACAATTTCAAAAGATAAATCGCATAGCTTACTTCAATATTTTGAATGTGGACAAGTAGTTTCACAGAATCACGTTTACAATGGAAGCAAAACTTAACTGCCCACTCTGAACATTCAAACACATTTGTTGGGACCCAACAGTTCATATGGATGGTCCAAAAGCTTTCAGAACAAAGTCCAAACAACCTTCTTTGTGAAGGGCTGGCAGAGTGCTGTGGTGAACAAAAGTTGCCTGGATAGCTGTGAAAATCCCCACTATTGATTGACAGAACATATATGCCCATGGCTGTGTTTGATGTGCCAAGCAGCAAACTGGCTAGACAGGAATCTTTTTTGATCTCAATTTTAGCTCATATCTGATGCCTGGTTCGATGTAGGCTCATTAGCATAACTCCATTGTCTGTAGATTTGGCTAATGCTTTTGAGAATGTCCCAATGTCACATTAGTTTCCAAACCATATTTCTTAAGTGACCTTTTGCTGTGAGCTGACAGCTTGTTCTCCTCACAGACAGAGCACTTTGTTCATGCATCTATCTCTGTAATTTCAAGACCAATTAAAACCTATAGGCTACATATGAAAATGGTTTGAAGACTGGTTCTAATTTGTATGAATGGCTCCAACACTATAATTCCCGATTATAGCTGTTTCTGCCTAACATACCTTACTATTAGCCCCTGAACCAAAACCTCTCCCAGAGAGGTCAAGCTTTGGGGACGCTAGTTAACAAGAGCTGCAACACCCCCCACTAAAAACTATCTCCAAATCCCTAGGCTACCACAAAAGCAACCCCCCCCCCCCACGTGGATCTTCATCTACACTACCCGTTATCCCAAACTGACCACATACAAGAATGTGTGGAAATAAACCAAATCTACCATTGATTGTGACAAGGTGTTGTTCCAGGTGTTTAATCACATCCTCTTCTGGAACCCTTCATGAACACAACGCACCTTCTCCATGATTCCTGTCAGTCTGTTGTGGATATATTTGAGGACATGGTCTACCCCTGCTGTATATTCATGCTGAAGATAGTGGCTATGTCATTTATGGCCCTCGGCCACCTATTTCCCTGCTGGTCTGTTGGAGAACACATTGCCCCCTCATCCCTTCCATTCTTTTCTTCATCCGTTGGTTCCACCACCTCATGACTGTCAGTTGTTCTGTGAGCAAGGGGCACTGACTGGGTGACTTAAGTTATATCAGGTTGAAGATCACGGGCACCAGTTCATCTTGTGCCATGACAGAAGGGTGTCCATGTTGAGAGAATCACGTCCATTGGGAGGTCTTAGATGCAGGGGAGGACAGATTGTATTGGGTTGCAGTCCCATTCTGCCTTTGTGGTTCCTTTGATCTGTCTATAGGGGGTTTTGGAACAGTAGAAATCTGAGTGGCTGCAAGGAACTCAGCCTAATGGTGCTCCTTGGTATGCCTTGTTGCTAGCAAGCCCCGCCACTGAAAGGGGCCCAGCTCATTGGTGATCACTCCCATCCACGTTAGAGTGACTGGTGTCTGATGTCCTCTGATCATTCGCAGTACAGTTTCTCTAGAGCTGGTTGGCCATAGAAATGTGTCGGATCTCACACAAATGTGTGTCCCTTAAATTTCCTTTCATCACCTAGGCCAACATAATGCCATATGTTTTTCTTCCTTCTCTCATGACCTTGAGGGTGTCTGCATTGTCCTTGAGGTTTGGAAGCTTGGTATCTCTCACCATAACTCGGATCCCTTCCCTTTTCTATTTTCCCAGTATTTTCCTGTGCTGTTCTAACGCACTTTACATCTGACACCCAAAACCAACAGAAATACAATTATCAAAAGTGCTGTTACATTTTAGCACTTCTTTGCAGTTGACAGAAGCATTCTCTCTCCATGTTATTCCCATTCCCATTCCCAAGTGTCCATTAGTCTGCGTCCATCAGGAGCAGTGATGAGAGGCAGGAGCCCCATGTTCAAGTTTCTTACAAAGAGATTGTTAGTGGCTGCTTGGGCCCTTTGATCCACCTGCAGGGATGAGAAGAACATTTAACTTGACTCCACTGGTTGCCTCGTTGGGTCTGCACCCAGACACAGGTGTCGTTGGTCAGAAGCACCACCTGTGGTCCTGTCCACCTGGGAGTGGACCCTGCCTTCTCAGGCAGCTCCCTCACTATCACCTGGTCACCCGGTTGCCGGTTGACCTCTCCCTCCGCCGCTATCCCTTTACCTCTCTCCCTCTACCCTTGTCCCTCCCTTTACCCCTCTCCCTCCTTCCACACCCCTCTCTCCCACCCTTTACCCTCTCCCCCTACTCCCCCCTCCCCCTCCCTCTACCTCCCTCCATCCCTTTCCCTCTACCCTTTCCCTCTTTCCACCCCCTACCCCCTCCCTCCTCCACCCCTCCTCCCTCTACCTCCTCCCTCCCTCTCTCTCTACCCCCCTCTAACCCCCCTTCCTCCACACCCCTCTCTCCCTCCCCCCTCCACCCCCTCCCCCTCCAATCCCCTCCCTCCTACCCTCCCCTCCCTTTCCCTCTACCCTCCCCCCCTCCCCCCTCCCTACCCTCTACCCTCCCCCCCTCCCCCTCCCCGTCCCTCTACCCTTTCCCCCCCCCTCCCGTCCCTCTACCCTCCCCCCCCGGTTGTTCCTGGTTGCTGCTGTCTGGCCCAGTCCCTTAACAAGATGGAAATCCTCATTTGCATTTTACAAGTCAAAACACTCTAATTAAATCAAAGCAAAACAAGCTATCCAAAAGAATTCTAAAACTTGAAAATTAGCATGTCAAAAAGTCCTGAGCAATTTTTTTTGATGGAGACACAAGAGACTGCAGATGCTGGAATCTGGAGCAAAAAAAACACAATCTGCTGGAGGAACTCAGCAGGTCAGGCAGCATCTGTGAAGGGAAGGGAACTGTTAAACGTTTTGGGTTGAGACCCTGCATCAGGACTTGATTTTTTTAACCTTGTTGTTGCAAAAAAAAATTCTTGTTAAGAAAAGCAACCTTTAAGATTACCCCCAATTATTCCAAATTACCTCCCAAAATACCAGTTACAAATTCTCAATTTAAGTATGCACTAATTGCCAGTTTCCCAAGTTGCCAATTTCTCACTAAAATGTGGGAATCTCATATCCAAAATGGCCATTGTGAAATCCGGTCTCTTTTTCTCTCTCACTCCCATATCAATTCCAAAAGAAAGGAAAGAAATAGAAGAATTACAACTTAAAACAGAGTGAAGAAGAAACAGAATCTGTACTGGGACTTTCCTTTGCAAAATCTTTGTAAATAACTGCAAAACTTAGAATCAACAGTTAAGTTCCACGATGGAAAGCCTTGACCTGTGTTGCAAAGTGTAAAGAAAAATTTGAGTGGGGCCCCACACAACTCATACATTAACATAGCTTCTTAAAGATACAAAGCCTCTTAAAACAAAAGGGGTCCTGCAAATTTATTTCACATTAAGTAAAAGAATCTTTCACTCGGTCACATCCTATTCCCTGGCACATAGTATTAATTCAAATGTCCTCCCAACACAAATTTAACACAGACCAAACAGCCTGTTCATTTCTTCACTTGATCACTCAGGCATTCTCTCCTTCTCTCTTTGGTACAAGTCAAAACAAACTCACAAATTGCCACATCTCATGCAATATGGTAAAACTCATGGACCATTCACGCTTTTAATCAGTTCAGAAAATGACTTGCTTTTGAGGACTAAACAATTAAGAAAACAACTTAAAATCCAATCATTCAAACTTTAAGGAGACTTTTAAACTTCAAGGCTTTAAAACAAAAGACTGCTGGAAGTCATTAATCATGCACAAGCAAATATCTCCACCTAAACTTCCAGGGTGTCTCACATTCCAAGCTCTGATCTATGATGGAATTTAGTTTGATGGGACCTGTTATTCTACAGCTCCAGGCAACGTGTCTCACATTACAACAGTTAAAACATCCCTTTCCAGACCATCCTTTATTTCATACTCTTGCCTCCATATGTGTTTTAAATCTGTAATTGTGTACTTATATTCAGCTGTTGTTTCTATCTGGCTTGAACATTGACTCTTAATGGTGGCTGCATCTACTGCAGCCACTTTGCGACCCCTCTTCAGTCTATCTCCCCTGCCCGTGACACTATCGGGGAGTAGGTGGATCCCACTGCAATCCTCAAGTCCAAGACCCCCTGCTCAGTTGATCTCAGGCCTTCCTTGAGCATATTCCGGATCATCCCGACCTGAATCATCTGCCTTTGATATTTATGCTCCACGTAGTCCATGAATGGCTTATTGGCTTTTTGAACTACTGACATTATCACTTTTCCCAGTCACTGCCTTTCTTCCTCCTTAAAGTTGGGATACATCTCTTCATTACTGGTGTCCCCATTTGTCAACCCCCTGCACTCGTGCTTCTCAATCGACATCATCACCCTCCTCTGTGACCAGTCTCACTGCTGCTACCTGGTGCTCACATGTTGAGCCCTTTCTCTTTTGTCTCTCAGACCACCCAGATCACGGCCTAATTCATTCTTGCATTGCTCTAATCCTTCTCTCTCTTTCTCTGCAGACGATCCAGCTGTTTCCTACATTTATCCTGACTGCTTGCACACTCCCCAGCTGTTCTCTGTACCTGTTCCTTTCCTTCTCCAGCTCTGTTTTCACATCATGGGCCTCTTGCTGTGCCTGACACCTAGTTCTCCCCTGCAAGTATTTCCATATCGATTTCAATAACAAACAAAAGACAAAGAAAGGTAAAAAAAATAAAGAGCACACCTCTGTGCCATTGCAAGTTCTCTTCTGCGTACAAACACACACTTTTATAAACAAGCGTACTGTTGTGAAGGTCTGCTGACTGAGTATACATGCCCCCTCTGGTATCCTGAACAGTGCCTCCCACTCGATCAAGCATCCTCAGTAGCCACACCATGTAACACAGAGGCCCAGATGTGAGTGCCCACCGAATGAGTACACATGCCACTCCCCATCCCCTAGTGTCCTGAATGGTGAGTAACGATGCCCCACAACTAGTGACCCTGTCACACCCAGTGCCATCTGGTAGCTGCTCCATTGACAACAGTACACAGACACACAATGACACTTAACATCTACCACTCCAGCTCTCTGCTCTGTTCTTATTGACATGTTGTGATCCTGCATTTGTTGTCCTGAACAGATCTAACTGCAGGGTGCTACACTTAAAAAATACTCCCCCCCCCCCAATAGACTGCTGGGGTTGGTGGCCATGTATCCTGCCAACTACACCAACTGTTGTGACTTTAAATGAGCTGCAGAGAGACCAGAGCCTGTTGGTTATTATTCAGCATATTCAGGCATGCAAAGGAGACCTGGTGTAGATTCTCTTGGAAGAGTCTCTCTGAACTCAAAGTACATTGGGCTTTTGGATCTATAAGTACAATGATAACAGCTGGTGATTGAATACAATTTCAGTAGTTACCATTGCACAGTTTACTTCAATAATTTGGATGTGAACAAATGATTCCAAAGAACTATATATTTACGATGGGAGCAAAACTTAACTAGCAGGACCAGCTCTGAATATTGAAGCACCTTTGCCGGAACAAAGTAGTTCACTTGGATGGTTAAAAAGCTTTTGGGGACAAACTCCAGACATCTTTTACCACAGTTTTGTTGGGGAGGGAGTGACTCTCTGGGTACACAAATACCCCAAGTATTGATTGACAGAACAAGTACAACTATGACCACGTTTATTGTACCAAGTGGCACAAAAGCTGGTCTGGAACTTTCCTTGATGTCTGTCACAATGTACAAAATATTTTAGCTCAAGATATCTGGTTGCTTAGTTTGATGCAGGTAATGAAGGTGGTCCCATTGTCTGTATATTTGGCCAATGCATACAAGTACATTTCATGATCGTGTCAGTTTTCAAACCAAATCTCTTAAGTGGCCTCCCACTGTGAGATGGCATCCTGCTCACCTCACAGACAATGCTGTTTGTTTAGAAAACATATCGGTTACATTTGCAAACAGTTCGAAGGTCAGTTCTTGTTTGTATTAGTGGCTACTATCAATATCACCAGATTATAGCTGCTTCTGCCTGACACTGAGGTAAAAGATCAGCCATGATCTTATTGTATAGTAGAGGAGGTACAAGGGGCAGGATGGCCTACTCCTGGTTATATTTGATGTTCTGATTTCCCTGTCTGTGTATTTGGCTACTTTGAAGAATTCAGTCTGCCTTCTCAGGCCTGATCTCCCCTTTACAAATGCATGATGGCTCTTCCTGACCAACCGAAAATGTTCAAAATGTTCAGAGAACTTTGGGAAAGGATAACTGGGATATCTACAATATTCTCAAGTACTACTGATAGGATAAATTCATCTTATCCGGACCAACTGTTATCTTTAGTTCCATTTTCCGCATTTCCATAATTTGTTTCCACTGTCTTTTAGTCCCACCCTTGATCCAATATTACTTCCCACGAGATTTTTGGCATGCTGTCTTCTCTTCCTCTGTGAGCAATGCTGCAAAATAATTCATGGAAGCACTCATCAGGTCAGGCAGCATCTGTTGGAAGAGAAACAGAGTTAATGCTTCAGGTCATTGGTCCTTTATGAAGGTAAGCTTGAGGAACAGCACCTCATCTCCATTTGGGAATGTTGCAGTCTTCTGGGCTCAATATCAAATTCAACGTCTTAAGGTAACTTGTTTTCTCTGTCTGTATCACAACTAACCAGATGTGCAGCAGGTCATCTTTCCATAACTTTCCCTATCCACTGATGCTGCCTGATTCCAGAATTTTCTGCTTTATTTCACATTTCCAGCATCTCCAGTTTTTGCTTTTCATTCAATGCAAATTATTCACTGGACGTCTAATTTCTTTATTTTCAATTTTTCATTTATGCCACCATTATCAATTTTAAGGGGGATATTGATATGAAGTTCTTATCAATAACTAAATTATAGAAGTATTTGCATTTATTCTGATATTCCCTGTAAATTTACTTTCAAATTTCTTTTTGGTAGTTGTTACTATCTGTTCTTCACCTTTTGTTGTTTGGTTTTACTCATTAACAGCTTTGCTATGTTTACTGTGAACACTCCTCACCACATCTTGTAAAAGTCAGACTTACCTAAACCTGGCATCCGAGCATCTGTTTGATGTCTCTCCTTTGAACACAATCACAAGAAGCCAAACTGTTAGAAACCACTCATCTCCCTGACTTTTTTAATCCATCAAACAGAGCAATGAGTTGATCAGAGCAAGTCACACTTAAAACCACCATCTTTAAGGGTAAACAACTCACATGTGGGGTTTTGATTGCTAAGAAGATGCGTTGTGGATGAAACTGCTTTGTAACCACATGCATATAGTTCACATCATTTGCAGGAAATACTTGAAGCTGCGTTATGTGTTTTTATACTCTTATGTGTCTATCTTACTAAATAACTTAAAAGGACTTGGTCTAAGACAAAGGCATAACAAAGGCACTTTCGGATATTGACAGGCTTAGCAAAAAATATTTGTGATTCTCTCCTGCACGTCATTACCAGGTGAAGTTATTGTCCTTCTGTTCCTTCAGCTTCCTTTCTTTATGTTCCTTCTCTGCGACTGGTCGTCACCATTGGTAAAAGTGTGCGATATACCATCCAGCTAATGGTCCTCACAGGGAATGTGACAAGGCCTGAGCAATTCAAGCACCAAGAGTACTTCAAATCACAACTGATGAACACTTGGGGGTTTGGACAACGAATCATCATATTCTTGTTATATTTGAGAAGAAAATTCACCTTCAATATAACTGACATCACTCATGGTCATCATAAACGTTATCTCCCAGGAGATGCAGAATGTTATCTAGTTATTTTGCAAGATCTGGGCATTGCTTGAGAGAACAGCATTTATTGCACATCCCAAGCTGCTCTTGATGAGATGCTGGTGAGCTATTTTCTTGAACCACTGTGGTCCTTCCGAGCTGTTGCAGAGGGAGTTCCAGGATTTAGACCCAGTGACGATGAAGGTCCAGCAATACATTTCCAAGTCAGAATGGTGTGTGACTTAAAGGTGGTGGTGTTCCCTGTGTGTGCTGTCTTTGTCCTTCCAGTGGGTAGAGGTTGGGGTGTGCTGGTGCATGTGCTGGTAACTGCAGTGCACTTTGTAGGTGATACACATGGCCGCCACTGTGCACTGACGCTGAATGTTTAGGATGATTGAAAGGATGCCAATCAAGCAGTCTGCTTTTACCTGGATGGTGTCGAGCTTCTTGAGTGATGTCAGAGCTGCACTCATCCAACTAGAAGAGATTACTCGATCACTTTCCTGACTTGTGCCTTGTAGGCTTTGGGCTGTCAGGATCTGTGGCACTCACCACAGGAGGTCTGGCCTCTGACCTTCTTTTGTAGCCATGATATTTATGTGGAAATCAAGTCAACTTAAGTGCTTCACACTGCAGGGAACCTGGAGATTCCTTGATAGCATGTAATAATTTTAACTGACATATTTCTCATGTTTCCTTGCGGTAAAATGGAGGCCATTCAGCCCATTAAGCCTTTGCTGTCTTTCAGAGCAATCCCCTCAATCCCGTGCTCCCATTCCTTTTCGTGTACTTTACTCTCTCTCACATGCCCATCAACTCAACAGCCACATACACAAAGGGCAATTTGCAGTGGTCAGTTAACTTACCTACCTGTATGTCTTTGGGCTGTGGCAGGAAACTGGAGCACCCCGGGGGAAATCCATGCAGTCACCGAGAGAACGTGCAAACCCTGCACAAACTGCAGGCGAGGTCAGGATCAGAGCTATTCTGATCAGTAGAGGATAACACACATGCTGCTGACCTTAAGGAATGTTGCCCACCTGGATTTAGTGAACTTTGTAGTGTGGATTTCCTCTTTTCCTTCCTGACCAGGAACAGTGGCATTGATAGGGGATCTAGGGCACTCTGAGCAACCAATCAGATTAGAGAATTTTCACAGCCAGCAATCCTAGTTATAACTAACTATCTAACCACCTTATGCAAAGTGGAACATTGACAAAGGGTTAAAGTAGAAGGTAAAATATTATAAACTTAAAAATAAATGCTTTATTATTTTAAAAATATGAAATTTTCATACCTTGTTCTGAAGGAATAAAATTAAATCATATTTTTCAGGGCCTCAGCAGTTGTTCAACATTAATTATGACAGTGCACCATTTGAAACACTGTTATGCCTCATTCAACAGGCTTAAGGTTTTTGGGCCTACATCTTTCCCGTGCTGGAAAGCCACCATGCTTATTTTGCAACCACATCTCCATAATGACTCAAACTGAGCAATTTCCATCTGTGCAAATAATTCATTTATTTTGTTGTGAATGCTGAAAGTATTCGGACACACTGCCTTTAAGGTTTGACTTTGTTTACCATTTTTCCCAATGCCTCATTATTTGCTGATGCCCTAATACCTTTGTTACTCTCTCTGCCTCTTCCTGATTGCTCTGTTACTTTTGCCCAAAATTCCCCTCTGTTTCTAGAACGTTGACATCTCTCTTGCTAATTGTAAGTTTATTCTTTCCTGAGTGCCCACCTAATAACCTTTATTCGTTTAAAGGACTGTCTACTGCCCTATTTATTCAATTCACCCCATTCCCCGTAATGCAAAACCCCTGTCTCTGAGAGCCATGCATTTAACTTCCTATGCTACCGGATTCCTTCCCACTCCAGGTTCTTCTCTGGCCTTGAGGAGATGATTTTAACCCTGGCAACGTCCCTGCAACACAACCTTCAGCACTGCAGGTTGCAACTATAGAGAACATTATCTTTCCCTCAGACTAAACTGATTCTCTACCACAACCACCGTCTTTTTTTCTGCCCCATGTGAAGGCCTCCTACACCCTGGTGTCAATCTGAAGCTGCTGATCCATTCTCCATCACTCCCCTCACAAGTGGACAGAATCTCATCCCTGTCGAGCAAGGGTCTAACACGGCTCCTGCACTGCACACTGATTGTTATCATTCCTGTTTGGACCCAAAAGTTTTTCCGGGTAAGGCAGTGTTTCACTTACACTTCTTCCAATCTAGTGTCTTGCATTCGGTGTTCACAATGTAGCCTCATCTATATTGGAGAAACCAAATGCAGATTGGATGATTGTTTTGTGGAGCGTCTGCGTTCAGTCCACAGGAGAGACCCTGAGCTCACGGTTGCCTGTCATTTGAATTCACGCTCCCACTCCCGCTCTGACCTCTCCGACTCTGGCCTCCTGCACTGTTACAATGAGGTCCAATAAAAACTCGAGGACCTACAATCATCTATCATCTGGCCATGTTACAGCCTGCAGGACTCAACGTTGACCTCTCCAGCTTTAGATAGCTTGCACTTTATTTCTGTTTGTGTCTGGCATTTTTGCTGATCATTCCTCTTCATTTTTCTCTTTCATTTGTACATTTTGGTCTGCTGGACATGTCCCAGAAGGCCAGGCAATGTGACCTTACCTAGACTTCATACATCACACAGACAAACGAGCTGAACTGCCCATTCACCAGCAACGTCACTACACCCTGTAACAGATTGTCCTCCCCATCATCTCTGCTACCGAGACTAACTCATCTTCTCTCTTCCTCAGTTCCAATGAAGAGTAGACAGAACGAACAGTACAGCACAAGTATAGGCCCTATGGCCCATGATGTTGTGCTGAACTGATTAAATGCCTAACTAAGCAAGTCCCTTCTGCCTACACAATATATTTCCCTCCATTCTCTGCACATTCATGTGCCTATCTGTGAGCTTCTTAAATGCTTCTGTCGTATCTGCCTCTACCACCACCCCTGGCAGCACATTCCTGGCACCCACCACTCTCTGTGTAAAAAAAAAACTTGCCCCACACATCTCCTTTGAACTTTTCCTCTTCTCACCTTAAATGCATGCCCTCCAGTATTACACATTTCGACCCTGGGGTACTGGGACCCTGGGACCCTGGCTGTCTACTCTATCTATGCCCCTTATAATCTTATAAACTTCTATCAGGTCTCCCCTCAGCCTCTGCCACTCCAGAGAAAATAACCCAAGTTTGTCCAACCTCTCCTTATAGCACATGCTCTCTCATCCAGGCAGCATCCTGATAAACATTTTCTGCACCTTCTCCAAAGCCTCCACATCCTTCCTGTAATGGGGAAACTAGGAATGAATGCAATAATCGAGATGCTTTGACCTAAAGAAGATGCTCCCTGACCTGCTGAATTTTTCCTGCATCTTCAGTTTTTATTTTAGATTTTCGTTTCCTGCCAATCCTTCCTGCCTCTGTCCACTCACCAGATCAATACAACTACTTAACTTTAGGGTTGGTATTAGGTCTCGAATCAAGGTGTCCAGGCAGTTCTCCCCTTTTCCTGATGCATCTCCATGTCGGCACTTCAGACTTCAGCTCCTGAGCTGAACCTCCTCAGGCAGCTGGGGTTGTCTGGAAGCGCAACCATCTCCAGAGAATCCCAAACGCTGCACCACAGAGCACCGTCTGCCCTGCAATCTTGTATGACCTTGTTCTCAGTAATTAATTATTTTATTTAAGATAATTTAGTTTACCATTTGATTCTTTAACTGTTGAATTAAATATGAGTATTCAAAATTGGGTTAATTGATAAATAAAAATGAAAAAAATTACAATTAAAATATTAGCTGTGAGCCTTCATTAAGTTCCCAGTTCTTTGTTAAACCAAATGGTTGTTTCGCTCCTCCTGGTTTCCTCTTTCATGCTGCTTTCTTTTAAAATTCACCTGGTTTCCCACACTGTATTTGATTTGTAAATGCCAAAGTTTACACCAAGTCACCAGTACAACATTGATTACAACTATAAAGACTACAACAATGCACCCTGCCTGAGCAGAGTATCATTAGTATCAGCTTCCAGACTTCATTTAATTACATTCTCCGAGATGTCAGATGCTGCAGTTGTTTAGTCACATGAGTGTACCCAGTAAACAGCCGCACTATTGTTGCTTTAAACTGATCTGAATCGGTTGCCAATTCCTGATACCATTTTGAATGGTGGAAGCTTAACTGACAATTTTCCTGCACAATTCCATGGCAAGGGATCAAGAACCACAACTCAGAAGCAGCAAAAAGGAAATTTAATACCCTTGAAAATTTAAATCAAATGTAGATACAAGAAGCAACCCTTGATTGAAAGTTGAGAATTAGATGGCCACTCTTCACGGCTGGAGGAAAGCAAAAGGTTAAAGTGAACATCCTAGACACAATTGAATTGTTTTATGTACTGTTGGAAGCATCTTACATTAGTCCAAAGAACCATTAAAGCATTATCCTGCTTAGTCATGTGTGATGTGCTTCTTTGGTTTACATTGACCTTGTCTTATCAGTGTTCACCTGTTTTTTGCAGTGGAAGATTGGAAAGGTCATGTAAAAGGACATGGTTTGCAGTCAAGGGCATTATAAGTACCCCGAGCATTGTTTTTATATAATTGGGTACTAGCCAGTTGAGGAGAACTTGTGAGTGAGAGAAGAATCATGGGGTTAGATATTCTAGTGGGCATGCAAACATTCAAACGGTGCCAACAACAAGGTCTGTGCTAGTTTTGTCCAGTGGCCCCAGCGCCTCCATGTTGTGATATTCTATTGTGCATGAATATTGGAAGGGGTGTGAGTGGGGCTGATCAGTGTAAAGAAAAATTAATGAGGAACCCCACCTGGAGGAAGCTGGCTGCTTCACACTCCACACCAGTCGCCTGGTAGGTGGGGTTCTTCACCTACCCCTGAAATAGACCTCAACCCTTGCAGGTGCAGTAGGATTTCACACATCATTCATCCAGTTTTGTAAACAGTTTTTCATGATATTGGCCTCCGTATGTCAGTGCGTCAAGCACATGAAATCCCAAATGAATATCCCTGAATTCATTTCATAAATTGTATTCATCATTAATTTTTATGCAGTTTTTTCTCTCTTTTGCACAGTGCATAAACACATTGGCCTACATAGTAGAGTTTCCAGACTATAAGATCTTTTATGAGAATGACCAAGTCTGCTGAACCCAGGTGAATACCGAAGGGGACCCCACATTTCTATATTGGCCCTTAATTACATGAATGACCACATTGTTGCAGTTACTGGTATCATTTAATCATCCCTCATCCAATTTCAGAACGGTCCATGAACCCATGAACACTACCTCATTATTCCTCTTTTGCACTATTTATTTATAGTAAATTTTAGTAAAGATAGTAACTTACAGTGAATTTTATGTCTTGCGCTGTGCTGCTGCTGCAAAACAACAAATTTCACATCTGTCAGTGATAATAAACCTGATTCTGATTCTGATCCCTATTCTTGATACTTGTGGTCCATGCTGATGTATGGTGCATCTTCTGGTCTGCAGCCCCAGTCAAACTCTTTCAATTATATCCTTGACTGTTGAAAACTCTGAGGAAAATATTTCCATTTGTACTGCATCTGACTGTATACCTTAGAAAGATCTGAAAGCATATCATGTTCCATAATATGTTTTAAAGTACAGCAATCAGGGTTATGTACTCACAGAGTCAGTAATGAAAGAGCACTTTAATGGTGGTGGCATTGAAGTGCTCTTTGGAATAATGTGATGAGAGTTTTCTATATCTGGGCAGGTTAAAGCATGGGAAGGTGATTCTTCCAACGTCTCTCATTGCTTGAACACTGCATGCAAGCATCAGTCTAGACAGTGCACTGAGAAGCTGCTGAGTAACCACATGGAAGAGAGAAGCATGTGATATTTTGATGTTTCACATCCAAACTATTTGTTACTTTGTTATGCCTGAGCTTTTGGAGACATCAAATGTAGATCTTTTTGCTTGAAACAGCACCAAATTAGTGACCACCTATTTCCTTATCCTCTGCCACACTCGGTATGTTCCTGGACAGCTGTGTGATGGGCAGATGCTGTGGGTGAGCATGGACGGTCAAAGGAAACCCTCTTTGTGAAGCCTCTCTATCTTCTTCCACTACGTCGTGGTGCCCAAGTGGTCTGTTCACATTCACCCCTGGGCACTGTTCATTGCAGGTGACAGTTCAAGTCAAGAAGGCAGCTTAACATCGGCCACTGAATATTATTCTCTTCAATGAGTTGCCAAAAGAATGCCTTCAAGTAGCAAAAGCAGGCAAATTGCCCAAAATAGCCTGCAGTGTAAACTAAGAACTCATCCTACAAAAGCTTCATTCATTTGATTGTTTGGTTCCTGACATACACATTTAGCCTATCATAGCTCTTCTGTCTCTTTATTTAGTCCTGTACATAAAACATACTAGATTTCATCTGATTCCAGTCAAGTTAAAGGTTTTCCAGAAACCTCTGAATGAAAGCTAAGTGCATTGTTTTGGCATGGCATGTGATTACTTTCAGAAAGACTTTCAGAGCCAGTGGCTTTGTGAAATATTGTATAGAAGGCAGCTACGACAATTAAGGATATTTGCATGGTGAATTACAATCAGTGAGCTCTCACTGTAAGATTTGCCATATGGATCCACTACTACACTAAGAATTTCTTGTGTTGGCAAAGGAAGTATTTTGGTGTTATTTGTATTGTACAGGCTTAAAACAGAGAGGGAATCATTGGAACTATCAGCCTGTTCTGACTCACTGAGGATCAGTGGTGCTTTAGCCTACATTTGGGTTTTTGCAAGTTCCTCCTCCTAAAGCACCTATAAATAAAATTATTTATAGAATCAATTTCCATTGACTTTTCATGCAGAGTATTCCAAATCCTGACAGCTCCCCAGGTGCAAATAATTTTCCTTATTTCATCTGCCAGAACTTTAGCCTGTCTTCAAAATCTCTGGCCTTTGGTCACTGGCCTTCTTGTTAGAGGGAATGTTTGTTTTCTGTTCAAAACTCTCATGATCTTGAAAACACTATGTAACCATCTTTTAACCTTCTCTATTCCAAGGAGAACAATTTGAACTTTTCCAGGCTCTCTTCATTCCTCATAATGTCCTAGAAAAGCTTTCTTTCCTGAAATTTGGTGCCCAGAGCTGTTCACGATATTCCAGCTGAGTTACAGAGTTCCAACATAATCTCTCTTTGTTTTTATCTTCCATTCCTCTCTTTGTAAACTTAAGTAACCCTGATGTTTTTTAATTATCATCGCCTTGCCTTGCCACATTTAAGAACTGGTATAAAAGGACACCAAGGACTTTCTGCTAACCTACATGATTTAAAATTGTATCACTCTTATGCCAAGTCTTATTCCATGTCAGGCCCAACCCAACATGTGCCACTTCACAGTTCTCGGAATTTAATTCCTTTCACTAGGCTTCTACATCAGTAGCTTCGCTGACCTGGATGTGGAGAGTTAGATATAATAGCCAATAATTGCCTGTAGGACCCTTATTTGATTGCTGGATCAGAATTAGCAGCGTGATAATACATAATCCTTGGAATGCAACTGACCTGCTGTAGGTAGTGCAGGCTCCTGAGACTTGGTCACCTAGGTTTATTCACTTAAGTCAAAATGGTTATTTCAGGGTTCCTCAAATAAAATTGGGACAAGTCTTCAGGAGCTACTGCCCCACTAGCAGTCAACATTTCTGACATTTTCTGCCTTATAGTTCTAACCCAAATATGACTCAGCCTATCGAGGGTGGTTATATCATTCCATTCAAGTCTTCATAGTTCTCAATGCAAGGAATGTGAGGGCAAAGGTAGAAGGTCAGTAAGAAAAAGGAAAGAGTAACCACTGCTCATGCAATCCACATAAGCATCTAATCCTCTCTTATACCTGTGACTCTCGGTTCAAAGTCAGGGCGAATGGTTCCTGCCACAACCAAGATGAGCCAGGATTCCACTGGAAAGGCGTGCTTCTCTGGATATTTTCCATTGTGATGCACAGGCAAAGAAAGTAACAGAAAGTGGGAACAGTTTGTTTTTTTTACATTTTTAACCTTCCTCCCAGAGTGAAATAATTGGATGGTAATCAGCCTCTCTCTGCAGGAGTACAGAAGTACCTGCTGGGCACATCCCGCTGCCCTGCTTTGAGTTACACATCACACGGTCAAAGAAGTATAATGTGCTTCTGACTGACACATTAATCCATTGAGAGTCATCCTATCAGCAACATTCTATGAATTGTAGAGAATGAAGTAAGTCATCCCTTACTACCTTCTCTACAACTGAAAACTGACTTGTTTTGTCTCTATCCAGTTCTGACGAAGAGTTTTGGATCTGAAGCACTAACCCTGTTTCTCTTCCTGCTGACGCTGCCTGACCTCCTGAGCTTTCCCAACATTATCTGTTTTTATTTCAGATTTTCAGCATCTGCAGGCTTTTATTTTGATTTTCCTTAGATGGATTTTTTTTTCTGTAAGTCAGACATACATTTCCCACATTGTCAATGCAGAATGTAGGATGTCTTGGAGCACGTGAGTAATGAGGAAGGGCTGCGTCCAGGCATCAGTAGAAGTAGGGAAAAGATAAGATATTTATTTATTAGTCACATGTACATTGAAACACGCAGTGAAATGCATCTTTTTGCATTACTGAGAATGTGCTGGGGGCAGCCCGCAAGTGTCGCCACACTTCCGGCGCCAACACAGCATGCCCACAACTCCTAACCCATACGTCTTTGGAATGTGGGAGGAAACCGGAGCACTCGGAGGAAACCCATGCAGACATGGGGAGAACGTACAAACTCCTTACAGACAGCGGCTGGAATTGAACCCGGGTCGCTGGCGCAGTAATAACGTGATGCTAACCAATAATTGGCAGTTAGATGGTAGATGGTCCAAAGGAGATTTAAGGCAATGTAGTGGTTGCAGAGGGGATGTGGAATGGGGTGGTACCTGGAAGGGATATGTTAACATTTGAAGAGAATTTACCTACAGGGAATCAACACGCTAGGAATGCCCATTGTCCTCATGAATTGACACTGAAGTAGGCTTTACATGTGTTATGAGAACCTGCTTCTGCATGAATGACTCTTGCCACTTATAGGCCATAAATGTGCAAAAGAATTTTAGGAGAATGATATCCAATCATGCATTCAGCTCTGTTGGACATCACTGCTCGCATCTAAAGCATGCGGAAGCAAAGTACAATCCTGCACACCAGGCTGAATAGATCAATCACATTCAACAAGGGGGCTTTTGGAATATTCTGTCAAATGGGGCACAAAACTTTGTGCTACCTTTTTGCCTTCCTCAGCATACTTCCCTTGAAGCTTGCATCCAGTGCAAACTGCATCGCCTGACTACACAACCAAGAGCTATCGTTCTGTCACTAATTTTAATTTGTTGCTGATTTTAATTTGGTGAGTGAAGACATGCTGTAAATATTAGCTGCTATTGCAAAACTCAGTAATGTATTCTTAGAAGTCAAGAAAATTAATATTCCACTTTTAAAATATAAGTTGGCTTTGTCCTATGAACAATTAATCAAAGGGAATTTCTGACCTAGAGTGAAAAGGAGTTTAATAGAGTCTAACAGAAGAGCATTAAATGGAAGGAATAAGACACTGTGCCCCATTTATACCAGTGGGACACCAGCAGTAGTCTGTTGTGGAATTATGCTGACTCTGCATTATTGCCTGCTATCATGTGAACCATACTGTGTGTCTTTCAGGTGCAATAATCTCAAAAATGATTAGCCTCTTTTCTCCCAACATCATTAGTCTTCCTGGCATCGCTGGTGAAACAGTCAGCATCTTTGCAGTATCCTGCCGGAGGCTCTTTCTTTGTTTGTTTTGCATTTAATGCAGTAACCACAGGTGTTTTTTCTTGCTGTTGTAAGTTTTACAACTACCTCAAGCTACCTTGTGTTTAGATTGGCTACTCTCATGGCCCTGGCATACTGCTGTTCCCTTTTGTACAAACAACTCTGGCGCATGTGATCTTTGTTCAGTAGGTTAAACCTTTGTAATCGCTGCTACATTTATGCATGGCACCAAGGCCAATTACCCTGTCAAGTGTAGACCATATTTAGCATCATTGTACATTGCTGCCTGTCAGAACTATATCCTCCAATTTCTTCCAATAGCAACTGGAATTTGTCCAGTTCCTTTTTGAATACTTCAGCGAGACTGACAGTCACACGCTGCCGGTAGTTCTCTTCAGTGTGGTACCTCACCACCTCAGACCCATGAACTGCCTCAGGACATTTTAGGTCATTCCTTATTCTTTGTGGGATTGTTGAGTTCATGCTGCAATTGACTGCTCTCAGCATCCCGAAATGAGAGATTTGGTCAGAATGCAAACATCTGTGGTGACTTCCAGATGCATCACAGCTTGGTTGGTATGGCAACTGCCCAAGACCGCAAGAAATGACAGAGAGTTGTGAACGCAGCCCAGTCCATCACGCAGACCAGCCTCCCCTCCATTGACTCTGTCTACACTGCCCGCTGCCTCGGGAAAGGAGCCAATGTAATCAAGGACCCCTCCCACCAAGTCATTCTCTCTTCTCACCTCTCCTATCAGGCAGAAGACCAGATTCAAGGGCAGCTTCCAACCCACCATTATCAGAATCTTGAAAAGAAGATGAATTCTTGACCTCCCAGTCTCCCTCGTCGTGGCTCTTGCACTTATTTGTTGACCTGCATTGCACTTTCTCTAACTGTAATACTATATTCTGCATTCTGTTTTCTTTCTACTACCTTAGTTTAATTATGCACAGGATGATCTGTCTGGATGGCATGCAAAACTAAATCTTTTCACTGTATCTTGGTACATGTGACAATAATAAAACAATATCAATATTAGAATCTGAGCAGGAGTAGAATAACAGAGGTCACAAAAGATAAATGAATACTGTTTATTCTTAATAGAGGGAGATCAATAGTGAAAACTCACCAAAATAAAAGCTTTAAAAGATTTTATGTTTGAAATTAAATTATTACTGAGCATTTTTTATTCCCTACCAGTCATGAAAAGGCAAATTTCATTGTGCAGCATGTCATGAACTGTAAAACATGCAGGAAAGAGGAGAAACTATTTTGAGGGAGGGGTCACAATGATGAAGCATGAAAAGGTTTTAAAAGCCAGGAGATTTAAAGAGGAAAGTTAGTCTGACGTAAGCAAAATGTTCCTCAGGTTGGTAACACTGGGAATAATTGAGCTAGTGCTGGTTTTGCTGGTGTGGTAATCATTGGTTTCTACATGGCTAGGGTGCGAAGAGCAGGAAGTAATTACAGGTTAGTGAAGTTAGAGAGGAGCAGGAGATACAGGATTGATAGATTGTTGTCGTCTTTTCTAGGCCCTTGTGTTGCTTTGTCAACTTCGAAGTCAAAGTTGAGTTTATTGTCTTATGCACAAGTACATGTATGCACAGGTGCAATGAAAAACTTACTTGCAGCAGCATAGCATTAGAGACACAACATTCACAAGAAAAACATACATTAAACATAAATTATACAAAATTATACAAGAAAGAGCACAATTAATGAAAAAAAATAAAGTCCATTGTAGTGCGAAGTGGTCATGGTGTTGCTGTACTGAGATAGTGATTAGGGTTGTGCAGGTTGGTTCAAGAACCGAATGGTTGAAGGGAAGTAGCTGTTCTTGAATCCGGTGATGTGAGACTTCAGGCTTTTGTACCTCCTGCCCAATGGTAGCTGCAAGAAAATGGCATTGTCTGGATTCTGGGGATTTTTGATGATAGATGTTGCCTTCTTGAGGCAGTGCCTTCTTGAGGCAGCGCCTCCTGTAGATATTTTTGATGATGGCGAGGGATGTGCCCGTGATGTATTGGGCGGAGTCCACTACTCTCTGCAGCTTCTTACGTTCCTGCACGTTCGAATTGCTGTACCAGACCATGATGTAACCAGTCAGGATACTTTCAACAGTACACCTGCAGAAGTTTGTTGGAGTGTTCGGTGACAAGCTGAACCTCCTTAACATTCTGAGAAAGTAAAGACACTGGCGCATCTTCCTTGAGATTGCACCTATGTGCTGGGCCCAGGACAGGTCATCCGATATGTTAACGCTAATGAATTTAAAGCTGCTGACTCTCTCCACCACCGATCCCCCAGTGTAGACTGGCGCATATTTGCCCTCCTTCCCCTTCCTGAAGTCAACAATCAGCTCTTTAGTTTTACGGACATTGAGCGTGAGGTTGTTATTGCAGCACCACTCAACCATCTCGCTCCTGTACGCTGACTCATCACCACCTGTGGTTCGTCCAGCAACAGTGGTGTCATTGGCGAATTTGTACATCGCATTGGAACTGTGCTTAGCCACACAGTCACGTGCGTATAAGGAGTATAGCAGGGGGCACGCAGCCTTGTGGTGCACCTGTGTTGATGGTCAGCAAGGACGAGATGTTGTTACCAATCCACACTGAGGAAATCGAGGATCCAGTTGCAGAGCAAAGTACAGAGGCCCAGGTCTTGAAGTTTTCAGAGGAGAAGTGGTCACAGTAATTTTGACAAACTCGGAACACAATGAAGGCTGTGACAAAGACAGAGAGAGAGAGAGAGTAAGAGAGAGAGAGTGATAGACTGAGAAAGAGAACAAAAATAGAAAGAGGACATGAGGAATGGATTCCCTGTCACATAAGAAGCTTTCTCTTGTGACCCTTTCAGGTGCATGTTGTCCACTCTGAACTAGAATCTGCCTGGTTTGAATACAGTATTAACCCTGGAGGCATGCAAAGTTGGAAGAGTTATTGAGAATAACTAAGTGGGAAATACTATGATTCGAATGATAGTGAACCAACTTCACCAACTGGAGTCTGGCCATTCTTAGAAAGCAACTCTGTTGTTGATGTTCACTGTTGCAATGCACACTTGTACTGGCTAATCATTTACGTGAACCTTACATTCCCTTCGATCTTGAATGCAACTTTCCATTCCAATTAGCTCAAGTAAACTAGAGTAGGATCCAGGATTCCTGTAGTTTGAACTTTGGACAAGAAATCTATAGGCATGATCAGGGATCAATTGCTATGTTAACTGAAGACCTGTGGCAAATGTTTTTCTGCTTCAATTCAAAGTGGAGCTGGGACCAGAAAAGGCCAATTAAGTTAGTTTAATATTGAGTCAATGGCACCAAAAGGCAGGAGATATAAAAGGGCTGGCTGATACCCAATCTACACTGTGCCCTAAAGTTAAAATTATCCCAATGGCATTTTCTTTTGTCACAGTTGCTAAGTGGAAATAGGTTTGAAGTTGATGTTGGGCTGGAAATGACTTTGTTTTATCTAATGGCCAAATGTTTGGGAGAATCTTTTGATGAAAGGGTGAAACTAAATGCTGGATGGCTGTTCTGAAGTTGGAAATCTGTTGGCTGGCACAAGGCGTCATGTTTCAGGATGTCTCTGGGCCCATATGACAGGGTTCCAAGATTCCTATTTGCAACCCAGGAGGTCTTGATGGAGGAGATTGAGAAAAGATGGGACACCTTGTTGTCACACTGGGAAATGAGTCTATATGGCATTCTTGATCTCCTGATCCCCATCATCTGAAACACTTGGTGTCATTCTACTTACATAGAACACTACAGCACAGTACAGGCCCTTCAGCCCGCAATGTTGTGCCGACATTGCCGGCAGAGGTTGTGGGGGTAGATACATTAGGGACATTTAAGAGACTCTTAGATAGGCACATGAATGATAGAGAACTGGGAAGCTATGTGGGAGGCAAGGGTTAGATAGGTCTTAGAGCAGGATAAAATGTTCCACGCACTCACCACTCTCTGTATAAAAAACTTACCCCTGACATCCCCCTTATACCTTCCTCCAATCACCTTAAAATTATGTCCCCTCATGTTAGCCATTGTCACCCTGGGAAAAAGTCTCTGACTGTCCATTCGATCTATGCCTCTTATCATCTTGTACACCTCTATCAAGTCACCTCTCATCCTCCTTCTCTCCAAAGAGAAAAGCCCGAGCTCACTCAACCTATCCTCATAAGTCATGCTCTCCAATCCAGGTGGCATCCTGGTAAATCTCCTCTGCACCCTCTCTGAAGCTTTCACATCCTTTCTATAATGAGGCGACCAGAACTGAACACAATACTCCAAGTGTGGTCTGACCAGAGTTCTACAGAGCTGCAACATCACCTTGCGGCTCTTGAACTCAATACCCCGACTAATAAAGGCCAACACTCCATATGCCTTCTTAACAACCCTATTGACCTGTGTGGTAACCTTGAGGGATCTATGGACTTGGTTTCATCTTCTTCTCCCGTATCTCCTATTGTCCAGTGGGGGCTCCTAGCCACATACCAATGACTGAACTGTCCCATTCTCCTGGTGATTCCTATAATTTGCACAGTGATGTAAAAGGGTAACACTCTTTTCAGCAGAAGTCCCCAGAGATCTTCGATAACAAATCTTAATGAAGTGTCTGTGCAGTTTTAACATAGCATCTCATAGTACTCCATTGACTTCTGTAGTCTATTCTCCTTAACTTTAAACAAGGCACAACATCCTCTGGAATGACTACTTTCCTACCATCAGCTTGTCACCATTAGCTGAACAATACCACCTATCTGGCGTGCAACCTTGTTAGAAAGCACCAGCAGGCAAGTTTAAGTGGCAATGAAACCCCCATCAATCCTCTTGATAGCTCTTCCTGGCACAACCTTCAAGTTCATTACCAAGTGTGTGCCTCACACTTAGTGCGGGCTAACCTGATATTTCCATTTGAGATCTTCTATCGGCCTCTTCACAGGTTCCTTTAACAACTAAGGCAAGTGGGTTATATTGTCCCAAAATGCTTTTGAATAATATTCCTCTGCCTATTATTTTAAGTGATTTAAAAATTTACCCAGTGTTTTCTCCAACTATAATCTCTTGGCCATTATGATTCTGCAAGTTCCAGTTTCAAGCTAATTTTAAGGTTCTTTATAATCCAAGATTGAATAATACCAGATCATTTATAGAGGCTTTAAACCACACAGAGCTCAGCCCCTGTGAACAAAATTCACCTTGGATCTCAGTGTGAAGTAATCTGCATCAAATCCAATCTTATATATTGCAAAGGTATTGGTAGTTAAGGAGCTGTTTCAGAATTACAGTATAATACATATCAAGATTGCTTACTGAAGGGAAAGAACATGTCAAGATGCCAGCACTGCATCATTACAGTTGAGGAGATGTGTGTAATTGGACAGGGAACGTGCAGCCATGGGATCCTTGCTGCAAAACACTCCTTTCTCACTGAACTGCATTATTGCAGGCTGCATTGCAGTCATGCACTGATCTTGGGATTAGGAGGACAGATTTTAGGAGAGTGGTGTGTGTCTGATTACAACCTTGTCCCAAACTGTGGAAAAGTCTTAATTATTGTCACAGGAAGGTACACTAGTCAAAAATTATGTAAGTATGCAGAAAAAATTCAGAAATGAAGGACAGTGCTATCAAAGTGCCATTTTGGCATTTCTATTTTAAGTTTTTTAATTAGAATTGCAATGTCATTTGAAGGGATTAATGGAATAGGAGCCCTGTTATTAGAAAAGCCAGATCTGGGATTTAGTGCTTGTGTGTGTGTGGTGTAAACTTGTCTTATATATTTATGTTTTAATTAGCGGCACTAGTCCTAGTGAGTGCCACAAGGCAGCGGAGGTCTATAATCCTTTGAGGGTTGAAATTCTTCCTTGCCTCCAAGCACTGTGGGTATATAGTGGAGGGTAGTCTTCTTTCTACCACCGATATTTCACACAACTCGAACTCTGAATATGTCGAGCCACAGAAGGAAAAAGTGCAGACATATGGAACAAGTCTGTCTTTCCAGTTTGCCCAGGAGAGAATAAAAAAAAATTCTGCTTCATGATTCAGCTTTGGACATAGTCTGCTCCTTGTTTCAGCATTCAAATGGTTTGGACTTAGTCAGAGGCAGAGAGGAGGATTGTGCCGAGGCTGCGATAGTTAACCTCTTCCTGAACATGCTCACTTGGGCGCGTAAGTGGAAACAGCATCAAAATAACAACAGAAATACTCAGCAGGTTGAGCAGCGTTCATGGGGACAAAAACAGTTAACATTTCAAGTCAATGATTTTTCATCAAAACTCTGTAAAATTATGAAACAGCCATGTTGCATAGAAATGGGGGGTGTGGGGTTGGTGATGGAGAAAGCAGAGGATACTTGTGATAGGATGGAGTCCAAGAAAGACTGCAGTGCGAGTTGTTATGGTGCTGGAATAGAGAAGGTGATGAAAGCAATTGATCTGTCTGGAGGAGACAAACGAGGAGAGAGGAAAGGATACTGGAACCATGGGATATAGACGAAAGCAGCTGCTGGAAATCTAAAATAAAAGGGACTGCTGGAAATAACTCACAGATCAGGTAGCAATGGGTTCAGTATTAATTGGTTAATTCTGATACAATCTGGAAAGGGTGGTTATCTGAAATTGTTGAGTTCAATAACTGGCAACAGCACCACTTACACCACGGTCTCTCTTGATCTTGACACTAGCTTGGACAGTCCCTTTGCTTCACTGTGCTCCTCCTCCTCAGCAACTTAACGCAAGGTTGGTTTCTAACTCTGTCCGGTTCTGATGACGGGCCATCAACCTGAAACGTTAACTCTGTTTCTCTCCCCACAGATGCTGCCTGACCTGCTGAGTATTTCGAGCATTTTCCATTTTAGCTCAGATTTCCACATCTGCATGTTTTTATTTTTTGTATTGCAGATTCTGTTTTACTCCTTCAGTGTGTGCTGGTTCATCAGCCTTAATGGCATGAAATAAAAGTCAGAAGCCTTAACAATAGGCTTCTGATTCTCGTTTTCATAATGTGCATTCCCAATGGGCAGGGTTATAACTTCCAAGGGACACCAAAGTGACATAATGGCATATTCTATGTGATATCCGGCTATAACGTTTGATGCAAGCCTCCCTAAAACCCCACTTAAATCTAATATGCCTCTCGGCTTTGGGCTACTGAGCTATATGCACTTGCAACTGTAAAGCAAAAAAATTCCGTTCACCAATTTCAAGGTTGTTTCTGCAACAATATTTACCTTAAATAAGAATATTATTTCAAATTGAAGATAAGATAAGATATCTTTGCACATGTACATCTATCACATGTACATCGAAACACAGTGAAATGCAACTTTTTGTGTAGTGTGTTCTGGGGGCAGCCCATAAGTGTCACCACGCTTCCGGCACCAACGTAGCGTGCCCACAACTTCCTAACCTGTATGTCTTTGGAATGTGGGAGGAAACAAGAGGACCCAGAGGAAGCCCACGCAGACACGGGGAGAACGTACAAACTCCTTACAGACAGCGGCCAGAATTGAACACAAGTCACTGGTGCTGTAATAGCATTACGCTAACCGCTACACTACCATGCCGAGGTTATGTACAAAATATGATTTTTTTAAATGTAGTGGTAGAGTCATAGAGTTATACAGCGCAGAAACAGGCCCTTCAGCCCAACTCATTTGTGCTAACCAAGATGTCTATCTGAGCCAGTCCCATTTGCCTACATTTGGCCCATATCCCTCTAAACCTTTTCTATCCATGTACTTGTCCAAATGCCTTTTAAACATTGTAATTCTACCCGCTTCTACAGCTTCCTCTGGCAGCTTGTTCCATATACCCACCATCCACTGTGTGGAAAAAGTTTTCCCTTTTCCCCTCAGGTCCCTTTTAAATCGTCCCCCTCTCACCTTGGGATTTTTGGGATCTCGGTGTCACTGGCAAGACCAGCATTTATTGTCCATCCCTAATTGCCCTTGAGGAGTTCAAGGATCCAGTCTCAGTAATCTTGAAGGGCTGACAATGTACTTTCAAGTCAGGATGGTGTGTGACTTGAAGTTGAACCTGCAGGTGGTGGTGTTCCTGTGCACGTGCTGCCCTTGCCCTTGCCCTTCTTGGTGGTAGAGATCATGGGTTGGAGTAGCCTGGGCAAGTAACTGCAGTGCACTTTGTAGATGGTATCCACTGCAGCTACTGCCTACTTGTGGCAACGGGAATGAATAGTTAAGGTGGTTGTTGGGAAGCCATTCCAGTGGGCTGTTTTGTCCCGGATGATGCCATCCTTCTGGAGAATTGTTGGAACTGTACTCATCCAAGCAAGCGGACAGCATTTCATATACTTCTGACTTCTGCCTTTTAGATAGCGGAAAGGAAAATTGATATTTAGAACCAGTATCGTAAAGCATCTTGTTATTCAAATGCGGGATATTTAGAGTAATCTTACAAGTAAGACGTGGCGAGAAAATACACCAGGGATGTTTAAAATGCTGTTTGATGGGACAAGGAGTGAGCTTAGATGTTAATGACTGGTGGCTGTGCCAATGCTGGCATTGGAAATGTGAGAGTAATTAGGTAAAGTCATTGCTTAGATATAAACTTGGGTAGGGTTCACATATAATTTGAGTGAACGTGACAGAAATATCAGGGTAGTTTCAGTCTTCCCAAAATAGGTGAGGTATTTATTTATCAAATCTCATATCAAAACACCAATGCATGCCCAATTTAACAACCTCTGGGTTTAACTGAGGAGGGACTGAGGTCTTATAGCCAACTTGCTCCTAAGGGCTGGTTAATTCATTCAAATACCATAAAGAGGATAGAAGTCTTACAATAAACTTGCTTATTTGTTTAATCCTGGCCAGCCAAGTTACTCAGGCTTCTGGGATCCTGACAGCTTAGGGAAGATGACAACAGATTTAGGGAAAAGATAAATTTCCCCGTGGCACAGTGATGCAACTGGTGGTCACTACCCCAGAGCGCCAATGACACGGGTTCAATCCTGACGCTGGGCGCTATTTGTGTGGAGTTGACACGGTCTTCGTCTGAGTTCCCCCCATGTGTCTGGTTTCCTCCCACATTCCAAAGGCGTGAGAGCTGGCAGGTTAATTGGCCGCTGTAAATTGCCCATAATGAAGGTGAGGTGTAGAACCGGGGGAGTGGGGGTGGGTGGGTACAGTAGATGAGAATATGAATGGAATGAAAATGGAATTAATGTCGGATTAGTGTAAATGGGTGGTTGATGCTTGGCGCGGATTTGGTTCTGTGTTGTATCGCTCAATGACTCTATAAATATCTTCCAGAAGGAACAGGAGTGCTTTTCCTAGTACTTCTGGCTCACTTGTTTCTTTGCGATTGGTCACTTTCCTTATCTATTTCCCGTTCTAAAGCTCTTTCATTGATAGTGGATTGAGCCTTACAACATTGGGGATAGGATCTCCCTCCAGGGTCAGGACTTGGACCCAGAGTGACTTGTACCGAGTGGGAATCCAGTATGGAAATGTGGCTGATCTTTGGGAGAGGATTCTGTTTAAAAAAATTGCTTGCTTTAGAGAGCAGAACTGCAAGACATACTGGAAATGACAATCACACTGGTATCCCGCAGGAGCTCAGCATTCCCCTGTCCTCAAATTGCCAAACTCATCCTTCTCATTAGCATTATTTCATAGCAAAGGTCGCATTGAGCTTATCAATAGTTATAAAGGGATGTGAACACATTGGCCAGGAAACTGAAGGATGTTTGTTATGTCAAAATAATTGGTCCATGGTAAGTCAACAAGTGTTTTCTTGTGAGCCCTCCACCAGGAAACTGTACAGTGCAAACAACTCAACCTCCCAGACCATTATGTGCCATTGAATAAGTGTCACATGATAAAAATGTAGAAATAGTAGGAGGAGACTACTTGGCCTTAGCAGCTTGCTCTGCCCAACATCAGGAAAATGGCAGATCCTCCACTCATCTGTACTATCCCAAGATCCAGAACTCTATGAATCTCTATTTAGAACTCGATGACTGAATCTTCACAGTTCCCCAGTATAGAGAGTTCCAAAGATTCATCACCCTTTGCACAAAGAAATTTTGCCCCACCTCCATGACATCTTGTTCTGAGACTCTGACCTCAGGCTGCAGACAATCAGAGAGAACATTCTCCCTTTGTCGAACCTGTAAGCTCTATAAGAATAAGATCTCCTTCCATTCTTCCAAACACAAGTGAATGCAGGTCCAGATAGCTCAGCTCCTCCTCATACAGAAAATCTGCCATCACTGTAACTACTCTAATGAATCTCTGCAGAACTCTCACGATGACAATGACATCCTTCCTCAGGTAAGGAGACCAAAACTGTATACAGCACTCCAGGTGCAGTCTCACCAAGGTCCTATATAATTGCAGTAAGATATCTTTACTCAAATGATCTCATAACAAAGACCAACATGCCATTTGTCTTCCTAATTGATTGTTGCATTTTTATGTTAGTTTTAAGTGATTTGTAACACTAGAACATCAACAGTACCCGATCTCCCACCAGTTAGCCAATACTCATTTTATTATCAAAGTGGATGACCTAGCACCTTTCTTCATTATAGTCCAATGGCCATGTTCTTGCCTGTTCAATCAGCTTGTTGATGATGACCAAACAGTTTTTTTTTGTCCTTTCTGCACTCCACCGTTGCAAAGCTCATCTAGGGAGGAGCGACAGGGAGGGCTTGGGGTAATCATGGGAGAGAGAGGCTTGGGGTTGTCAGGGAAAGTGTCAGAAATCAGCAGGGCAAGTGCTGGCACCGATTAAAGGGTAGAGGGATTGGAGTCTGGAGTGATTGGGCGGTGGGTATGAGGGGGAATTCAGTGCAAGGAACCAGTGGAGGAAGGGAAGTTGGAAGGCCGTGAGGTTTATTGGGTTGATGCTGTGGGAAGAGGACATTCTCCAGGGAAGTCATATTGGCAGTCGCACCTTACAATTGTAGGCTTCTCAGAAAAAAACGTAATGCTGGAGGAACACAGCGAGTCAGACAGCATCTGCAGAGGGAGATGGACAGTCGATGTTGTGGGTAGAACCCTTTGACCCACTGAGAACCTCCCACTGTTTGTATTCTTGCCCCAAACTCCAGCATCTGCAGACATTTGTGTCTCCACTTGTGGGCTTATCTGTTTTTCTCCCCCTTCTTTTACAATGGTAAATATCTTCCTTTATTATTGATATTTCACAGTGGTGTGTGCAACTCAACTTAGATGCTGGTGTGTAAATGCTCTCAGACCAGATACTTCAACATAAGATGGAGGCATTTCAACCCAAGTCACACCAATGGTGTGGCTTGGCTGAAATGTTTCCATCGTATGCTGAGATGGTTTGAGTATAAAGAACAACAAATACTGTCTCAATTTTACCCCTTTAATTTTGAAGGTAGACTGTTTTTCAAGCAGCCAATCTACAATCAGCATGAATTTTTATTCAGAAACCAGAGTTTGGTGGGGAAATCAGTTACAAGCCCCTTGGATAACAATGTCTTAACACTGGAGCAAAACAGAAAGGGTAGCAATGGTAAATAGAAAGTCAGTGTCAAAATCTAAAGCTACAACAGCTCAGCAGAACCTGGCTAAAAGAAGCAGAGGGGTGCTACTTGACAATAAATCTTCTAAAAATACTTCTGTTTTTATCAATGCTGTATAAACATATTTTTCTGCTTTTTTTCTGTTAACATACAAGAAAACTCCCCTATAAAGCTACTCCCTTCATTGTATTACTGTGTTATATTAGAAACTTGTGATTTTTTTCTTCTAACTTATTCTTTATCTCTGAAGCTAAAATCCATAGAACTCTGTCAACCACTTTTTCCTCCTTCTTCTACGCACATAAATTCCAAGCTCAGTCACACCCAAATACTGCTACTGCTCTTTCACTTTTTGTGGTTTCTGAGCATGGAGTCACGGAGCAATATAGCACGGAACAGGCCCGATGGCCCAACTCAGCCATGCCGACCAAGTTGCCTGAGTTAGTCTAGTTACCTGCATTTGGCCCTTATCCCTCTAAACCTTTCTTATCCATGTACCTGTCTAAAAATGTCTTTTAAATGTTGTTACTGCACCCGTCTCTACCACTTCCTCTGGCAGCTGGTTCCATATACTCACTGCCCCCTTTTTCACACAGAGAGTGACTCTTCCCAGATGAGTGGATCCCAAATCCAGATGACTCTTCCCATCCCTATTATTCATTTCCAAGTGTCACGTCACCACTTCATTAACAAATGATCCCAGCATTTTTCCTTCAAACTGATGTCACAACAGGGGGTCATCAGAACAACAGATTCCCTGTTCTTTTATCTGAATGAGGTTGCATCTGAATGGCATCTTCAGCAGGCTCCCACCATGGCAATTACTGTTTTGCTGATTAGCTCCTCTTAAAAGGAGCTGTATATAATTGTCTAAGAAGATTAAATACTCTGGGGATACAGATGGCTACAGATGATAAATTTTTTTAATGTAACAAGATCATTCACATGATACAGGTAGTTCTGCTACAACGAGATAGTTACATTCCTAAGAAACCTTGCATTATAGAGAGTCAGTTACAGCAGAACAGGCTGTAGTTTCCTTCAAAGCACAGATTTAAACAGGTTTTTCTGATTGCTATCACACCGTAATGAATGTGGCCCATGTAATACAGTGTTCCCCAATCCATCAATTGTATTATAACCGATCTGCATTATGGAAGCACACGTTATAGCAGAACTATCTGTCCTGTTCTCACTCTTGATGAGTCACTTTTGGAAAGGAGCAAGGGAACCGGAAAAAAAGGTGACCTATCATACTAGAGTTTTATTCATTAACTTTGCTGGTCAAGGATTAATTTATGTTTTTGAAGATTTGTCTGAGGTTGATTTCTGTTGTGTTTAAGCATATTTTACTCATAATATTTTTGTGATCTCTTTCACAAGCTTATGCTCTAGCACATTAAGGCCTAGCACATAGTTTCCAAGAATGTTTTCATTTGCCCAAATATCTTGGTAAATCTGAAAGAGGCTATTAAATTCAGAAAACTTCCTAATTTATGAACAATCTACACAGGCATCACAATTAGAGAGTCATTACATTTGCAAAGGACAAGGTGGTGTTGGTGATTTGAAATAAACTGGTATATTAGATATGCCCAAAGACAACAGCTCTGCATTCGTTCTAGTCAATGGCAAGTCACAAACAGATCAGACTGCTAGGGGCAAGGTAAATCCTTCAGGTCAGTAAACACAGAGGTACTATTTCAAGTCATGGCCTGAAATGTTAACACTGTATCTCTCTCCACAGACACTGCCTGAACTGCTGAGTGTTTCCTGCACTTTCCGATTTTATTTCAGATTCCCAGCATCTGCAGCTTTGTTATTTTCAATGGTTAGGTGGAAGGCTGGGAGATTTCAGGTTATAAGGGGGCAAAGTCGATGATTTAATTGGTCTATTGTCATCCATGGCACTTCCCATTTTGTGAAGCTGGATTTTTTTGAGTTAAGAATTTTGTGATTCTAATTTAGAACAATATTTTTGGGGAACTGCACATATTTTCGAGGGACCTTCTTAATTCTTTTCTGAGGCTAATCATTAACAAAGACTTATTTATTATCTCCTTCTGGCGGAGGGCTGTTTTATGTTGCACTCTTGCTAGAAGAGGTAATAATCCATGCCAAGCTCTGAATACCTTAGCTGCAGAAAATGCAGAGTAACGAGATTCCCCACAGCCTTTTAAAGGGAACTTCATGTAAAAATGATTAGAGGATGATTAAAATTTCAATGTACTTCATTCCCTCACAGTCAATCAGCCTGTCTTCCTTTCAGTATCAATCATTTTAAATTAAAAGATATATGATATTCTAAATCTTCTATTCATTAAAGACTAAAACCTTTCCTGTGCTTTTAGCTTTTCATCTTTCTCTGAACTAATCCCAACAGTTTTCATTTGGCCAGATAAAGAAGCCACATATTTACATTTATGTACTGGAAAAAATTAATCGGTTCTCTAAAAGTAAGGACGTTGAATAATTAGTTATGGAATAATCTTCACTTTGATAGGATCCAACTAACTCCACAGTGACAATGGAGAGGTGCTCCATTTTTCTTCTTTAATACCTGTGGATGATTATACTCAAATACTTTATCTTATTCTGAATACAGCTGAATTCCAAAATAGGTCAGGTCTTCTGGGGTCCGAATAAGCTCTCAGGAGTACCTAACGTGAAATATCTTTAATAAACGTGCTTTCTCATCAAGTAAAATAATGCCCATTCACATTATCTGGCCAAATGCCATTCTTCATTCCAGAAGCAGGGATCTATTAGTCACCACCTTTTTATATTCAGTGACCAAGGCACATGTGTATTCACTGCCACATGTTTCCCAATCTGGTGAGTTCCACTCTTCCAATTTGTCGATGTTATTCAATCTCATTTAACCTCCCTGTGACAATATGTATATAAAATAAACCTAGTTTCTGTATATTCAAATAAAAGTTGTTGGATTGTTGTGAACACATATCTGGTTCACTAATGACGTATGTGGAAAGTAATCGGCTGTCCTTACCCACTGTAGTATTTGTGACTCTGGACATATCAATGTGCTCGACTCTAACTTACCTCCTATTGAGATGATCAATAAAAGCTGAGGTTGCCAGTGTTGTCCACATCATGTCAGATAAGATATCCATATTGGTCACATCTACATCGAAACACACAGTGAAATGCATCTTTTGCGTAGAGTGTTCTGGGGGGCAGCCCGCAAGTGTCGCCACGCTTCCTGCGCCAACATAGCACGTCCACAAGTTCCTCACCCATACATCTTTAGAATGTGGGAGGAAACCAGAGCACCCAGAGGAAACCCACACCGACACGGGGAGAACATACAAACTCCTTACATACTGTGGCCGGAATTGAACCTGGGTCGCTGGCGATGTAATAGTGTCATGCTAACTGCTACACTACCGTGCCTGCCATGTGAACAAATAAATAACTTAAAAGCTTTTTTTTCCTACTCTCTTCTTTGCCTTTTCTTTCTATTTCAACCCATGGGTTTTGCAATCTCATTATCCATTCTCTGTATCCCATCATGGTGTTCCCATACAATCAATGCAGCTAAAAAGTCTTTGTCAAAACCATTTTGCCTATTCTGCCCACCTTCTACTGCGTTGGCCTGCTTTGGCTGCAAAATTGGCACACAGAGCAAAGGTGTGATGGGCAGAAGGAACTTGGAGTTGGTTTTATGACAATTAGCATGAGAGGTTAAAATATAGATTAAAATATTTGCTTGCATCCAGTTGTAGAGAGACTACAAAAAAGTATCTCTCTATGAAGCTGTTACATAACCCAACCATCACCAACAATGCAAATCTTCCATAATCTTCGTGCAGTACAAAACAGGAATGGTGTGGGAACACTGTCATTTAATGACATTTATCTTGAATGTATTGTGATTATGGGTTTTGGCCTGAAAGGTAACTATATATGAATTCTAATAGTAGATCATCAGATTGATTTAAGCATATTTTTTTACTGCCTGTACCAATAATGGTCACTTATTTTATGCCTATAATTATTATGTTATCATCCATATAATTTGTTTTATTGGATTTACTTTCAGTAAATCAGACAGCGGTATGCATTTGTAGAAAGTGTCAACTTTTCTGGGCAAATCCCAGATATATGCATATTGTTTGGATTCCAGTAGTGTCCTTATCAGAAGAGTCTGCCATGTTAAGCTCATAGCAAGAAAAGGAATATAGTGTTTTAAGTTTCAAAACTACTGGCAGTA
This sequence comes from Pristis pectinata, assembly GCF_009764475.1. Taxonomy (NCBI): domain Eukaryota; kingdom Metazoa; phylum Chordata; class Chondrichthyes; order Rhinopristiformes; family Pristidae; genus Pristis; species Pristis pectinata. The sequence goes on from NC_067430.1 coordinate 6,744,070, forward strand.
ATGGATTATGAGAAGATTGATGCCTGAAAAGAAAGGGTTGTCATTTCAGGGGCTATTGAATTAGACTGAGTTCAGAAGACTGAGAGGTGATCGCACTGAGGTATACTGTATATGATTTTCAGGATAGATGCTGTTTCTCCTTGATAAAAATTCTGGACCTAGGCAACAGACTGTCTTTGGACAAAGACATTTAGGACTAAAATAAGAAGCCATTTCTTTATCCAAAGATCTTTGGACTTCTCTATCTCAGACAGCTGTGAATGCTCAGTCAATGAATTTATTCATGGCAGAGATCAATACACTTTTAGATTTTAAGCAAATCAAGTGACATTGGAATCTAACACAAAATACCTTAGTGATTAAGGATCAGCGATGATCTTATTGATTGATGGAACAGACTCAAAGGGGTTCAAGATCTACTACTTATAAAGTGCTTAAAAGCAATAAGATAATGCTTGGGATTAAATTAAGCTGCAGTCTGTAATATAGGTAAAAATTCATCTTTATAGACATCACTTGATGTAGCATCAAGTCTTTCAAAAGATACTAGATTGGCTTGTCTGCCTGTAATGGGTTGGATACATAGTCAGGAAACAATAAAGTGCCTATTGTTGCAGTAGGACCATTAACACCACTGCTTATAGGTGCCACTCTTTTCTGGGAATGTTGAATCTGTAAATGTATCTTCTGATGGACTCTGTTGATCTGTTTCATGTTTGGTGTCCTACACTTGTAGTGGTGTGATGATTCATTCCATGATTTAGACGATACTAGATGCTGTGTGATGACTCATTTCATGTTTTTGATCCAATACTTTATATTGCATGTAGTGCAACATTTCTCTTTATGTTTTATAACTGACTCAAGCCACATTTGATCAGATTGTGCAATGTTTAGTGAGCAGATTAGTGAATGGAGACTGAAGTATGGGTCCAGGCAGTCTTGTAGGGGACAGACATGTTTGTAATATTCAAATCCTCCAGAACTGAATGTGTAATATCTCTGCCTTTGCTTTAGTTCCCACTGCTGGTTGCAATCAGGTGATTCTTGCAGGAAGAGAAGGGGGAGGGGAAACAAATACTAAAATTTGCAAATGTAATGCCCATCATTTATCAACCTCGTAAGCAAAGACTTGCTAAATGCTGAAAGCAGCATCTACCAAGTGGGCTGCACAGGGGCGCAGTGGGTAGAGGCGCTGCCTCACAGCTCCAGGGTCCTGGGTTCGATCCCGACCTCCGGTGCAGTATGTATGTGGGGTTTGCACATTCTATGTAAAGTAGAAACTTGCCTTACAAAAACTGGTTTCCTCCTGCATCCTAAAGATGAGTGGGATGGTATGTAAATCTGCCACAGTAAACTGCCTCCTGGTGTGTAGGTGAGTGGTAGAATTTGGGGAGAATTGATAGAAATTTGGGGAGAATACAAAAAATAGGATTAATGTAAACAGGTGTGTGATGGTTGACAGGAATTCAGTGGGCTGAAGGGTCTGTGTCAGCATGTCTCTAGGTGCTTTATATGTGGTGATGATGTTCAGTCTCTGAATGAAGACTGAGAATCCTGATTGAACTCTATAGAACTCTAGTTAGGCCACACTTGGAGTATTGCGTTCAGTTCTGGTCGCCTCATTATAGGAAGGACGGAATAGGGAGGGTGCAGAGGAGATTTACCAGGATGCTGCCTGGATTGGAGAGCATGTCTTATGAGGATAGTTTGAGTGAGCTTGGGCTTTTCTCTTTGGAGAGAAGGAGGATGAGAGGTGACTTGATAGAGGTGCACAAGATGATAAGAGGCATAGATCGAGTGGACAGTCAGAGATTTTTTCCCAGGGCGACAATGGCTAACATGAGGGGACATAATTTTAAGGTGATTGGAGGAAGATATAAGGGGGATATCAGGGGTAAGTTTTTTACACAGACAGTGGTGGGTGCGTGGAACACACTGCCAGCAGAGGTTGTGGGGGCAGATACATTAAGGACATTTAAGAGACCCTTAGGTAGACACATGAATGATAGAGAACTGGGAAGCTATGTGGGAGGGAAGGGTTAGATAGATTTTAGAGCAGGATAAAATGTCAGCACAACATTGTGGGCCAAAGGACTTGTACTGTGCTGTAATTTTCTATGTTCTATGTTCTATTTTCTATTTCCTTCTCTGCAGAAGCGTGAAGCCCAATTGTAACTTTCTCTCTGTTGGACTTAAGGCCAACCAGAGCAGAATAGACCAGATGTTGAAACCCTTACTGACACCTTCTTGCCCTTCCTGGCCCTGTCCCACAATAGATGAAGAAGTCAGTAGTTGAGCCAAATAGGAATTCAGACCATAATTTATACCAGCCTCACAATTTTCTATAATTTAAGGGGTTAAATTCATTGATAGACTGAAGTTAGCTTTAACTTAGAAAAGCATGCATTAAAATAGCACCTTTCATTAGGTCAGAGAATTCCACTGTGCCTTACAGAAGTGTATTTGCTGTGTAGAAATGAGAGAGCTAATTTTCATACAACAATCCCCTAGAACATGATGGTGTTTGTTCAAGGGAGAACTCCCCGGCTTCTCTTTGAAGTAGCAGGATAAAATCTTTTACATCATTCAAGAGGACAGATGGAACTTCAGTTTAACATCTCATCCAAATCATAGCACCCTGATTATATGCTGGGAGTGAATTTGAACTGACAGCCTTCTGATTCAGAGGAGAGAATTGTTATCCATCAAAATACAGATGATACCAATCATGGGGAATTACATTGAGGATAGCACGTAACTTCAGTAACCTCAGACTGAAAAACGTATATCATTGTTCAACAAAGTAACTTTCCGAGGCTACAGTAACATTAATCACAAGGTAGAGGGACAGCTCTGAGCAGGCATGTTGTTCTGTACACACCTCTGCAATTCAGGCTGACTGGGGAAGTCTTAGATCGAGATGAATAGATAGAAACATAGAAAAACTACAGCACAATTCAGGCCCTTCAGCCCACAAAGCTGTGCCGATCATGTCCCTACCCTAGAAATTACTAGGCTTACCCATAGGCCTCTATTTTACTCAGCTCCATGTAGCTATCCAACAGTCTCTTGAAAGACCCTATCGTATCCGCCTCCACCACCGTTTCCGGCAGCCCATTCCACGCACTCACCGCTCTCTGAGTAAAAAACTTACCCCTGACATCTCCTCTATATCTGCTCCCCAGCACCTTAAACCTATGTCCTCTTGTGGCCACCAATTCAGCCCTGGGGAAAACCCTCTGACTACCTACCCTATCAATACCTCTCATCATCTTATACACCTCTATCAGGTCCCCCCTCATCCTCCGTCTCTCCAAGGAGAAAAGGCCGAGTTCCCTCAACCTGCTTTCATAAGGCATGCTCCGCATTCCAGGCAGCATCCTTGTAAATCTCCTCTACACCCTCCCTATTCCGGTTCTATCCCTCTCTATTCTGTTCCGGTTAACTGTTCGTAACCTGAATAGTTCTCAAGTCGGAAATCTGGCTGCAAACTTATTTCCCACCCGGCAGAAGATGTCTGCAGCCATGCAGCAGCCGGCAAATTCATCCCACCGGGTTTCCCAAACATTTGATTGTATGTATGAGGAGGACATGTACCAGAGTTTCTCCTTTCATGAATTGGTGTCCCGATAACCTTCTTCTGAAGCACCATGGGGTGCTTTCCTTGCTTTAAAGTTGCTACATAAATGATGGAAGTTGTTGCCGTTTAAATGCACAAAGGGTTATGAGATTAAAATAGGAAAATGGCATTGAATCATAGAATGGGGCCAAATTGCGTACTTCTTCACTTCCTTCTGTTTTATGTTCTTACACCAAAGCCAAGCATAGATTGAGACCCATGAGTATAGACATTTAACCTGGCACCTGCAGACACATTCTGTATTATCCAATGGGTTTGCAGCCGAAGAAAATCCTATTTGGTAACATATTGTTACTACGCAGGAGAATTAGTTGAGACTTAAGCACTTTGGGAAGATTGGAGTCAGCACCTTAGCAGAGCAACGACAGTGGATACAAAAATCCAACATCCAACAGTTCTGTGTACAAATAAAAGGACACCTCCTGTTATGTCACTCTTATCTTTATCATGCAAACACTGCCAAGACATCAAGTTTGGTTTCTCTGTTCAAACTGCTCCCCTGTTCTTCCATCCCTTCTGATGGGGTTCACTTCCTTGGGCTGTTTTAATATGTGTCAAATGCCCATTCTTTCCATTTGTGTCCAGACCATTAATCAGCAGACAACTCCAACAAATGAGATCACAACTGAACCCATTTGCTTCTTTGCCCAATATCCAAACTAGTGGATTTTTCCCATTAGGGATAACTTGACTGTCAGTGGGCACACTAGCTTGTTTCATCCTGCTCTCCATTACATTGGTGGTGCCGAGGCCAAATGAAGCCCTCAAAATGTCTAAACATTGGAAGGTACAAACTGGGAACTTGCTACATGAGATAGTTGTATGAGGAAAGGAGAAAGGTAGAAAATGTTAGAGCTCCCTGTGTCTGTATAGTGTGTAATGTTGTCTGACAAATTTTACATCTGCTTACAGACAATCTCAAAGGTTACAGCCGTTCAGGTTATGGAAACTCATCCTTACAGAATTTACAAATCACTACCCACAATTTTGAGACACAGAATGATATTCGCTCTCACAGCATTTATGTGGATTAAAAAGTAAATAAACATAAAATGTTTTTTTTTCAACTCACATTTCTTGACGCATGCACAGATAATGGCTTGGCATTACGGAAAATTGCAATATAGACCGCTTTCTAGGAATGCCACCCCTCCTCCCTCTCCCCCTCCCGTAACACAGGTGTTGCCTGTATGACAAAATACAGGAAAATTAGTCTGGAAGTTCATCCCAAGTCAGCAGTGTTAATGTGCTACACAGGAGCAGCTGTGCATTATACTCTGGCTTCAAAGTTTATTCTTCTAACGTCAATGAAATGAATTCAGGAAGCAGAGAACAATGTGCTGATACTACAGTGTATTGTGTTCAGTCCTAGCAATGGGGAATAATTTTCTATGCAAAAATCCCTCCTAAGTTTCAGAAAGTGGATGAAGATGAAGTTTGGCATGGGGATGCCATGATATTATAGAGGACATTAACTCACCTAATGAGATATCTTCAGGTTGTGACCACAGGGACTGCTTAATTGCTTTGTGGTTTCTGTTGATTGGTGGAGGTATAGTTGCTAAGGGAACATTTCTGGTTTAATTCTGGAGTAGGTGGCTGCAGTGAAAGCACTTCTTTCTCTGATAAATTGAAACTCAAGTGAGGAGCTTTCGTGCAGGTCACCTTCAAAACAGGCGACAATAGATGAAAGGCTGGCAGTCAGCAAACATCCTCAGGTTCACAGAGCCATAGGCGGGAGGGGCTGAGGAGAGAGGGCTCTAGGATGCTGAGCATTAATAAGTAGATTTAAATCTGATGAGGATACAGTGAAGAGGAAATTTGTCTTCAGTCACATGGCTATTATTGGATTGAAGGAACTGAATTTTGGTAGCAGAGCACAGCATTGTGCATTTAGCTGGTGTGGCAAAGGACAATTTAATGCCTCCGACTTCAGATGTGGGGTACAAGTTGTTCTGTCTGAAGCACTCAGTCATGGTGTTGCAATTAGTGTCTGGAACTAGGTGCAGGACAATTCATTTTTACAGGTTATGATAAAGATCTCTTGAAAAATGTCATCTTATTTGCATAACATTCATTGGACTGACTATTGTGCTCTATTCTCTTTCCAGCCCAATGCCTGTCAGTAGATTTGGACGAGCTGCTGGGTGCCACGCCTGGATACTCCTCGCTGTCTTTCACCTAGTCATGGATTTTTCTTCTTGTGAATCAAAGATCCGGGGTCAGGTTCTCAGTCAATCTTCAGGGTCGCTGCACCCATCGCCGCGACACAGACCTGCCACCGATCCTCTTTGGGAGTACAAAAGCAGTCGCCACGGGAGAATTTCAAAATCTTGGTGGCACAGAATGTTTTGGCCTGAGACTCATCCTGGAAGACAAATCCCAAACAAGCCAACAGGGATTCACAAACACAAGACATTGACAGGTAGCCTGTGCATTAACTGTCAGTCCAAACAATCTGTGTCTCACAAATTGGACCCTCCAGTCTCCGTGGAGACCAGGGATTCGGTAAAATTAATCTCTTTGAAAAGGGCGAGAAGGCAGAGTGATAACTTTGCATTTGATAATTTTGAAAAACCCAAATGCACTTCCTATGACAGTGAAGGAATAGCGACTGTGATGCCTTGTGCTATTGAATGGGGTCCCACAAAAGAGGAGCTCACAGAATTCAACATGTTTTCAACTCCAGCAAGTCTTTCCACTACAATGTTGACCTTGTTGTCCTCCACCAGAACTACAACTGCCAGAACTACAACCACCACCACAGCCAGCACCACTACCACCACTATGCAAACCACTACAGCCTCACTCAGGAGCCATAAGATAGTGGTGCCAGACCCAGCTCTGCTCAGCACAACAGAGCCAAGCCTTAAGTGGGAGCTGACCAACACAGCCCGGCCCTCCCGCATCGGAGAGACAGGAGGTACCGTCACCACTAGAACTGATCAGTTCTTTTATATAGCGTAACACAAGATTAATGGATTATTGTTAAGTTTATGAGAAACTCATTTCTAAAATGTTTCATTTTCAAGTGGGCATGAGCTTTGATGTTCACTGTCTCTTGTTAAAAGCTTTGATCACAAGACTGAGGTATTTACCAGGGATTTAAGAATTTACCGTAGACTGAGAGATCACATGTTGTTCATTACTAATTCATTCCCACATCAATGATAAGTTCCTCAGTCAGATCAAATGAATGCTCAGATGTAAACTATCTGAACAAATCTCCCTTAAAGTGGTCATTATACTCAGAACCTCCTGGTCCCCCGTGAGGCAGAGAAGGAAAGGTGTGTAGGACAATATGTGCAGGACATTGAGGAAATACAGAGGAGTGGGACTGATTCGGGAGTTGTTTCAAAGGACTGAGCCGATTGGTGGTCTTTGGGGCTCTGTTATTGGGTAGTTCCAACCTCTGGTGACAGAAGTGAATCAAACACTTGGGTGGTTGTACCATGGGTAAATATAAAGGCCATGTTTATTAAACTTCAGTTAAATTGCCCACTGCTGTCTCCTGTGCCTGTACCGGTGGGCGGCCACAAAAACTGCGAGTGAGTGGTCAGAGCCAACCAATTGTAGGGGTGGGCCTTGAGAGTGAGTGCAGGGAGGAGGCAGCAGACCACCAGCAGAGCTGGGGGGTGGTGGTAGCATGGTGAGGGTGGGAGGGGGAAGGGAAGGAGGAGAGGCTGGATGATAAATCTGGGAGGATAGCAGAACCTGTGAGAGACCAAGGGGTACTGGGGATAATGAAAGAGATCACCTGTTCATCCAGATCCACAACAGTGCTGAATGGAATGGACCCTTAGCTTTGAATGGGGTAGACCCTCCTTTGATGTGTAGCTAGGTTACTACCTGCTCAGAACATTTCCCCTACTCTGACTTTCTATTAATGTTATCTCACTGTTCCAATGATGAATGCCATTCAAATGTTAGCTGCGGTTCAATTAATAGCACCCTTACCACCGAGTCAGAGGACTGTAGGTTCAAGCAACTCAAGCATGAAGGATCTTAACCGAAAACATTGCCTGCCTATTTCCCTCCACAGATGCTGCCTGACCTGCTGAATTCCTCCAGTATTTTGTATTTGGTCAAGATTCCAGCATCTGCAGTCTCTTGTTTCTCCATTAACCTAGGGGACTTCTTCAGTATAAAACTAAGGGAATGTAGCACTCCTAGAGACTCACAATGCTGGAGGTGTCACCTTTGGGACACGGTGAGCAGACCAAGGCCACATCTCCTCCCTTAGATGGACATAAAAATTCCGATAGTTTGAAGAAGAGCAGGGGAATTTTCCCTGATCTCCAGGCTTGTATTTGTCCCTCATCCTTCTTTGAAGAAGGTTATAAAAAATTACAGGGAGATCTTGATCAGCTGAGTAAGAGGGCCAAGGAATGGCAAATGGAGTTTAATTCAGATAAGTGTGAGGTGTTGCAGTTTGCAAAGTCAAATCCAGGTGGAGCTTTCACAGTGAACAGCAGGGCCCTGGAGAGTGTTGTAGAACAGAGGGAACTTGGAGTTCAAGTACATGGTTCGCTGAAAGAGGAGTCACAATTAGGCAGAGTGGTGAAGAAGGTTTTTGGCACACTGGCCTTCATCAATCAGGGCAGTGAGTATAAAAGTTGGGAGGTCATGGTGCAGTTGTACAGGACGCTGGTGAGGCCACACTTGGAGTACTGTGTTCTGTTTTGGTCGCCCTGCCATAGGAAAGATGTTATTAAATTGGAAAAAGTGTGGAAAAGATTTACAAGGATGTCGCCAGGACTTGAGGGACTGAGTTATAAGGAGAGATTGGACAGGCTGGGACTTTATTCCTTGGAGTGCAGGAGACTGAGAGGTGATCCAAAAGAGGTGTATAAAATCATGAGGGTCATAGATAGGGTGAATGCACTCAGTCTTTTTCCCAGGGTTGGGGAATCAAGAGTTAGGGGGCATAGGTTTAAGGTGAGAGGAGAATGATTTAATAGGAACTTGAGGGACAACTTATTTACGTAAAGTGTGGTACCTATGTGCAGTGAGCTGCCAGAGGAATTGGCTGAGGCAGGTACAATAACAACTTCTATCTGACGCTTGGACAGGTACATGGATAGGAAAGGTTTAGTAGGTTATGGGCCAAACACTGGCAAATGGGACTAGCTTAGATGGGCAACTTGGTCGGCATGGATCAGTTGGGCCAAAGGGCCTGTTTCCCTGCTGTATGACTCAAAGAACAAGGTGAATCAGCCACGGCCTGTGCCAGATGTTCTCCCCGTGGGAGACACAGCCAGATCTTATCAGCCCACAGGTGGTGAATTGACAAGGCCCCACCCTGGAGCACACTGACATTCTTTGACAGGAGGCTGAAACCTTGTCTTCTGTCAGAATCCTGCGCTGCAAATCGGTTTTTACATGAAATTCAGAAACGTGCACAAACTATTAAAATTGTCCAAAATAATTAAAAGAAAATCAGTAACAAATTTTAATGAGCAAAGACACTAAAATACATTAGTCTGCAAAGCCAAACCTAAAATATCGAATGCTGTGTCCAAAATAAATACCTTTCCTTCAGGAAAAAAGGCTGGAAATCCCCATCCAAGGAATTTGAGTCCCTGATCCTATGCCGGATGTGACTGGCATCGGATTAGAGAGGTGGATTGCTGGTGTAATGCCAGGGAATCCCAGGACTGGGCTCCATCACGGGTGTCCATGTACAGTTCAGTGGGGGACTGACTGAACATTGACAGACATGAGATCTGTTCATTGTTACATTGCTCATCGTGGGGGGATTTCTCCGCCACATTTTCAACTGTGTTTCCAACATTCTGTAGATTCAGGGTGGTGCCTGAGAAAATTTGCTAATATTGCTTAAAAAAGGGTGTACAAGAAGATCCAGGTAGTTTAACCTCAGTGGCAGGGTAAGTTCTCAAAACAATAATCAGAGACAGAATTTGTGGTCAGTTAGACAAGTGTGGATCAAATAGGTAAAGCTGACAGGGATTTGTTGAAGGTAAATCAAGCCGAACCAATGTGAATGAGCTTTTTGATGAAGAAACAGTGAAGTCAATGAGGGAAACCTGGTTGATGAGGTGTCTATGTACTTCCAAAAGGTGCCAAAGGTCATGGAATGAAAAGATCTGTTGCAGCAATAGCTCTAAAATTGCCTCAATAATTGGAGACAGAGAGTAGTGATGGAAAACACGACGATGCTGGAGGAACTCAGCAGGCCAGGCAGCATCCGTGGAGAAAAGCAGGCGGTCAACGTTTCAGGTCAGGACCCTTCTTCAAGACTGAAGATAGGGAAAGGGGAAGCCCGATATATAGGAGGGGAAAGCAGAACAGTGATAGGTGGACAAAAGCGGGGAGGCGGGGTGGGCACAGGGTGGTGGTAGGTAGATGCAGGTCAGAGATAGTGGTAGGCAGGTGCGGGGGAGGAGGAGAGAGCAGATTCACCGGGGGATGGGTCAAAGGTAAGAAGAGAGAGAAAAACAGCCAGGAAAGGGAAGAAGAGAAGAAGCATGGGGGGTGGGGTGGGGGGGGGGGGTGGTGGTAGTGGTATGGATTACCCAAAGTGGGAGAATTCAATATTCATGTCATTAGGCTGCAAGGTTCCTGAAGGGTGTATAGAGGTGTATAAGATGATGAGAGGCATTGATCGTGTGGATAGTAAGAGGCTTTTTCCCAGAGTTGAAATGGTTGCCACAAGAGGACACAGGTTTAAGGTGTTGGGGAGTAGGTACAGAGGAGATGTCAGGGGTAAGTTTTTTACTCAGAGAGTGGTGAGTGCGTGGAATGGGCTGCCGGCAACGATGGTGGAGGCGGATACGATAGGGACATGGAGCTGAGAAAAATAGAGGGCTATGGGTAAGCCTAGTAATTTCTAAGGTAGGGACATGTTCAGCACAACTTTGTGGGCTGAAGGGCCTGTATGTGCTGTAGGTTTTCTATGTTTCTATCTGGGTTTGGGTGTACAAAGAAACAAAAGAAGTAAGAAGAGGATTTGGCTGTTCAACCCGTCAGGCTTGCTCTGCCATTCATCAAGCACATGGCAGAAATTCTACCTCAACACGTTCTACCTCTACCTATTTTCCTGCATCTTCCCCATATCTTTTGGTTCCTACTTAGAACAGTACAGCACAGGAACAGGCCCTTTAGCCCATGATGTTGTACCAAATTAATTAAACTAATGACACCTCATCCCTTCTGCCTGCATGTGGTCCATATGCCCCTATTCTCTGTAGATTTCATGTGCCTATCTAAAAGCCTCTTAAACGCCTCTGTCATATCTGCCTCCACCATCACCCCTGGCAGCACATTCCAGGCACCCACCACTCTCTGTGTAGAAAAAACTTGCCCCTTTGAACTTTCCCTCCTTTCCTTAAATGCGTGCCCTCTAATATTAGATATTGGTTCTTCTAGTATCCAGAAGTCTGCTGATCTCTACTTTGAATGAACTCAGTGACTGACCCTCCACTGCGCTCCACAGCAGAGAATTCTAAAGATTCACCAAACTTTGAGTGAAGAAATTCCTCCTCATTTCATTCTTGTATCCCTTATTCTGAGACTGACCCTCAGTCAAGGGGAACATCTTCCCCACATGTACCCAGTAAAGCTGCCTAAGAGTTTTACATGATTCAGTGAGGGCAACTAAAGTCAAGAGAATTGGCCTGCTCGATCTTTCCTCATGTGATCAACCAATTATCCATGAACCAGTCCAGTGAATCTTCTCTGTACTCCCTCTATAGCAAGTATATCCTTTTTAGGAAAGAAACCAAAATTGATCACTGTATTCCAGATGTGATCACACCAAGGCCCTTTTATAATATCTTCACACTTGTACTCAAATCCTGTTTCAATATTGTTATTGGTTTATTATTGTCACTTGTACCGAGGTACAGTGAAAAACTTGTCTTGCATACCGATCGTACAGGTCAATTCATTACAAAGTGAAGTTACATTGAGTTAGCACAGAGTGTATTGAGGTAGTCTTAACTGCCTGCTACACTGATCTAAAAACAGAAAACATTGGATACGCTCAGTAGGTCAGGCAACATCTACAGAAAGAGACAGAATTAGTGTTTCAGATTTGAGACCTTTGGTCAGAATCTTGGTCCTGAAATATTAACACTGTTTATCTTTCCACAGATGTCCTGCTGAGTGTTTCCAGCATTTTCAGCTTTTATTTCAGATTTCCAGCATCTGCCGTTTGTTTGATTTTCCTACGTTGCACTCACGTGTTAGCTGTCAGTGACTTGGGTGCAAGGAAACTCAGGTCCCTTCGAAGATCAACATTTTGCAATGTTTCAACATTTCAAAAACTCAGCCCTTCTCTTTCTGTTTTTTTGCTGCAGGACACTATTACCAAACTTGTAGGTGACACAAAACTTGGAGGCTTAGTTAACTGTCAGAAGAATAGTAATGGTCTTGGAGGAGATGTTGATAGATGTGGAATGGCTTAACGGATGACAGATAACACTTAATGCTGAGAAATGTGAAGTGTTAATTTGAGAAAGCGAAACAGCAATGTAAACTAGACAGGATGATTCTAAATAAGAGATAAGGGAGGGATCTGGGGGTAGATGTGCAAATTTCATTGAAAAAGATCGGACATGTTGAGAAAGGAGTTAAAATGTAGATAGGAGCTTTATAAACAAAGATAGAGTGAATCCTTATAAAACATTGATTGATGAGCTAAAAACTGCAGATGCTGGAAATCTCAAATATAAACAGAAAATACTGAAATGTTAGCAGGTCAGACAGCATCTGTGGAGAGAGAAACAGGTTTAACGTTTCAGGCTAAAGACACTTTGTTCAAACTACCTGCCTGACTTGTTGAGTATTTTCTGCTGATGTTTAATGGAACACTGGTCAGGCTGTAGCTGGAGTGTTGAGTTGACTCCTGAATAGATGTGAAGCCTTTGGAGGGGGAGCAGAAGATAATTCCTGGGATAAGGGCACTCAGTTATGTGGATAGACTGGAGCAGCTGGGGTTGTTCTCCTTCGAAGAGAGGGGATTGTGAGGAGATCTGACAAACGATATTTAAAATCATGAAGGGTACAGACAAGAGAAAGAGAAACTGTTCCCATTTGTTTCATATAGTGAGTGGTGAGTTGCCAGGAGGAATACTGAGGGCAGATTCAATTATAGTCTTCAAAATGGAAGTGGATGAATATCTGAAAGGAAGTAACTAGCAGGGTGATAGAGAGAGCAGGGAGTGGGACCAGCTAGATTTACCATAAGTTGTGACACAAGAGACTGCAGATGCCAGAATCTGGAGCAACACACAAAGCGCTGGAGGAATTCAACGGGTCAGGCAGCAACTATGGAGGGAAGTGGACAGTTGAAGTTTCAGGTCGAGACGCTTCATCTGGACCAGCCCCTCCTTCCTTCTGCGCTTTGTCTGTTGTTGTCTTAAGTTGTGCCTGTACAGACTCAATGGGCTGAATGGCCTCCTTATTTAGAGAGTCATAGAATCATAGAGCACAGAAATAGGCCCTTCACCCATCATGTCCATGCCAACCATCACGTATCCAGCAATACCAATCCTATTTACTAGCACTTGGTGTGTATCCTTCCATGTGTTGGTGATAAAGCGCTCATCTGGATTCTTCTTCAAGTTCCAGATTCCAACCATCCTCAGCATGCAAAAGTTCTTCCTCAGATCCCCACTAAGCCACTTTCCCCTTACCCTAAACTTATGCCCTCTTGCTTTGGATACTTCTGCTAAGGGGAAAAATATTCTATCTACCCTATCCATGCGGTGACGTTATGGTCTGGTGTACAGTCCACTACCTTGCAGAGGCCAGATGTCAGCTCTCAGACATCATCTCACACCTTGCCCTGAACCATGACCCCGTGAATGCACACCGGGCCACTGTCCCTCAGACCATTACAGATCTCATCACACCAGGAGATCCCCCTCTACATCCTCCAACCTGATAGTTCCCAACCACCTACACTGCCAGCTTCTATCTCTTACTCAAGATTCACAAACAGGACTGCCGTACAAGACCCAATGTCTCTGCTTGTTTTGCCCCACCGAACTTGTCTCTTCCTACTTTGACTCTATCCTGTCTTCCCTTGTCCAGTCCCTTCCCGCGAGATTCAGGACACCACTTATGCCCCCTGCCTTCCAATTCCCTGGTCTCAAACACCTCATCTTTACCATGGATATCCAGTCTCTGTACACCTCCCTTCCCCATCAGGAAAGTCCAAGGGCTTTCCACTTCTTTCTGGAACAAAGGCCCAATTAGTTCCCACCACAAACACCCTCATCCATTTGGAAAAAATTGTTCTTGGCTTCAACAACTTCCCTTTTGATTCCTCCCACTTGCTACAGATCAAAGGTGTAGCCATGGGCACTCACATGGGCGTCAGTCTCACCTGTCTTTTTGATGGCTGTATGGGACAGTCCTTGTACCCAATATGCTCTGGCACCTCCCCCCCAACTCTTTCTCTGCCGCATTGACGACTATATCAGTGCTGCTTCCTGCTCTCATGAGGAACTCATCAATTTTCTCACCTTTGCCACCAAGTTCCACCCTGCTCTCAAATTGACCTGGATCATTTCTGACACTTCCCTAGATCTCTCTGACTATATCAGTGCTGCTTCCTGCACTCATGAGGAACTCAACAATTTTCTCACCTTTGCCACCAAGTTCCACCCTGCTCTCAAATTGACCTGGATCATTTCTGACACTTCCCTAGATCTCTCTGTCTCCATCTCAAGAGATGCATTATCCACCGATGTCTATCATAACCCCATGGACTCACACAGCTACCTCAGCTACACCTCCTCCCACCCCGTCTCCCTTTCTCTCTGTTTCTCCATCTCTGCCGACACCTGTTCTCAAGATGAGGCTTTCTGCTCCAGGATGTCTGAACTGTCTTCCTTCCAGAACCATGGTTTCCGCTCTACCATAGTTGATGGGAGTCTCAAACACATTCCCTCCATTCCCTGCACATCTGCTCTAACTCCACCACCCTCTCCCCCACCCCCCCATCCCACCTCTTCCCACACAAGCCACAACAGAGTTTCCTTGGTCCTCATCGTTCACCCCACCAGCCTCCATATCTTTTGCCATTTCTGCCAGCTCCAATGTGATCCTACCATCAGTCAAATCTTTCCCTCTCCCCCCTTCCTGCTTTCCACATGGTCCGCTCTCTCTGTGACTCCCCGGTACACACATCCTTCCCCATCCCCTGGCACTTTCCCCTGCAACCATAGTAGGTGCAACATTTGTCACATCACTTTCTTGATCACCACCATCCGGGGACCTAAACAACCCTTCCGGCTGAGGCAGAGATTCACGTGCACCCCCTCCAACCTAGTCTATTGCATCCGGTGCTCTCCATGTGGCCTCCTCTACATCGGCAAGACCAAGCATAGACCAAACTGGGTGACAGTTTTGCGGGGTGCTTGCGCTCTGTCCACAGTGGCCATCTTGAGCTTCCGGTTGTATGTCACTTCAACTCCCCTTCCCATTCCCACCCTGACCTGTCCGTCCTTGGCCTAGGAGACCTAGTTCCCTACTGAGGCCAAACGCAAGTTAGAAGAACAACACCTCATGTTCTGCTTGGGGAGCCTCCAGCCCAATGGTATGAACATTGAGTTTTCCAACCGTCCAACCCCACCTCCACACAGGTAGATAGGACTTGCTCAGGTAGGCATCTTGGTTGCCATGAACGAGTTGGGCTGAAGAGCCTGTTCCCATGCTGCGTAACTCTATGACTCTACCAAGACACATTACGCTCGCCTATCACCCACACACATATCCACCTGGGTTTCTTCTCGATTGGTTCACCTTTCCTACCCCCTTCCCCACCTGCTACCATCTGCCCATCATCCCCCACTCATCTAGTTCCACCAATCACCCTCCAGTCTCTATACCACCCCTCCCTCTCACTTCTGTGAGTTGGCTACCTTCCCTCTATATTCTCAATCCTATTGCAGGGTCCCGAAACATTGACCATTCCTTTACCTCAAAGATGCTGCCTGACCCACTGAGTTATTCCCCCCAGCAATTTGTTATTTGCTCACAATTCCAGTCTCGTGTGTGTGTCTCTCTCTTCACCCAGATGTTACGTTTTGAGCACTTCAGTTACAAGGAGAGACTGGGTATACTGAGTGTGTTTCCCTTGGAGGGGAGGAGGCTGAGGGGGCTTTTGATAGAAGTATACAACATTATGAGAGGCAATTGGAACTTAGAACTTGCTGCCTGAGAAGGCGATGGTGGCAGATACTCTCACAAATTTAAGAAGTATCTGGACGAGCACTTGAGTCACCAAGGCAGAGTAGGCTTGGACTAAGTGCTGTAAATGGTATTTAGATGGAGTCTTTGACTATAACATCCTGGTGAATCTCCTCTGCACCGTCTACAGGACAAACTCATCCTTCCTATGGTGTGATGACCAGGACTGTGCACAGTATTCCAGCTGTGGTCTGATCAATGTTTAATAAAGTCGTATCATGATCTTTCTTTCTGTCCCTGGCTCATGAAGGCATATTGTCTTCTTCACCACCTCATCTACTTGTACTGCCACCTTCAGGGATCCTTAGACTTGCGTACCAAGTCCCTCTGTTCCTCAATATTCCTTAAGGCCCTACCATTCACTGTGAATGTCCAACCTTTATTACTCTTCCTACAGTGCATCACCTTGCATTTGTCAGGACTAAATTCCATCTGCCATTGCTCTGTATCTCCCTGTAGCCAAAGTAAAATCCTATAGCTATTGTCACTGCCTCATAATTATATTATTAAACAGTTAGTTTGTAGGTAGGCACACACGCACACACACACACACGCACACCATGCCTGCTCATGCTGCAGCCACAACAAACACACTCTGTCATTGCACATAAGTATAGACACAGATACATGCTTTTGCTCACTCCCTCTTCATTATCTCGTCTCCCTTCTCACATTTTTCCCTCCCCATGCCAAACTTTCAGCTCCCGAAAACCTTTGAAAACTTTGGATTAAAATGCCCCTTCAGGATTTTTAACATGCCTTCATAACCTTATCCATGGTTCTTCACTCGAGTAAACTCACTTACACCTCGTGTGGCAAACTATCAGCAACAATATCACCTTCCTCTTTTCGTGCCTGACTGCATTTTCCTGTTGTGTGTTCTCTCCAGGACCTCGACAATAATGATCACTGTCAGGAACATCCCCACCCATTCCATGTTCAGAACGAATGACTGAGACCTCTCTTATTTCTCAAGCTCGTCACCACATCCACCATGTCCACTGTCTGCCACCTTCACTGCTTTGTTCGAAAGAAATTAGAAGAAAACTAGTGCTGGAAAAATTAATGGGATTGAAAGCCAATAAATCCCAGGACCTGATGATCTGCAACCCAGATTTGGCATCTTTGGGAATAGTGGATGTACTGGTACATAGATTCTGGAACATTTCCCACAGTTCAGAAGGTAGAAAATCTAACCCAACTAAGAATGAAGGAGAGAAAGAAAATGGAGATCTGTGGATCGTCAGTAGTTTCTCCTACAGCTGTTTATTTCTGAGTTCAGTCTGAACCCGTTAGGTGGGAAAAATTAGATAAAGGTCACAGAATAGCGCAACTCAAAACTCTGTTAAACAGTTTATTAAAACCTGATCAAACCAAATATTATAAATACATGCACCTCAAATAATATTGCACGTGACGTAGCATGAAATTACTAAAGATGTAATATAAAATGTTGTGAACTATTGCACTCTGAATGCTGTACCTTACACGCTTTAACCCTTAATTGCAGATGCTGGACTTTCTCTCTTCCGACAGTTAATCCTGTTGGCATTTGTCTTGCAATCTACCATTTTAATACTAAACATTACTTATTCCTTAACTCACTGTGCTGATCACGCAGGTTATTCTGCCACTGACTCCCTGCAAGAAGTCCCTTCCTCAACTTTAACCCTTAACTGCAGCTGCTCCTCTCTCTCTCAGCACTCTTGTAATACAAAAATTACATTCATAGTAATTTGATTAACACAACCTTCCCCTTTGACTGTACTGTCTCCCTTCCATACGTGCCATGTAGGAGTGTTTGATGTTCAACTATTAGAATAACAAAGAAGCTTTGATGGGGAAAAGTTTTTTTTGGAGTTTATCAGCAGTATAAAACTTACTAATGAATGTTTCCACTAATATTCACACCTGGAAATGCCTGTTAAGGACAGAGTTAGACACACCACAGTCATCCAGTTATTTTTTGCAATGGTTTGTTATTTTTGTGACTTTATCACATCCAGATGAAACGTTTGTTCCTTAAATAAACAAAACTTGAGGATTTCCTTTCCAGCTGACAAGGTTCTACTCTGGCACTGGGCTCCTTGGGATAGGTACTCTAGTCAACAGTTTGGTCAATTTTTGGTTCGCTATGAGTTATGCATTTTTGCCACAGGCATCAGACTACAAGACTATTTAGCCTGGTATCAATAGTAGGAAAAATGCTAAAATCTATTATTAAAGAAGTGGTAAAAGACCACTTAGAAAATAATCATAGGTTTGGGCAGAGTCAACATGGAGTTATGAATGGAAATCATGCTTGACAAATCTGTTGGATCAAGGATATAACTAACAAGAAAGACACAGGGAAACCAGCGGATGTGATGTATTTTGACTTTCATAAGGCCTTTGATTAAATGTCACACCAAATTAGAGCACTTGAGATAGGAGATAATGTGCTCATGTGCAGTAAGGATCGCTTAAGAAACAGCAAGTAGGAATAAACAGTCCTTTTCGGGTTGGGAGCTGGCGAATAATGGACAGCTGCAGGGAGTGATAGTGGAGCCCCAGCTGTTTACTATCAATGACTCTGGTGTTGGTGTTGGTTTATTATTGTCACTTGTACAGAGGTACAGTGAAAAATTTGTCTTGCATACCATCCATACAGATCAATTCATTACACAGTGCAGATACATTGAGTTAGTACAGAGTGCATTGTGGTAGTACAGGGTAAAAACAATAACAGAGTACAGAGTAAAGTGACACAGCTACAGGGAAGTGCAGTGCAGGTAGACAATAGGGGACCAAGTCTGCTATTGACACTAAACTATTTGGTCAAGTGGGTCACAAGGAGGATGGGGAGAATGTTTGGGTGGATATGGAGAAGCAAAGTGAATGGGCAAGGACATGGCCGATGAAATATATTGTGGAAAAATGTGACCTTAACCACTTTGGTAGAAAAATAGAAAGCAGAGTGCCATATAAAAGGTGAGAGATTAAAAAGTGTTGTTTAGGAGGACCTCAGGGTGGCACGGTGGCACAGGGAGTAGACCCGCTGCCTCACAGCTCCATAGACCCAGGTTCAATCCTGACCTCTGGCGATATATGTGAGGAGTTCGCACGTTTTCCCTGTGACCACATGGGTTTCTCCTGGATGATCCCATTTCCTCCCACATTCCCATAGATCTGCTGGTTGGTAGATTAATTGGGCACTGTAAATTATCCCCAATGTGTAGTTGAGTTGAAGAATTTGGGGTGGGAGGGAGTGGTGTTATGGGGATGTGGGGAGAACAAAGTAGGATTAGTGTAAATGGGTGCTTCTCGGTCAGTGTGGACCTGGTTGACTGAAGGTCCTGTTTCTGTGCTGTTTGACACTATGACTTTATGAACCGAGTGGTCCTCGACAGGTAATGAGGGAGGGAGGGAGGGAGAGAGAGAGAGAGAGAGAAAGAGATGCAAATAGTACATTAACCTTTGTTGCAAGAAGATTTGAGTAAAAGAGTAAAGACATCATAGTGCAATTACATATGGGCCAAGTGGGATCGTACCCAGAATATTGTACACAACTCTGGTCTTCCTACCCAAGGAAGGGTATACTTAAGACAGAGGGAGAGCAGTGAACGTTAATTTCTGGTTTTAGATTGATTGTCAATGAGGAGAAATTAAACATAGAGGCCTATACTCTTCCAAATTTAGATAAATGGGATGGATCTCATTCTAGCATACAGAATTCATTTTGGGATTGCCAAGATAAAAGCACAGCTAGAGTTTCCTCTGATTGCAGTTGCTAGATTGGGCAACACAGTCTCAAAATAAGGAGCAGCCCATTCGGGACTGAGATGAGAAGAGATATCTTCACCCAGAGGGTGGTGAATCTTTGTAATTCTCTTCTCGAGGGGGTTGTAGAGCTCGATTCTGTATCGCACTGTAGACCTCCTGATGATGGAACCATGTAGAAGATACAATGACTGTACCAAACCTGATCAATCAGGATCTGAAAAGTTAGTTAATCTTTAGCTGGTGAACAAATGTTAACACTGCATTATCCAAGAAGAATGATTTAATGTTGATCATTACTGATCCTTTACTGTAAGAAATTCACTTAGAAGAACAGAAAGGTAATGATTGCAGTCCTCTGAAGCTTTTTGTTCTGAGTTCGATATCACTATCATGACAAAGTGTTCTCTCCCTTGGTCTATCTAAAACTTGAAACTCATCTCAAATGCCTTTTGAATATGATGTGATATAAATTGCAAAGGTGCCAAAATGAAGAACAAAACTCCCTTCAGCTTGAGGAATTCAGTTTGAATGTCTGGCTGACAGCATCTGATTTAGTACAGTTAATATCTCTTTTTTTTTAGAAAGTAACAGAAAAAGATTTATTTGTACTCATGAAGGTCAGGTAAGTTAGTACAGAGACCCAGCACCAATATGATTCATTCACCAATCAGGTGGAACACAGGGAGATAAAAGAGATGCTTCCTTTATTTTATTTTTTGATAAGATAAGATAAGATCTTTATTAGTCACATGTACCTCGAAACACACAGTGAAATACATCTTTTGCGTAGTGATTTTGGGGGGCAGCCCGCAAGTGTCGCCACACTTCTGGCGCCAACATAGCATGTCCATAACTTCCTACGTCTTTGGAATGTGGGAAGAAACCGGAGCACTCGGAGGAACCCCACACAGACACAGGGAGAACGTACAAACTCCTTACAGACAGTGGCCGTATTTGAACCCGGGTCGCTGGCGCTGTAAAGCGTTATGCTAACCACTATGCTACCGTGCCTGCCGTGAGGTCTTCAAAATAACCTTTATTATAATACAAGAGCAACTGTACAACCAACGGACAAGTTCTGTCTACACAATGAACAAACTAGTCACAATGTGACCAAGGTGCAATAAATGGCTAAAAGAAGTAACTTACAGAACTGATAGTAAAAAATGTAATTAAACTTGGGGCGTTATAAAAAACATCAAAGATCTTTACTTTAAAAAAAACTGAGCTTCAAAATGAGGATATAAATATGTCTGCAAGTAATATTGGTGCTCATAGTAATTATTTTAATAAGAATAATACACAAAATAGACCGAATAAAGGAGACGTGGGCCCAGGTGACAGATAACAAGGCAATGTCAGATTTATTCACTGAGAACATGGTGCTGATGGTCACAGAAGTGGAAGAGAGTAAAATACAATTGATAGAAGAGCAACAAACCGTAAATCAATGGGACGAACATTTTGGATTATATAATAAAAAACTTTGAAACGATGCTGGCGTGAAAAATAGAAATTAGGATAGATAAATCTTCAGAGCTTTATGTCTTCCACCTGAGGGTCATAAAGAAATAGGTGAGGAAACTGAAGAAGCAGTTTTCACTATCTTTCTGAGCTCTTTTGGTTTGGGAATCAAGCCATTAAATTGGAAATGTGTTACTATCATTTCATTACTTAATAAAGGTGAGACAGAAACAAATGTACATATGGTTTAGCCGTTAAGCATCAGTTAAAGGGAAACTATTAGATTTTGATATTCAGGATAAAGTGATCAACAACTTGAACAAATTTAAACTGATTGTTAAGGATAAGTCATGTTGTTGGCAATAAACTTAGATTTGTTTCTTATTCACAACAGTAAACCCAATAAGCAAAAGGCATGAGTAAATGGAACAGAATTTATTGACGTATAGTAGTGTTCAGCCTAACTGCAGAGAGAGAGAGAGAAATTTCAGTTGTGTCTTTTGTGCTCTCTGAAGCACTATTGACAGTCATTGTGTCTACATCAAAACTATATGCCACAGAGAAAAATATCAGTTCTCCACCTCTTCAAGGACATTCAATTTGTCAAAACAATTGTAGACATTTCTTCCAAAGTTACTTGCTCAGTGTCACCTTTGACTGAGTTGGCAGCTCTCTTGCCTCTGGGTCAGATGAAAATGGGTTAAAAATCACTCGGGCATAAAGTTCTAATCTAACATGCTAATTCAATGTGGGCATGCTACACTGTTGGAGGAGTGGCCTTTCAGGCAAGGTTTAAACCTGAGGCCTTGTTTGCCGATGGCAGGGCCTTACTGGTTGTAAAAGCAGCAACTGACTTCAACAATCTTTAAATACCCAACACCGAGAACTATTAAGTTAAATAAAAATATCTAAAACACTTTTAAATATTTACAAACATCATAATAAAGGGAAATAATTTAAAAATAATTCACACCTCTGCATTTGCCTTGAGGTCCTTTTACCCTACTGTTCCCATTGAAATCCATGGGTCTTCTGAATCTGTCAGTATGTCCTGCACTTAAACATTTCATCGTACCTTTCTGATGCCTACTGCAGTTCCAACAGTTGAATGCAGGCACTTCTGATCAGAGCCTCGAGAACAATGTGGTCCATTCATGGAAGTTATTTCCTCACACACACTTTTTCAATGTGTAATACCTTGGGTCAAAATCTGTCCTTGGTCAATGAAAATAACCAGGTGCAAGAGTTTTGGCCAGTAGTTGTACTCACTGCCCAACATTCTGATTCACTCAGGTCTAATCTGTGCCAGCTTTCTCCCACACTGACCGAACCTTCAGTGCAATTGCAATCAGTCCTCCAGCCCCTCCCACACTCAGTCCTCCAGCCCCTCCTACAGACATCCAGTCCCCCGCCCCCCCTCACTGACCTCCAGCTCCTCCCACACTCAGTCCCATTGCACCTATCTATACTAATCCCATTTGTGCACATTAGGTCCATACCTTTCTATGTCTTGTCTCTTCAAGTGTCTGTCTAAGTGCCACTTAAATGTATTGATTGCATTTGACTCCAGCACTTCCTCTGGCAGTGGGTTTAGGTATCAACCACTCTCAGTGTCCAAGCTGTTGTTGATTTCAGCAAGAATGTCTATGGATCAATTGAGTGGCTCTCTGCTGAACATGTATCAACCAAGTTCACCACTGATATTCAGCCTGTAACCCTGAAGAGCGAAGCCATTGGGTGCAAGGCCCATTCTAGGTCTTGTGAGCATGAATCAGCGCACTGCTGATGAAGGGTTACATACTTGGACAGGTTTATTTCCTATGAAACAGAAGGCCAGCTGTATATCTCTAACGTCCCATATGTCATTGATGAACAGAGAAACTAGTGATTGAAATTTTTTGGTTAATTATGCCCAATGTGCGGCTTCTGCAATCCTTGTAATTAACTGCAGTTAATTATCATGTCGCTGGGCCGCAAATTTGACACCAACACCCACGGCATAAGGAAAGGCCAATTCTCTGGTGATTGTGAGCAACGTCTGCCTTTTTCTAAGTGTGAAAATTAGAAGTGTGATGCCACAGCTTTGGATTTTCACACATTCTAAAGATAGACCCTATGGCAACTCCATTTCCATCCACACAGCAAATTAATTTTATTTTTGTTCAACATACCCTCACTCAGGATAGGATTAAAACTCACCATGTGTTACTGCTTCTAATTTTATCAAAGGTCACAACTCTAAGCTGTGGTGGCTTGCTTGGGGGCTCCTCTAATGTAGCGTGAATTGTATGAAGGCTAAAAGCCAGCTTAATATGAGTGATACAAGATGTTGTCAAGCCATCAAAGGGTTCTTGGACCAGCTTAGGCCAAGGGAGCCTTGGAATCCAGGTGACTTCAGGTGTGCTCGCTCTGAGATATTGCTGAGATGTAGCCTTCTATTTTCCATTTTTGTTGCTAAGCAGCCCCCTTTACTGTCCACCTTGTCCTCTCCTTCATTACCTGTGTCAGGATGACAGCTGGTAAATCTGACTTCTCTTGCAATAATTGGATTACAGTATTTTCTGACCTCTGGTGACATCATTCAAGAGTTGTCCCTGGTTGGAAAATTAATGAGTTAAGTGGGAGAGAGATGGGATGGGGTGGATGCTGGAAGTGCAGGGACAGTAGGCTATAAGCAGGGTTCCGAGGGCAATGGAGTGTAGGTTGATAATTGAGGAACTGTTGGTTGCCACCAGCACTCATTATTCCATTTGATACAAGAAAAGTTACATTAAATGAAGAATGATCTTATTGTTAGAATAACGTAAAACAGGCAAGAAATTAATCAGGAATGCATGTTGTATTACAAGACATGGAGTAAAAAACCAAAAACTTTTAGAGTTAAGAGTCGGTTTTTGGTTACCTTGTTAAAGTAAAGACATCACTGAGCTGGAAAGAATGCAAAGAAGATTTACAAGAATGTTACCAGGACTCAAAGGCCTGAGTTATAGGGAGAGGTTGGGCAGGCTAGGACTTTATTACTTAAAGTATAGGAGAATGAGGGGTGACCTTATAGAGGTGTGTAAAATCATGAGGGTCGTAGGTAGGGTGAGTGCACACAGTCTTTTTTCTTCGGAAAGGGGAATCAAAAAAGTAGAGGGCATAGGTTTATGGTGAGAGGGGAAAGATTTAAAAGGGACCTGCGGTTCAACTCCTTCATACAGAAGGTGGTGTGTATATGGAATGATCTGCCAAAGGAAGTGGTTGAGACAGGGACAATAACAATACTTAAAAGGCACTTGAACAGGTACATGGATAGGAAAGGTTTAGAGGGATATGGGTCAAACGCGGGCAAATGGGACTAGCTTAGATGCCCATCTTGGTAAGCATGGATGAGTTGGGCTGAAGGGCCTGTTTCTGTTTTCTATTACTCTACTTTCTTATAAAGGCCATTGACTAAAGCTACTCCCTTTCTGATATACTAATCCAATCTGTCCAATTGTATGCTCTAGTGCTAATAGGATGTCGGAGATCGTGAATATTCACTTGTTATCCGTGCCATTGGAGTAATTCTACACCCCGGAAAGAAAGGAATTGAAATTGGAGTAACCATTAGTTGTTATTTTTCTATCCCCACAACAAGAGATAGGAGGGCATCTGCTGCTGGGTATGAGCTCAGTCAACACCCTAGACCTAGCACAAAGAGGTTCAAACAGAGACCACTGGAGGACCTGGCTTTCTGGTGACTTAAATGATGAGGAAGAGACCACAATTAGGCTGTGTCTATATGAGAACATCTCAAAGTAATTGAATTGGCAAAAAATGTGTGAAAATAAAAACCTCTTTCCACTCTTATAATTCAAGAAGGATGGAGCTTATGGGCAAAATCCTGCAGTTTGGTTTAATATGTGGGTATTGGTGTCAATGTTTCCAGATCTTCTCTGGTCCCACAATGTCCTTGGCTTGAGAGCCTAAAACTGGGGCTGGGGGTTGGGCAGGGTTCTCAGGATAAGGGGTTGGTCACTTTGGTCTGATGTGAGTTAAAATCAGACTGTAGTTGTATCTTATCAAGACCTAGACTACTAGTTTTTAGTGACATCAGATGATATGAAGAGTGGCAAGTACATAACCTTGGTTTAAAGAATTTCCATGACCAACGGGCTGGTATGGACTTTAAAGGTCCATTCTTATAATTTAAGAAGGATGGAGCTTATGAGCAAAATCCTGCACATGCTGTGAGTCTGAATTATGAACAGAAAATCAAAGAACTGAAAAACTACAGATGCTGAAAATCTGGAATAAAAACAGGTAAGGCCAGAAACACTTGACAGGTCAGGTAGCATCTGTGGAAGGAGAAACAGAGTGAACGTTTCAGGTCAATTACTCTTCTTCAGAATGATGGAGCATCTCAGACCTGACATGTTAACTCTGTTTCTCCTTCCACAGATGCTGCTTGGCCTGCTGAGTGTTTCCAGAAATTTCTTGACTTTATATCAGAACTAGCTGGTTCTGACAAGAGTTACGGTTGGTTATCTGAAATTGTTAAATTCGGTATTGAGTCCCACGGCTGTTAAGTGCCAAGATAGAAGATGAGGTGAATTCCTTGAACTTGCATTGAGCTTTATTGGAACAGTGTAGACAAAACAGAGAGCAAATGCAATAGGGAAATAAAGTGATGGACAACTGGAACTCAGATGAGACAGGAATTAAAGTGACAGGTAACTGGAAGCTCAGCGACACATTTGCAGACTAAATAGAAATGCTTTGCAAAGCAATCACCCTTTATATTTGCTTTATACCAATGTAGAGGAGGCCGCATTGTTACTAAATCAGAAAAAGTGCAAGTGAATTGCTGCTTCACCTGGAAGGAGTGGTTAGATTAGTGAATGGTGGGTGGGGAAAGGGTGAAAGAACGGGTGTTGTGTTCTGTGGTTGTTTGGGAACAAATGATGATAATTGGTCATTTATTATTGTCACATGTACCGAGATACAGTGAAAAGCTTTGTTTTGCATGCCATCCGTACAGATCATTCTAAAACATACATACATCGAGGTAGTATAAAGCGAAAAGCAATAACAGATTGCATAATATAGTCTTACAGTTACAGAGAAAGTGCAGGTCAGCAGATTAGGTACAAGGACATGAGTTAGTTTATATTTTTTGAATTGTTTTAACTGTTTTTAAATGTTTTAATCATTTTTTTAATCTTTAGAGTTTTTAGTTGATTGGCCACATTGTTTTTAATAGTTTTTCACTGTTTTTGAATGCTTCAGTCTGTTAGGGACATTCAGAAACATTTAAGGTTCACCGCAGGTTTGACAGTTGACAAAACCTGGGGGCTTGGCATAGTTGGCTGCCAACGTTTATTCAGCTGTGTTGTGGATGAGGCTAGATCTGGCCTGTATATGGTATAACATTGCATTACTCAGGGCTCTATGCAAGGTTGAGTCTCACTAATCAGGATCAGCATGGCTTTGGGCAACAGCGGATCTGGGAAAAGTTCATCCTTGCCACGTGAGTGAGCAGCGAGTCTTGGTGGGGACACTTGCCACAGGCAGTAAGTTCTGAGCCATTATTTGGTGACCTGGTGTCAGACCTGGAAAAGGTTACAGGCACGACAGACGCAGGGAAGGAAGATGGGAGAGAGGAAAGGATGTAAAGGGAAGTTGACAATAGGCTGAAGGCAGGAGTGTTTAAAGGCTAACAGAAATGATGGTGCAAGAGATGGGGGAAATAAAAAGGCAAAAGGTGTATCTAGAGGAGGTGCAAATAACAACAAAGGAACCATTACCATTACCCATTGGCTGGATAAATAGATATGGTGGTTTTGGTCTAAAAGTATTGAATTAAGTATTGGGTCCAGTCATTGAGAGCAGAGATTAAGCTGGTATATTGTACTACATCATTATTCAGCAATAAACACAAAGGTATCCTTAGTTCAAGGTTATGGGTTCAAATTCAACTAGGTTGACTTCTTTGACAAGAATTTACTACAGTCTATTAAAATTGATTGGAAAATAATTGGCCTCAAGAACTTTAATTAACATGAATGGTGATTCAAGAATGAGAGTATAATCACAGTAATAAGTAAGTATGGATACAATCTATTCAAGCACAGTGATGCATGTGACAGGTTGGGCTGCTGAGTTATTGCATGGGAGGCAAACTTATACTGATGTTGCTCAAGCAAGGGCACGCCACTCTTGTCGGAGGTTGCAGCTGGGGCTCAGACAGACTCAGAAGGCTGGAGTACATCGCGAGCTTGCCAGAGACAATAAAAATAGGTACCTACAAATCCCACCTAGTCTCCTTCATCATAAAATGATAACTTAGGCCTTACTTTTCCCTAACACCCTAAAGTTTGTAAACCTAGTGTTGATAATTACAATTATTCTGACAAGACATGTTAATGAGTATATTCAGTGATCCAGCAGAGAGCCCCAGTCAAACTAAGAACAAGACAGAGCTAAACACTGTAGCAGTGATCTATTGACTCCCCATCAGAAGTGGGGCAGTGACAAATTTACCTTTACATCATTGAATGCTCTGTAATATTGTGAAGATGTTGTCCAACTGCAGTGCTATTTTTGTGTAATTAGTTTTGACGGTGGTATTGTGAATTTCCTAAATGGGTTCATGGATGGCCGTGTGTGCATCACTAACTTCTTGTAATTTTGCTCTCCTCCTTGTCTTGCGTGGGTGGAATGGTCCATGAATAGCAGTTATCCTGTAACCGCCTTCCCAGCTGGTCATTCTCCATTTATGGGTCAACCCAGATTGTGGATTGTGACAGTGGATTGATGGAGGCTGGGGAGGCATTGAAGCCAAGTTAAATGTTATATTGAAGCCATGAGGCATTGAAGCCAAGTTACCTTCATGCACTCCTGGTAATGGTCAATGTATCATAATTGGGAAAGGAAACACCAGCCATCTGATTTCCTTCACCCTGGAACTGATTACACACCCTGCACTACTGAATAATTGAGATTACAGTCAGCACAGTACAGAATTCAAATCACACACTCTCCCCTAACATGGTGCCAATTGAATTTGGACATAGTCCCATCTGAACTTAACAAAGCATTCATAAACTCCCTTTGTGCAGTTCAGAATCAGAATCAGGTTTATTATCACTGACATACTGTATGCCATGAAATTTGTTGTTTTGCGGCAGCAGTACATAAAAATTACTATAAGTTACAAAAATAAATAAATAGTGCAAAAGAAGAATAATGAGATAGTGTTCATGGGTTCATGGACCGTTCAGAAATCTGATGGTGGAGGGGAAGAAGCTGTTCCTGAAACACTGAGTGTGTGTCTTCAGGCTCCTGTACTTCCTCCCCAATGATGGTAACGTGAAGTGGGCATGTCCTGGGGTGGTGAGGGTCCCTCATGATGGATGCTGCCTTCTTGAGGCGCAATTAATACCAAACAATTAATGCCAAATTCTGCAGCACACAGTGGACAAAACCTTACAGTTTTTACTGTGGTCGAAGGTTTTACCGTGACTAAGTCTGCCATTGTGAGGAGAACAATGGCGGTGCAGGGGAAGGGTTGAGATTGAGGGCTGGTGGAAAGCCAGTTGGGGGGAAAATCAAAGTCTTGTGGATCAGGACAGGCGTGAGTGGAAGGGGTTCATGATCATTTACTGGGGAGATTTGGGGTTATAATTGGGTTGGAAGGCTGGGTTTGCAGTGAGGCTGCTCTCTGACTGAACTTGTCCCTTTTGACTTGTACAGAAGCAGCACTGATATGTTGTGTACTGTTTCAGCATGACTACCTCCTGCCATCTGAAGGGCTTGTATGGATCAATGAAAATCATCACCAGGTGCCTGTGTGATAACACAACAGATGCACAAAGAAACAGCCTTAAAACTGGCATTCTTTGTACAGTGCGCAGTCAGCCCCAGTTCAGTGCACATAAACTTGACAACACAATTTCTAGGTCTGTATCATTCATCACTGGTATACTGCAAATTGTTCAGATTGAATATTTTAACTTATTCATGTTGACATGGTGTAATTAATTTTAACTATTGTCACTGGTAACTTGTTCAAGCAAAACAAAATGTCTTACGGATGAGATGTTAAACCGAGATCCCTCGGGGTCTCAAGTGGATATTAAAGATCTATGAGTGGAGGCGCAGGGAGTTATTACTGATGCCTTCCTTGCCCATTACTTATTCCCCAACCATTACCACTAAAACATATTATCTAATCAGACTTTCAGTTGGATTATTTTCCAAGATTTTTCCCCTCTGCGATACTTCTTTCCAAAGATCATGCAATTGTCCATCAAGCCATTCTCGCAAGATCTGTAAGGAGGTGTTAAATGTGTAATGTGACATGCAATAATTAGGTGCCAGTCCAAATCAAATTAAGATATTTAAATCATTCCTGAAATCCCCTAGGATTGTCAATGAAGGAAGGCATCAAAAAAGCATCACCAGTCACATAATTATTTAAGATAAGTAATGCTGGCTTTCATCAGTCAGGGCATTGAATATAAAAGTTGGGAGGTTATATTGCGATTGTGCAAGACATTGGTGAAGCCACACTTGGAGTATTGTGTTCAGTTTTGGTGACTCTACTGCAGGAAGGATGTGATTAAACTGGAAAGAGTGCAAAAAAGATTTACAAGAATGTTGCTGGGTCTCCAGGGACTGAGTCATAAGGAAAGGTTGGACGGGCTGGGCTTTTAATCCTTGGAGTGTAGGAGACGGAGGGGAGATCTTATAGAGGTATATAAAATCATGAGGGGCATAGAAAGAGTGGGCGGTCTTTTATTCCTGAGTTGGGGAATCAAAAACTAGAGGACATAGTCTTAAGGTTAGAGGTGAAAGATTTAATAAGAACCAGAGGGACAATTTATTTCCACAGTAGGCAGTAGATATATGGAACCCGCTTCCAGAGGAAGTGGTTGAGGAAGGTACATTAGGTACATTTAAGAAGTATGTGGACAGGTTAAGGATGACAAGTGTTTAGAGGGATATGGGCCAAGAGCTGGGAAATGGGATTAGCTTGAATATACATCTTGGTCGGCCTGGACACATATGGGCCGAAGGGCCTTTGTCCCTGCTGTACAACCCTATGACTCTATATACCAAGTTACAAGAGCTAACAGGAACACATTAGTTTGAAGAGAGTGATTGAAAGGTTGCAACCAGCAATGTCAGCTGAAATAATTTGCAAATATTTGGGTCCTTCAATTGTCATTAATCCAAAATAGGAGACCATGCTTCATCACTTTCTAGTCCTGTTTTTAGTCTTTGGTATTTACATTTTTCCATACTGACTTTTTGAAATTTTTTAGGACTAAGCAGTCAATAAAGCATGCGCTTTTTCAAGTGGCTAGTGACATTTTATTTATTGGGGTCATTTGGTGGAAATGAACCAAAGAATCTGGTATGACTGGTTAAATCATGTCCTATTAGCACATTGTTGTTGTTCCTAAGGCAACACGTGACTGCTCTTTGTAAAAAATTGCTCCATTTCAGATTTATAGATGAGGATAAATTGGTCAAATGCAGAAATCTGTCAACAGATTTCTCAGGGTGTTAAACGGCATTTTTAAAAGACATGCATTTATCATCTTACCTCATTTGCCAAAAACATCACAGAGTTCTTTGCCTGCAATGAATTACTCTGACACACAACACTTGTTATCTGAGGAAATATGAGAGCTATTTGCCCTCAAAAACAGTTGCTACAATTGGCAACGTACAGTCACAGTTCTAAGTTTGATGACAATTGTAAACTAAGTGTATGGAAGAAGATGCAAAGAGGCTTCAGAGAGATATGGACAATCTGAGCAACTGGGTGAGATAGCAGGTGGAATACAATGTGGAAAATTTGTGGTCATCCACTTTGGTGCATAAAACAGGAAAACAGAGTATCTGTTAATGGCTAACGGATTGGCTAGCATTGACATCCTACCAGCCCTTATCCTCTACCCCATGTCCCCTGCACCATCACCACCATGCTTTTCTTCACAATGGCAGAGTAGTTGAGGTAAAGCCTTTATATTTTGTGGAACTGAAGTAAGGCAGGCTTGTGGGCCAAGAAATGTCTTCCTATCTGAATGTCACCTTTTGTAATGTCTCTCTGAACGAGCAGCTGTTTCTCATCTGAAGGACAGCTCCTCAAACACTCAGCACTACAGCACTGAAGCGTCAGTCTAGATCATGTCCTCTTGCAAGGAAAAAAAAGATAGAAAGAACAACTGCAAGGAAAGAAAGAGTTCACATCTCAAGTGACCTGGGTTCTGTTCCAACCACTGGTACTTTCTATGTGGAGTCTGCGCATTCCTCCTGTGACTATGTAGGTTTCCTCCGATGTTGCTGTTTCTTCCCACATCCCAAAGACATGTGCACTGGCTGGTTAATTGGTTATCCCTGACACAGATGGGTGGTAGGGGAATCAGGGTGGAAATGATTGTGATGTGAAAGAGAATACATTGCAAGAAAATAAATGGAGGACTGGAAGTGGTGGGATTGCTCCAAGATAGCATACTGAATGGGCTGAATGGCTGCTTTCTGCATAAAGCAAGGTGTCACAAATAATAAGGAAATAAAAAGCTGTTCAATGGTTTTGGGTAAGGGTAAAGATGACAAGAATGCTTTAAGAACTTTCCTGTTCCTCAAGTAGTGCTTTGGGGGCTGGTAACTGATAATTGATTTATTATTGTCACATGTACCAAGATACAGTGAAAATCTTTGCTTTGCATGCCATCCAGATCATTCCATACACAAGTGCATTGAGGTAGTACAAAAGGAAAAGGAAATTTTTATTGATGTACCATAGAAAGCATCCTATCTGGATGTATCACGGCTTGGTGTGGCAACTGCTCCGCCCATGACTGCAAGAAACTGCAGAGAGTTGTGGACCCAGCTTAGCACATCACAGAAACCAGCCTCCCCTCCATGGTCTCTGTCTATACTTTCACTGCCTCAGAAAAGCAGCCAACACAGTCAAAGACTTCACACACACCAGACATTCTTTCTTCTCCCCTCTCCCATTGGGCAGAAGATACAAAAGCCTGAAAGCATGTACCACCAGGCTCAAGGACAACTTCTATTCTGCTATTATAAGACTATTGAATGGTTCCCTCGTATGATAAGATGGACCCTTGGCCTCACAATCTACCTCGTTATGACCTTGCACCTTGTTGTCTCCCTGCACCGCATTCTCTATGGTGCTGTTAGACTTCATTCTGCATTCTGTTATTGTTTTACCTTGTACTACCTCAATGCACTGTGTAATGAATTGATCTGTATAAACAGTATGCAAGGCAAGTTTTTCACTGTACCTTGGTACATATGACAGTAATAAACCAATAATAAACCAATTCCAATTCCAAAAGCAAGAACAGAATGCAGAATATCATGTTGCAGTTACAGAGAAAGCACAGTGCAGGTAGACAAATAAAGTGCAAGGGCCATGATGAGGTAGATTGAGAGATCAAGGGTTCATCTTTATTGGACGAGAGGTCCATTGAAGAGTCATACAACAATGGATAGAAGCTGTCCTTGAGCCTGATGATATGCGCTTTCAAACTTTTCTATCTTCTGCCCGATGAAGAAGCATGACTGGGGTGGGATGGGTCCTTGATTAAACTGGCTGCTTTCCCGACGCAGAAAAAAGTGTAGACAGAGTCAATGGAGGGAAGGCTGGTTTTCGGGATAGGCTTTAGTAACACCTGAGAGGCAGACTATTGTTTGTTTCCAGTGGTCATCCAGAAAATGGTATCTTCAGCAATGAAGAGCTCCCTGAGTCATATATGAAATATCAAGGAGGATAATAACACATTAGAAGCTTTTTCCTCCTGTCTCTTGTTCAATAAGATTACAGCTAACTTTTTACATCAACTTCACTTTCCAATCAATCTCCATTTCTCTCGATTCTCTTCCCACCTAAAAATATATTCAACAACTGAGCATTCACAGTCATCTGGAGCAGTGAGTTCAAAGACTTACCAACCTTCCAAGGAAGAAACTTTTCATCCCAATCTTAAATCTCCCCTCGACCTAAATAGATGCTATCATGAGACTACAAACCCCGAATGATTTTAACAACCTCTCATCAGAATCAGGTTTATTATCACTGACTCATATGTTATGAATTTTGTTGTTTTACGGCAGCAGTACAGTGCAAAGACATAAAATTACTATAAATGACAAAATAAATAAATACTGCAAAAAAAAGGAATAGTGAAAAGTGTTCATGGGTTCATGGACGGTTCAGAAATCTGATGGTGGAGGGGAAGAAGCTGTTCCTAAATTGCTGACTGTGGGTCTTCGGGCTCCTGTCCCTCCTCCCCCGATGGTTGTAGCAAGGAGAGAGCATGTCCCGGATGGTGAGGGTCCTTAGTGATGGTGTGGCCTTCTTAATAATTTTATTCATTTCTGTAGGATTACCTTACATCCTTCCAAACTGCGAAGAATATAGAAACACAAGAGACTGCAAATGCTGAAATCTGGAGCAACAAACAATCTGCTGGAGGAACTCAGCGGGTCGAGCAGCATCTGAGAGGAGAAAGGAAGTGTCGACGTTTTGGGTCAAAACCCTGCATTAGGGGTTCAGCCTTGCTTTCAGTCCTGATGCAGGGTTTTGACCTGAAACATCAACAATTCCTTTCACATCACAGATGCTGCTCAACCGGTTGAGTTCCTTCAGTAGATTGTTTGTTGCTGCAAAGAATATAGTTCTACCGAACACTGACCTTCATCTTCGCACAGTCTTCTAATCACAAGTCTCCAAGGCAAGTACATTCTTTTGTGTGGAGGGTAATCACATCTGTAGACAATATTCCAGATCTGGTCTCGCCAAACCACTATGTAATTTTAGAAAAGACAAGAGCTGCAGGAGGAACTCAGCAGGTCAGGCAGCATCTGTAGAGGGAAATGGGCAGTTGACATTTTGGGGTGAGACCCTTCATCTCGACTGAAAGAGTAGAGGGGGGATGGCCAGTGTAAAGAGGTGAGGGAGACGGGTGGGGTAAGAGCTGGCAAGTGATGGGGGGTCCATCTGAGGAGGGGTTGATTGGCAGATGGAGTCAGTTGGGGGAGAGGAGGGTAGAGATAGCGACAGAGGCTGGGAGGTGACAGGTGGAGGCAACAAAGGGCTGAAGATGATGGAGCCTGATAGGGAAAGGAAGGTGAAGAGGAACCAGGGAAGGGAGGTGGGGTGAGCAGGGGGGAACAGTAGGTGGGGAGGCAACCCTAGTGGGAGGAGTGTGTGGGTGAGGGGAGAGAAACTGGGAGATAGGGGGCTGGGGATGTTGGGGCAGTCGGAAAGAAGAGTGTGTGTGGAAAGTCCTGGGTAGATTACCTGAAATTGGAGAATTCAATGTTCATGCCTTTGCACTAACACTCGTCCTCTAGATTTGAGCACTAACAATGAACCACCCTCCCCAAGCCTTCCTAATTGATTGCTCTTCTTCTAAGTTTATTGATTTTATGTGGTTCCCCCAAACACTCTGAATGCCAACATTTACCTTTATTCTTGAAAAAAATGCATTATGCCTTTCTATTCCAAAGTAGATAATTTCATACTTCCTTACTTTCTTAACAAAACCTCAGAAAGCTTTCATGTATTAATATTTGATATGGGCAATTTTGAAGACTTTTCATGCAGCAAATAATAATCAGGTCAAGAAAGGAATATTGCATTCATACCTGGAGCAGATGGTTGCAAACAGGGACTTGTCCCAAATAAATTCTGTTTTAGTCACAGCTGAAATGATACCAGATATCCAGTTGCACACAACTAATTCATTGCAGCTCCCAGTCACAGCTGAGAGCTGCAGACACTCAGGACACTTCCCCCTCTAGTCTTGATAGTGATCATTGTCAATTGATAAAAATAAAATGTTGTCGCGTTTGCTCAAGGGACAGTTTGCCACAACTTTGCCCGAATTGATATGGACTGAAAGGCTTCTGTTTCAGATAATTTTTCTGTGGAATTTAACTTTTCCTCCTGCCTTTGATGCCCAGTTTTTTCTGTTATTCCCTTCAACCTGAATTGACTCTGTCTGACTAAATGTGAGGTAAGATTAAAAGTGGCAAGGGGCTAAATCAAAAATACTAATTGAACTCTAATCATTATCATTTGTAGATTACAAAACAATCAGAGAGATGCATTTACAACACAACACGGCCTGGCTAGTATAGCTGGCAGAGCAAGAACCTCTTAACATTGGGGTCCTGAGTTCAAGCCCCATGTTGGATATCTGCTCCTTCGATGTTAGGGAGGGGTAGGGGTATGATGGCTCAGTTAATGGATCCACACTGCCGAGCTGCGGCAGAGACCTGGGTTCAATCCTGACCTTGGGTGCTGTCTGTGTGGAGTTTCCATGTTTTTCCTGTGACCGCATGGGTTTCATCTAGGTGTCCCAGTTTCCTCCCACATTGTAAAAGCATTAGGGTTGGTAGATTAATTGAGCACAGTAAGTTGCCCCTAGCATGTGTGTGAGTGCTTGAATCTGGGGAAAGTTGAGAACATTGGACAAATAAACAAGTAGATTGATGTAAACAGGTGATTGCTGGTTGGCATGGACTCAGTGGGCCAAAGGGCCTCTTTCCGTGTTGTATCTCTATGACGACCAGCTCCAAGTAAAGGCTGCTGGTAGGTCATCACGAATAAATTGATTTAACCTCAACAGTGCAGGAAGGAAACTCTGCCTCCAAAGCACCTTTGACAGCCAGCAGAGTTGGGGCAAGGAGCTCCTGGTGTAAAACCCATTGTCTTTCCATGGCTTCTCTAAGAAGTGGTGACTTAGGGATGGATTTCTGGGTGACTTGTTACCTTTTTATATCAGGTAAGTAACAAGTGCTTTAAATGATCAACAGTTTCTCAAATGTTAAAGTTATCAAAGGATATGGGGTTGGTGCAGAAACGTGGCTCTGCCGTGACCTTATTTATTGTTGGAACAGGCATGAAGGGCCAAACAGCCTACTCCTGTTCCTATTTCTTATTTTCCCATTTTCTTGACTGCAGTCCCAAGCAATTATTGGGTGCCAAAGCCTCACTGCCCAGGCTGGAATCACAGCCTGCCTATTTACCTCAAAGGATAGGAAAGGAGAACCTCAGCACACTGGTGCCCAGCACTGGGGTCTGAGTGATGCTCAGGCACTCAGGTAGTGCAGGAAAGACGAGCCACCTTTGACAGCCAGCATAGCTGGGGTAGGGAATTCCTGGGGTAAAATGTTGTTAGTAATTTGAACATTGTTTAAATATCTCTGACATTAAGAGCTATTCAAAAACTATTAAATTTGAAGTATTTAATTAAAATACATATAAATTATTTAACAAAAGACTTTTTAAAACACAAAAAACATCTATGAATAATTAAAAACACTGAACTAAAGAAAAAGAATTTATTAAAAGGAACCTTTTCCTTTACTTCCTGTATCGATGCTCTTTAATCTCCATTGAAATTAATGGGGCCTTGGTTTGTGCACCAGGTCTAACCCAGAGCAAAGCAGGAGAACTGATGCCCCAGTGTAATGCTAGGGAACCAAGCAAGACCAGGATCTGCTGCTGGACTCCCGTGGACTCTGCCACTGGATTCTAACTCTGAACTCCGTTTGAACTCCCTATAGACTCCAGAGAGAAGTGAGAGATTTGTCCTCACGATTTTGTCAGTAAGTCCTAGATTTCTGTTCTCTACAGGCTTAACCAGATGAATGCTGAGCCTGATCCTGCCAGTAAGTCCTGCAATCCCAGTGGAACATGATGGATTTTGCAGTTAACACCAATTTGGTACACATTCCAGCAGAGTGCCTGAGAGAGTGATCAGGAATAGGAGCCAGTTGTTGTCATTTAGCTTGGCAGGAAATTTTGATGCCCCAGAGAGATTTTTGAAATTGATGACCACCATCAGTGAAAATTAGAAACAGTAACGCATTATGTGGCTTTCTTGAAACACACCAACATATAAAACCATCATTGTCAATCATCAAATGACACCACAGAGAGACAAAACCTCTCAAGTGACAAGACACTGAGGACATTCTCTTCTCCAGGGGTATGGGAACGAACTTTTGGACCCTACTGCCATCCTCACCCATCTCGGCGAGCTCAGCACGAGCGAGAAATGGATCCTTTCATCTGAAAATGCATAATTGTGGCCTCCTTTTGTTTGTTGAGTACCTGGAGATAAGTTTGAATAAAATATTCATCAGCAGTGTGATCCTATCCACTGGGGCGAGTGGAAGGTCATAGAGTAATACAGCATGGAAACAGGCCCTTCGGCCCAACTGGTCCATGCCAACCAAGGTACCTTCCTGAGCTTGTCCCATTTGCCTGCATTTGGCCCATATCCTTCTAAACCTTTCCTATCCAGGTACCTGTCTTTTAAATGTTGTAATTGTATCACCTGTATCACCTTCTCTGCCCATTCCACATATCCACCATCTTCCCTGGGAAAAACTTACAC
The DNA here is from genome assembly GCF_009764475.1 of Pristis pectinata. Classification (NCBI taxonomy): domain Eukaryota; kingdom Metazoa; phylum Chordata; class Chondrichthyes; order Rhinopristiformes; family Pristidae; genus Pristis; species Pristis pectinata. Next base: position 6,781,579 of record NC_067430.1, read on the forward strand.
CTCACGTCCCCTTTAAAGCTTTACCCTCTCACCTTGAACCTATAACCCCTAGTTTTAGACTTCCCTATCCTGGGAAAAAGATTGTAACAATCCACCTTATCTATGGCCCTCGTGATTTTATAAGGTCATCCCTCAGCCTCCTTCGCTCCAGGGAAAACAGTCTCAGCCTATCTAGCCTCTCCTTACAACTCAAGCCCTCCAGTCCCGGCAACATCCTGGTGAATCTTTTCTTCACCGTCTCCAGCTTAATCACATCCTTCCTGTAGTATGGTGACTGCGAAGTCTTGTACGACTATAACATGATGTCCCAACTCCTGTACTCACTGCCCTGACTGACAAAGGCAAGTGTGCCAAACACCTTCTTCACTGCTCTATCTACCTGTGTCACCACTTTCAGTGAACTCTGTACTTGTACCTCTGGATCTCGCTGTTCTACAGCACTCCACATGTTCTTGCCTTTCATTGCTTATAATAGAAGAAAATTCTTTTCCATTAACAGTTTTTTAAACACCACCTGTGGATATTCAGTAGTCAGTTTTGGCCATTCTTGGTCAAGTCTCTTGTGTTTCTGCGATCTGGATTGAATCTTTTCAGCATTGCAATTTCCTTCTTTTTGTCCTCCTTTTTGTTGCTATCAAGTTAAACATCCTACTTCAAGGTGAACAGTGTAATCAAAGCAATTCTGCCGCTCCTTCAGAAGGTTTCTTTCTTGCCCCACCCTTGGTCCTTATTTTCTCCCCTTCTACTGCCCCAGTGCCATTATTGTTCTTGCTGGATGATGTAGCATATCGGCACAGCTACATCTCTGCTCCAACTGAGCTTCCTCCCCTCTTTCCTCACCTAAATCTATCAGTGTAATCCTTTATTCCCTTTTCCTTTATCGTCTTGTCCAGCATTCCCTTAAGTGTATCTATACCTTACACCCCAACCACTTATTGTGGGAGAAGGTTCCACAATCTATCAAAAGTAATCCCTTTGTATAGTGCACACAAATCAAAGTCGAATTTATTGTCATTATCATCTGCACAAGTACATGGATGCACAGGTGTGATGAAAAACTTACTTGCAGCAGCATCACAGGCACGTAGCATCATTTAAGCAGCATTCACAAGAAAAAAACATAAGTTGAACATATATTATACACAATTTTTACAAGAAAGAACACAATTCGAACAAAAAAGAAGCTAAGTGCATTTTAGTACAATGTGATCAAAGTGGTCACAGTGTTGCTGTACTGTGGTGATTAGGGTTGTGCAGGTTGGTTCAAGAGCTGAATGGTTGAAGGGAAGTAGCTGTTCCTGAACCTGGTGGTGTGGGGCTTCAGGCTTCTGTACCTCCTGCCCGATGGTAGATGCAAGAAGATGGCATGGCCCGGATGGTGGGGAGCTTTGATGATGGATGTTGCCTTCTTGAGGCAGCGCCTTGTGTAGATACTACCGATGGTGGGGAGGGATGTGCCCGTGATGTGTTGGGCCAAGTCTACTACTCCCTGCAGCTTCTTACATTCCTGCACATTCAAAATGCTGTGCTACCCAATTTCTAAGCCCACTTAGAACATAGAACGTTGCAGCACTGAAATAGGCCCTTTGGCCCATGCTATATGCCGTGCATGATGTCAATCCAAACTAGTCCCATCTGCCTGCATATGGTCTATAGAATCTCTACCCCTGCCTGTTCATGTCTAAATGCCTCTTAAATGTTGCTTTGCGAGGTATCGTATAGTTGCAAAATAGAAGTGCAGACAGTGGCAGATGAGGGCACTTTTAATCTTCACAAATCACAGAAGTGTGTCATGGAAGGGAATTGAGGAAAAATACATTGGCCCCTTCCCCCAGTGATTGATCCTGCTTCCAGTTGAACCAGAGAGGTTTGTGGGCATCTGATGAACTCACTCTGGGCTCCCACCATTCAAGTCAGGTTGCATTTCCTAGATTTGGGGCACTATCTGAATCCAACGGCTACTTGGGCAGGCAAAGCCCAGCAGCTGAAGAGAGGCAGAAGCTGGCAGATCCAGCAGGTAACAGCCATTAACAGTAATAGAGCCACAATCCCCCAAACTGACTGAATCCAAGAACTCCCTCCTACCGCCCAACCATTGATCGGATCTGTAAGAGACCCTTCCCCAAGGGTCCGCTGGTTGCAGCCATCTGGCCTCACACTGCAATCAGACCATCAGCTAGCTGCTGTCAAGTGGGAAACTGAGTTATAAATAGTGGTACTGAGGTCAAGTTAGCAGTCCCACACTTCCCCAGGATGCAGGATGTAAATGTTTGCCCACTCCCCTGAAATACAGGTGCCAGCTCCTTGATAGAACAATCTAAATCTACATATTGCCTCAGTCTCTCCTCACTCTGTCTTCCTCCCAGTACTCTTTACATTTTCCTAATGAAATTTTTCCCAGCCGCATCATTCTGGAAACATACTCCATGTGTGAACAACTTTCTCTATAAAGGATTCATCCTGACAATTCATTGTTATGTGGACAGATTTCAAATTGATTCAACCAATCTGAAATCCAGTTGACAATCTTAATCTCATTTGCATCTTGTGATGACTTTATTAATGCTTTTGAAAAAAAAGCTATGCATGTATGTGCTATCCTCATTAACTTAATATGCAAACTTTAATTTTGAACTGAAAATATCCAGGTAGATTATTTCATCTTAAGTAGCCCTTCACAGACCAGTAAAGAATTGAGATTGTCAACTGGCATTGAATATTTATTGGTTGCAACCACTTAAAGACACATTATTACGTGGTTAGGAATCCTGTGGACGGGCAGCTTGTAGAACAGCCGGGAACAGATTGCATGTTAATGGCCTCCGTGGAAATGTTCACACCACAACCTGCAGCAACTCAAACAGTTTTCTGGCAAATCTGACGCCAAGACTTTGAAGTTAACTGTGCATGTTTAAAATTGTGCAGCATATGTGCATGGTTTGATAATGGCATTGTGCTTTTGATGGTGCCATAGTGCGCAGTGTTAGTAAACATTGTCAAGTGCCTTTGCAAGTTTTAATCAGGTGACGCGGGGATCCTCCGAAATAATGCTGCAAAGTTTTCACGAGTTCAGTGCCAATGCAAATGTGTTTCACTGAAATACTAATTAGTTACTCTGATAATGCTTATCTGTATGCATGCAAATCAATTTGAGAGCTGGCAATTCTGCAGCAGAATGGTTTAATGATGATTTATACTTTGGCCACAGGTGAGCACCCCAGACAAACTGCAGGTAGTTCAGTATTATGGACCAAGGAGATTCCAGATTCATGTAAAATACTATGCATCGGTTGATTAGTTTAACATCCATTGTTGGTAAAATATCAGCATGAGTTCTTAAGGAAGTATTAGAAGCACATCCAAGCAGAGTTAATGTTGCTTCATAAAAGTGAAATCATGTCTGACAAGTTTATTGGAATCTCTTGAGGATGTCTTAATCAGAGTGGATAGAGGGAACCAGTAGATATATTGTACTTCATTTACTTGAAGGTGTTCAGCAAGGTGTCTCACAAAAGATTATGTTATAAGATAAGAGCCGATGGTGTTGGAAGTAACGTACGAGCATGGATAGAGGATTGGATAGCAGACAGGAAGCAGAAAGAAGGGATAAGAGGGACATTTTCAGTTTTGCGACCTATGACCAGTGTGGTACTACAGGGATCAGTGGTGGGACTGCCACTGTTTATAGTATACTGTATATTAATGACTTGGAGGAAGGAAGCAAATGTAGGGCAGCCAAGCTTGTGGACAACGTAGAAGCAAGTGGGAAAGCAAGTTGCGACAAGGATACAAACTGCTTACAGAGGGATATTAATCGGCTTGGTGAGTTTCGAAAACTTGGCAAATGGAGTATAATGATGGAAATGTGCATTTGGAAGGGTCACAATAGAACAGAGTATTATTTAAATGGAAACAAAACTGCAGAAAGCAATAGCACAGGGGATTGGGGGCCCTTGTGCATAGAACACAGAAAGCTAACACAGAAGTGCAGCAGTAATAGGGAAGGTTAATGGAATATTGGCCCTTATTTCAACAGGCTTGGAGTATAAAAATTAGAGAAATGTTGCTACAACTGTACAAGGCACCAGTACAACCAAATCTACAGTACTATGAATAATTTTGGATGCCTGTTTAGGTGGTTCAGAGAAGGTTCACTAGGATGATCCTGGATATAGAAAGATTATTCTGTGACGGAAGGTTAAGCAGTTTGGAGATCTACTCATTGGATTTCAGAAGAATGAGAAGCAATCTTACTGAAACATTTAAGATTCTTAGTGCATCATATTGGGTAAATTCTGGGGGTATGTTTGCTCTCGTGGGAGAGACCAGAACCGGAGGGAATGGTCTCAGACTAAGGGAGTGCCCACTTAAGACTGAGACGAGGAAGAACTTCTCTCAGAGAATTGTGAGTGTTTGGAACTCCTTGGTCACAGACAGCTGTGGAGGTAGAGTAAGGGAATAAAAAGTTGATGAATAAGGGAATAAAACATTATGGGAAAATATAGGAAAGTGCACTTGAAGAATATCAGATAAGCTACAATCACATTGAATGGCAGAGCAGATTTAAGGGGTGAATGGCCTGCTCCTGTTCCTATTTCTGTTGGCATCTAGCTGAAAGCTCTGTGCACATGGCAGCTTTCAGTTGACCTCATCCTGTTCCCAAAAACATTCAGCTTCCACTTGACCTCGTGCCTATGCAGAGTAACACAATATTTTTATGGCCTTAAAGGGACAGGTCAGTTAATTACAATGACCCAGGATCCACAGAGTACACTGGGGCAGATCTTGATCCTGTGCACTAATATGAAATGCGTGACTTGGCAGAGAGGAAAGTCTGATGCAAATTTGAGCCGACATCTGCCTCGTCGCTGGGGACTTCAGAGATGTTGTGATCATATTCAAGAAAAGAGACACAAATGCTGCTGTGGTAACTGTAGAGGTAGCTGCTATCTGTCACAGGAAATGTCACCACTAGGGTCCTCCTCAACCCTCTCCTCACAATGGCTGAAGAACTGTCTGTCCATCCATCAAGAGGATCTCAACTGTGTGGAGAATCCAAGAGAAATGCAGGGAACAGCATGAAACACTGCATGTTTCCTTCTTTGACCTTAGAAAAGTCTTCAGTTTTTCCAACTGGGAAGGACTGTGGAGTTTCCTTCTCACATCTGTCTTCTGGCAGAGGTTCCTTTCTATTCTACATCTGCTATGTGATGCCATGCAGGCTGTGATTCTAACTGATAGACTCACCACACATCCAACCCAGGGCAGATTGGGGTTGAACAAAACTGCATCATCACTCCAACATTTTTCCCAACCTTTCTTGCTTCGTTACTGTAACTCATTTCCCACTGGAGCAAAGGTACTTTACAAGATGAATGGGGAACTGTTCAATGTTCCTTGCCTTCACTCCAGAACCAAGGTCACTGCAACCTGTCATCGAGATGCAGCTCATAAATAACGCTTGTGTGTGCACAATTGGAAGCTGAGTTCCAAGTAATTGTTGATTTATTCCCTATAGTTTATGAGAAGAGAGGTTTATACTAAACATATGTAAAGCAATGTCCTCTGCCAAACTCTCTTGATGCGTGATATCATCCATTGACGCAAAAAGGGCCACGATGAGACTCTAGAAAATGAATATTATTTTTCTTATCGAGGGAGCCAGCTCCCAGCAAAAGCAGATGTTAATGATAGAAGTCACCATCACCTCCAGTGCACCAGCACAGCCATCTTAGTGAAAGAGTGCTCAAAGACTATGATCTCAAACCTGGCACTAAGCTCAGAGACTTGGATCACTAACAGTAGGCATCATTTTTTTAAACTCTTTTCATACATAGGCTTCGCTGGCAAGGCCAACAGTTATTGTCCAACCTAATTGCCTCAAGAAGGAGATGATCAGCCATCTTCTAGTACCTCAAAGCACTGGAAAAGTACCATCAACACTGTCTTCACAAAGCTCTTCAAACACATTGGCAGAAAAATGGTCTAACCAGTGTTTCATATAGTTGCAACATAATATTCCAAATTTTATATTCTTTGTCCTGACCTATGAAGACAAGCATGCCATATGCCTTCTTCACCATCCTATCTAACTGTATGGCCACTTTCAGAGGACTATGGACTTGAACCCCACTGTCTCTGTAGCAGTTAGCACAATGCTATTGCAGCACCAGCGACCCGGGTTCAATTCCCGCCACTGTCTGTAAGGAGTTTGTACGTTCTCCCCATGTGTCTGCGTGGGTTTCTTCCGGGTGCTCCGGTTTCCTCCTACATTCCAAAAGACGTACAGGTTAGGAAGTTGTGGGCGCGCTATGTTGGCGCCGGAAGAGTGGCGACTCTTTCAGGCTGCCCCCAGCACATTCTCAGGAACGCAAAAAGATGCATTTCACTGCGTTTCGATGTACGTGATTAATAAATAAATATCTTATCTTATATCAAAAACATTCCTTAGCACCTTACCATTTAGTGTATACAGTATGTCTGACACCTATTTGACTTCCCAAAATATATCGCCTTGCACTTGTCAGGATTAAATTCCTGTCTGCTGATATTCAGCTCAGTTTTCTATCTGATCTGTATCCTGCTATAGCCTTGTATAACTTCTGGTCTCCACAAAACAACCAACTTTGTGTCATTCACAAACTGACTAATCATACCTCCTACATTCACATCCAAGTTGTGAATATATATCACAAACAACAAGGGTCCCTGCAGTACACCAGTGGTCACAGACTTCCAATCAGAAAAGCCTCCTTTCACCACTATCCTCTGCCTCCTCTCACCTAGCCAATTTTGGATCTAATTAGCCAGCTTGCCTTGGATCTCATTGCCTTAACATTCTGGACCAACCTACCATGCAGGAGCTTGTCATATGGTTTACTAAAGTTCATATAGACAGCACTTACCACTCTGACTACATTGGTCTTCTTATTTAGAAGTGGGAATGTTTGCTGTTAATTGAAAAATATTCACTTCCATTATCAACCCCTCGGCAAATAATGCAGCTCATGTCTTCATGCAGCCAAACCTGGACAATGTGTAGGCATGGGCTGATAGGTAGAAAGTAACATTAATGCTGCTAACAGATAAAAAAAGTAGCAGAGCAAAAAGGAGGGAGGAAATGTTTATGGCAGACAAGATTACGGAAAATCCCAAAGCATTTAATAGGTATATTAAGGGGAAGAAAATAACCAGGGAAAGAGTAGGGACCAATGGGACAATTTGTACATGCAACTGGAGGACTTAACTGGGTTTTAAATGAACACTTCCCATCTGTATTCGCTAAGGACAACATTGTAGTTGGAGAATCCACTGAGGGTAATAGTAAAATCCGAGAATATGGTCTAAAAAGTAGATAAATCCCCAGAGTCTGATGAGATGTATCCAGACTGCTATGGAAGCAAGGGAAGAGAGCACTGGGGCTCCGACAGAATTTCCACTGGCCACAGAAGCGGTGTCAGATGAGTGGAGGACAGCAAACATGGTACCTTTATTCAAGTAGGGATAAGCCAGCGAGTCTAACGTCAATGGCACGGAAGTTATTGAAGACACGTCTGAAAGACAGAATTCATTGACACTTGGAAAGGCACGAATTATTCAAAGATTATTAGCATTGCTTTATTAGGAGGAGATAATATCTGACAAATTGGATTGAATGTATTGAAGAGGTAACAAAATATATTGATGAGGTAGTGCACTTGATGTTGTCTACAAGGTCCCACATGGGTGATTGCTCCAAATGGTTGAAGCCCATGGGAACCAAAGCAAGATAACAAAGTAAATCCATAATTGGCTTAATCATAGTAGCTAGGAGGTGATGGTGGAGGGTTGTTTTTGTGATTAGAAACCTGTGACCAACAATGATTGATGCAATACATGAACAATTTGGATATGAATGTAGGAGGTATGATTAGTAAGTTTGCAGATGACATGAAAGTTAGCGGTGTTGTTGATAGTGACATGATGATAATGATGAGTTGGCAAAACAATGGCAGGTGACAGTTACTTCTGATAAGTGTGATGTGATGCACTTTGGGGCTCCTAGGTAGTATTGAGGATTGGTGTGCAGGGATCTCTGAATACCAGGTCGATAAGATGAAGAAGTTGAGGGAAGACCTGATAGAGGTATACAAAATTATGAGGGGCATAGATACTGTAGAGGATAGGAAATCTTTCCCCATGGCAGAGGTGTCTATTCTACTTGAGACTCTTTAAAGTTGCTCTCATCTGAGCAAATTGAAAATATGCATTACACTCCTAACTTGCGCCTTGTAGATGGTTGAAAAGCTTTAGGTTATGAGGAGGTGAGTCATTCACCACAGGGTACCAGACCTCAGACCTGTTCTTGTAGCCATGGTATTTATGTGGTTGGTCCAGTTGAGCTTCTGGTAAATGGTGACTCCCAGGATGTGGATGGCGGAGGTCTTGACGATGATAATGCCATTAAGTGTTGACGGTAGGTGGTTAGATTCTCTCTTGTTGGAGATGACCATGTCCTGACCCTTTTGGAGTCATTGAATCACACAGAACAGAAATAAACCCTTCAGCCTATCATGTTCATGACAACCACTGAGTTGGCATCTATGCTAATCCGACTTACCAGGACTTGGGAACACCACCGCCTGCAGATTCCCCTCCAAGTTCTGCACCCCGCTGACTTGTAAATATATTGCAGTTCCATTATTGTTGCTGGGTCTAAGAACTGGATCTCCTCAAGAACTCTGTGGGAGCAACCACCAGGAGGACTACAGCAGTTCAAGAAGATAGTTCACTGATGACTTCACAAGAGGAGTTGAGGATGGGACATAAATGCTTGTCTTACCAGTGATATGCAGATATTGAAAATTAATGCATTAAAAAATTGAAAGAAAATGAGGACCTATTATTTCTACAAGGACTGCACAGTGCTCTTAATAATTCCCATGTAGCTTACTGGACAGCAACATACACAAAATGCTGGAGGAACTCAGCAGGTCAGGCAGCATCTGTGGGGGGGAACGAACAGTTGACCTTTCGGGTTGAGACCCCTCACCACTCCTGATGAAGGGTCTCGACCTGAAACATTGACTGTTTATTTCCCTCCATAGATGCTGCCTGACCTGCTGAGCTCCTCCAGCATTTTGTGTGTGTTGCTTCAGATTCCAGCATCTGCAGAATCTCTTTCTTCTTTGTAGCTTATTAGACATTTGGTTATTAAGTCAAGATATTAACCAGACTGGGACTAAAGACTCATGTCCTGAAGATGTGAATTTTCATTTAAGTCAATTGGACTGATTCTGGACTTCTATATCAGGGCGATTACTGAACAGTCAGATGGATAGTGAGGATCAGCAGATTCTCCTGTCCATGTATTTTGTGCCCTGATGTTTATCTCAAACTGTGATTGTAATTATAAAAGATGCTGAGGCAAAATCCATGCCTCAGGTGAGATCTTGGCTGTGGTTCACATTCCTATCTGATGCTGGATCAGCATTTTGAATGAGTGCAGATCAAGGACTGAAGTGCAATTGTCCTTGTCTGAATACTTCATTCACTCCAACACATAGACTGTGGAAGGAGCCTAGGAACCACAGGAGGCCATTTAGATATTTACTTATGTGATGCTGTTCAGTGAGATCACATTGATCTGCAATCACATTCCATTCACCTACCTTTACTCTTTACCCTTTAACAAAGCTCCATCAATCACAAATATATCATTAACAACTGACCTTCCACCGACTACCATTTGCAGAAGAGAGCTTCAAACTTCTACCACCTTTATAGAAATGTTTCCTTAATTCTTTCCTGTAACGCCAGCTGAATTGCAGCTCTCAATTGAATCCATACAATGACCTTACAGCTTTTATGTTCGAGCTTTTTTATGCTCAAGTTGAAGTTATTGAATTTATGGACCTGAATTTCAAACTTAATACAGTGGGATTTAAACTCACAAAGTCTGGACTGCTAATCTGTTACTATCACTGTCATACAGTACCCAGGGGTTGTTTTTAAAAAGGTTGAGTAAAGGCCATGTTATATGTGTTATTGACTAGAAAATGTACTTCAATGCCTTTAAGAAATACTTAACATGAAACCCTGGAGAAATGGGGAGGAGGAAGCATGAAATGGAAAAAATCATGTGGTGAATACCTTTGATGAAAAAGGTGGTATTAAGAACCTTAATAAGTAAAAACTATAAACAAGAAATTGGCAACGTGGAAATATTATCCTAACGTAAAGATAAAAAGTAAGCCTATTTGTGATGACAACTGTGCTTTACAATTTCCAGTCAACAATATTCCTTTACAATAAGTCAGAAGACATGCATTAGTTGGCAGGAAGGTAATTTGAGAAATCTTGTCAGCATGTTATCTTATCTTATCAAGACAAGACAACGAAGGTGAAAAGCTATGGGTCATTGAACGTAGTTCATTGGAATGAGAGTTTGCAATAGCTAAACTGAGACAAGGCAAGTGGTTCTCCCAGGGATGGTTCTTTTGCATGAGAAATGGAAGAGAATGGATAATCTTTGAGCAAACTTCCTGCATAAGGACAATATTATCAAGACCAGCCTGTGATACCTGGAGCTAAAGATCACAGCCTGTAGGCGTAGCATATTGATACTTACTTCCAAATTGACCATTCTTGCTGTTGATCCGTGATTTTTCTGTTAATATTTGGGGAAAAGATTCAAAGGACCTTGGCAGAAAATCACCTCCAGAAAAGTGCTTTATTGTTATTACTTCACCTCCAGATGATTTTAATCTTTCTGGCAAAAAAAAGTTCAGAGATGCATTTTCCAACATCTGTTTCATTCAGCGTACCATTCTTTTGACTTTTCTTTGACCTCCCTCTGTCTTAGTAATCATGTATTCATTCAATAAAATATAACCCCAGTATTGTGCTGCATGTTATTAACAGCTCACAGAATATTACTCTTGTAGCGGTTGCTACCGCGGAATAAAACAAGACTCTACTCGGAGGATTGCCAAACAGAACTGGTTTATTTTCCCGCCTTGCGCGGGCCCTTTAAGGGAGAAAAACTCCCGCCCAAAAAAACCGGCAATGACGTAAGTCCTACGTCATCAGGACTTTCCCGCGCGCGGGTTCTCCCCGTCGCTCGGAAAGACGAGGCCCACCGCCATCTTGGGCCTCGTCGCTCCGACGCCGCGCGACCCGACTGCCGAGCCGGTTCGCCCGACTAGACGGTGAGTCGCCACACTCTGTTTAATAAAAGGCTTGGATAGTTGATATCTGAGACTTGTCCTGTTTTAAGTGAACATTACAGCATGAATTCAATCCAGTGCTCCCAGGAGATCCCATACTTGCTGGGAACATGCATTTCAAAATCAACAGAACAGGGATTGTTAAATTTACCCTTGTATCTCCTCATATAATCAGATTTCTGAATGATCCATGAACCCATGAACACTCCCCCATTATTCCTTTTTTTGCACTATTTATTCTTCGTAATTTATCGATTTTTATGTCTTTGCACTCCACTGCTGCCGCAAAACAACAAATTTCATGTCACATGTCAGTAATAATAAATCTGATTCTGGTTCTGATTCTGATTATAAATTTATAATATATCATTATTTAAAACAGAGATTGCAGCTGCTCTGTTAAGGTTTGCTTTACCTTGGCCCGAAATGCCATTGAGAAAGTGACTAACAACTTATCAGGCCGTCAAAGAGGGTATTTTCCTATTCCAAGTGATACAAGTGATTAATATTGATAACTAGCCTGTGACTTGCCTAACATCAAAGTCTCCCAGTTCTGGAAACTTTTGAAGACCTGTTTCTTTTTGCACCAAATTAAGTAGGTTTTTCTCCCCCTCCGGAAAGGAATAGTAATTTTATTTCTTCATTTTCCTACACACCAGCTGTTTGAATTTGCAATGCAGTGAGGCGCAGTGTGCTTCTCCCAGCACTAATCCGATTATACCTCACCAGTGGTAAAAGGAGAGATTATTAACTGTGAAGCATGTTGCATCTTATTCATGAACTGAAGTCTCATTTCAAAATCACTGGATCCTCTTCTGGAAGCTTATATTGGTGAGTATTAGCAAAAGGCAGGTAGTCAGAATTGTAACACTTATAAACCAGTTAAATATTCATATCCAAAAATTGTACCAAGCATCAATATTACAAAAAATGGATTATCCAGGCATAGTGTTTGTGCTTGGAGTACCACACTGCGTACAAGTTTGCTGCTGCATGTCCTTTATTATAATTGCAGCTTTACTCCTTCGTTGACTTTAAAGCACTTGCATGTCCTGAAGTCATGAAAGATGTTCCTTCTGTCTACTCACCTGTTGTTTTTGGAGCATATATGGGGGGAAGGGGGGAATGCAATGTGTAATGATGTTTCAAATCATATTGAATTAGATGTCAATGTTTTCTAGAACTAACATTTGAAGGGAATCTTGCCAAATCTACAATTATTGGATGCCTATCACCATGTTGCTTTTCATTATGGGACAATGTTAGTGAAACAAATCAGGCATTCTGAGCTCCACTATAATTAGCTTCAGTACTTCGTGGTGTCCAATAAAAGTTTATAGAGTTGTTATATTGTGTCATCAGGTAACCATGTTACAACAATTCTGCAAACTTCCTAATGCAAATAGTAATGTCAGCTAACCCACCAGACCTTTCAAATGATGACAGATTGTCACTGCATATACTGTAAAACATGCCTGAAATCACACTTCATGCAAAGGTCAGCTGATTTTTTAAAACTTCTGTGAAATGTTTATCCGTGCTGAAGATGAAAGTTCTTAGTACTTGGGAAATTTGAGGACTTGCTTTACAAATCCAAACTTTTCCAGCAGACACCATTTGCCAACATTTCAATCTATTAATCTTATTAATTAATTGAGAAGGAATATGTATCCGATATGATAAGCTCAGCAACATCATAAAGATGTTGCTGAACTACACATTCAGACGGTTGACACAAAAATTTTCTTCTTGTTCCCCCATGCAAGTCAGGAGCAAGAACTTAAGTTCTACAGATAGCTTGCACTGTTTTGAAAAATATACTAATGTTCCATCTGGAAAGCACTGTAGTCAAAGAATCAACAAAAGAATATTAGAAAACTAACAGCATTAAACACCGACAAATCCCTGGAACCTTTGGAAACAGATGAGGAAACAGATGAGGAAATTCCAGGAGTTTTTCCATTCAGGAATTCTCATTTTGGATGGACAAAAGAGAGAAGCTGAGAAATTATAGGCCTGTTGGTTTAACGCCTGCTGTGAGAAGTTATTTGGATCTTAAACTAAGGGCAGAGTGAATGACTACCTGGAAGAATAATTGAGTTGATTAGAGAAAATTAACATGGTAGGTCATGTCCACAAACCTAACTGATTTTTTTTTTGAGAAAGCGAATAAAGTAGTGGACAGCATGGATTTTATACGAATGATAAATTCCACATAAAGGGTTCTTAGCTAAAATAAAACTCATTTTATTACTTGCATTGTTGAAAGAATAATGAGGTGAAAATAGACAAGGAATGGCAATAGTAGGTATGGACTGATAGCAGAAGGATGTGATTATGGTTGTCGTCTTATAAGGATCTGCCCTGGGGTCTCAGCTATTTATGTTATTAGATTATGCAAAAGAGAGTCATAAATCCAAATTTACTTATGACACAAAGACTAGTAACATTACATCTAGGATAGATGGGGGCTGGAGAGGATACAGAGGAGATTCATCAGAATGTTGCCTGGGATGGAGCATTTCAGTTATAAGAAGAGATTGGATAGGCTGGGTTTGTTTTCTTTGGAACAGAGGAGGCTGAGAGGGTCTTGACTGAGGTATCCAATATTCAGGGGGCTGAAGGTAGGATAGTTAGGAGAAAACTTATACCCATAGCAGAGCCAGATAAAACCAGAGGGCATGGGTTTAGGATAAGGGATAAGAGGTTTAAAAGGGATTTGAGGAAGAACATTTTCATCCAGAGAGTGGTTGGAATCTGGAACTCAGTGGGTGATGGAGACAGGTATTCTCACAATATTTATCTAGATGAGCATTTGAATTACCAGTGCTTAGAAGTCTGTGGAGCAAGAGATGGTAAATGGGATTACTTGCTGGTTGGTGTGAATATTGTAGGCCAAAGGAACTGTTTCTGTGCTCTATGAGTCTCTGACTCTAAACTGACTAAGAAACATTGATAAATGGTGATTGAATGTGTAAATGCAAGATCACCACTTTGGACCAAAGAGTATGGATCTGTTTATCTCTTCAAAAATGACAACTAAAGATGGATTGGTGGTGGATGATGGGTTTATGGCTTGAATCTGGCTATCTGAACTGAGCCTGACAGGACCTGAATATATGCAGTTTAGGGTTTGGGTCAGGTTACGTGTCTGCTTAAAATGTGCCCACTGTCCCTGTTATCTCATTATACTAGTACCACAGCAATTTTCACAACTGTTTCTCCTATTCATTATCATTGGGTGGAAAGTATTGCCAGTAATGTTGGATTGAGGAATCTATTTTTAACATTGCCAATAACAGACTATTTAGTGAAGAAACTGGTGCAACCAGATCATTTTGATTGACAGGTTGTTAACATCAGTTATCATACACTGGCATTTGGTCTCCACGAACTTAATGTCAGAGGAGTTCAGTAAAAGATGGAATTCAATTTCAATTGCATGAATAATATAGGTAGATCTGAATTATTTTGTTTGAGTTCTTAACTGGTACAATAATACGTTACAAAGTTGGCAAGAAACTACTCAAATTGGAATGATCAGGTTGCAAGACATCTGACATTGTACAGATTTTGTACTTTAGTGATCATTAATATTGCTTTAATTTACTTTACTTGCATAAAGCATTCATTTATCTTGGAACAGCTGGTCATAATAAGATCTCATTTTGTAATTATTAAACAGCTAGCAAGGCCACGTGATTAAGAAGGGCTTGTACTGCTTGGTAAGCATACCATTTGCATAACTCAAAGAGTGTATCTCAGCAAGCTATACTTCCAAGTACACCTTGTGATCTAGCAGATAAGATCACTGCCTGGTACCACACTATTCTCTGCAGACCAGAACAGACCATTCCCTATCTCTGCTAAACTTACTTTGTCCAGGAGGTTAAGGCAATTCGACAATCCTACATTAGAAGGAAACAAAAATCAGAGTTCCTGATTTCTATCCAGAAATTGCTTTTGAAAAATTCACACATTTGGAAGTTGCTTGAGCAGAAGATCATACTATTTTTAATTTGAACTGACCTGCTATTGGACAGTTTGCACCTTTGTAGATCTGTGTCACTGAGTCCAGACTTTCCATCATCTGCCTCCTAGTCCCAGCTGAGTTTACCTGTTGCTGAAACCCTAATTCATGCCACTTTTCCTCTTGACTACTCCACAGCATCTACAGATGGCCTCCTCTCCCCTTAACTTGAGATTATTCAAAATTCTACTACCTTGGTCTAACTCTTAAGGAATCCTTTCCAGCCATCACCTCTGCGTTTTCTCACCTATACCAAGTCTCATTTAAGTATGTCTCAATTTCAAATTCTCCTCCTGCCTTGCAGATCTCTCCATCAACTCCCCTCTCCTTGTAATTTCCTCCATTCTCAACTCCACTTCTCCCATTCCGATTTCTGAAGCGTTCCCAAATTGAATCGTTCCATTGGAAGCTGTGCTAACAGCCGTCAAAGCCTAAGATCTGGAAGTCCCTTCCCAAATCCTTCTACCCTTCCACCTTTCATTCCTCTTTGAGGACACTCCTTTATCAAACTCTGTCACCAAGCTTTTGCTTATCTGCTGCAGTTTCTCCTTGGATAACTCCACTTGAATGTGTTTGATAACCCTTCTGTGAAGTGCTTTGGGGCACTGTATGTTACAGGTGCTACATCTATAGAAACTACTGCCTTCACTCACTTGCAGATGATAAGTAGACATTCCAATGTGCAACAAGATGTGTATAAGACTGTAAGTAGCACAACACAATAATCTCAGGGCTGAAGATGGGAAATGTAAAGAAAAGTTAGAATAAGACATCACTGGTTCACCTGTCAGAGTGTCTGGTGCCAATGGACAAAATGGATGTATAAAGAAGAGTGAATTAAAGTTTCACCTCTGCCCAGTGCATGTACTAGAATCTAACCACAGGCTTAGAAAGACAGAGCATGAGTTGGAAATGAAAGTCAGTACATTAGCAACAAATAGATGTGCCATCAGTTCCTTAATGATTACACTGGGTGATGATCACAGTCTTCTTAATGTAATGTTATTTGCCTTGGAAAGATTACAGCTTTGAAAGGGAATCTCACATCTCTGCTAAAATCTCCTGAAATACAACTCATTTTGCATCGTGAACCGAACTCACTTCAGTGAAAAACAGGATAATTATAAATGTGCAAAGTAAGCCTCTAACAGAATAAAATGAAAGGTCACGGCACAATTGTGGCTGTTTACTGGTCCTACTCTTGACAACCTTGATAACCCAAAGCAACAAATTATAAGAGTCTCACCATTGTTGATATAGTTCAAAATGTTCACCCAAAGGAGAAGTACTGTGTCATTTTAGGACTGATTTCCTTCAAATTAATAAGATTAAGTGGTGATTTGATCAGTTTTCAAGATATTAAAGGAAAATTGTAGAGGTAGGAGCTGAGTGGATGGTAGAATGTACTGCGCTCTGGACAGATGTCCTGCACTCTTGAGAAAGATACAGCTCCCTGATGGAATAAACTGCACTCTTGGGGGTTTTACTGGACTCTGGATGAATGCCTTGCACTGTGGCGGAATATATTGCTGTCTTGGAACAAGCAATATGCTCTGGGTGAAAGTGAACCATTTTTCAAGAATATACTACATACTGGGGGAATCTATTGTACTCCATGGGGTACTTACTACTCTCTGGAGAAATGCACTGCATGTTCTGCTTGTGTTACGGACTCAGTGAAAGTCCCTTTAAGATAGAGAGTGTGTGTGTATGTGTGTGTGGGGCGTGCTTACGTCAATAGAAGATAAAGGACGTAATGACGTTGTTGAAGAAGTCAGAAGAAGAAGGAGAGAGAGAGAGAGAAGGAAGAGAGACACCAGCCTGCTAGTTTTTCTCTATCGATGGATGAGAAACTATAACTGTGTCTGCCACTGAAATCCATGTATGGAAGTTGGAAGTAATCCGGTGGAGTTCACTTTATTGCTGACCTGTAGAAGGAAACAGGTATTTGTGTGTGGACGACCACGATTTGGATGCTTTTCGAGGTGAGGAAGTCACTACCGAGTAAACACTGAAGTGTCGCTGGGGTTCCATCGTGGAACATTTGGATTTCATATTTACTCTCTCTATGTTTCTCTACGTCTATGTCTTATCTTCAGACAATGGTGGTTGTTGAAGAAGCCCTTGCTCATGTTTCACCTTATGGCTTGAGGAACTGAACTTTAAGAACCATTCCGGAACTGGGAGTTTTGGACTTTGCCACACACACACGCGAAGAGTTTAGTTTTGGGGTTAACGTTCAAGGTTTAACATTTTTGAATTCTAACATACTAACATTTTACCTTTATTTTACGTATTATCATAAGTAGTGATTAATAATATAGTTTTTAACACTGAATCATGCTCAGTGTGGTTCTTTTGTTGCTGGTTCGTGACACTTGTAACCTCTGCACTCTAGCACTGGGGTTCACAGGCAGAGACAAACCTTCTAGAAGTAGAATTATTGAAATGTTTTCTCTTCAGAAGGAGGCAAATGAACACAAATGAAAAATGATGCTCATCCAGTGTGCTAGAATCTGGAACAAAAGCAGAATGTTAGAACCCAGTAGGTCAAGCAGCATGACTGGAGGCAAAAGGTGTAAGTCGACATTTTGGGTCAAGATCCTGCATCAGGGCTGAGAGGAAAGGGGAAACTTGCAGGGGAAAGTGTCATGGAAAGGGAGGGGTGGGTGGGGAGGGATGACCAAGCCAGGGAGTCACAAAGAGAGTGGTCCCTGCGGAACACAGCAAGGCGGGGAGAGGGGAAGATGTGACTGGTCGTGGGGTCACATTGGAGCCGGCGGAAATGGTGGAGGATGACGTGTTGAATGTGGAGGCTGGTGGAGTGAAAGGTGAGGACTGGGGGAACTCTACCTCTGTTCTGTCTGTGGAAGAGGGGTGGGGGTTGAGAGCAGACGTGAGACAATGCGTGAGGGCAGATGGACGGCGGCAACTTTGACATAGTTTCTCAATTTCTCCACCTCCACCGCGTTCATTCTCAAGATGAGCCCTTCTGCTCCAGGGATTCCCCTCTTCTGTAGTTGATTGAGCTCCCATGTCCATTTCCTGCATTACCTTCACATCTTTTCTCACCCCTTTACTAACCAGTGGTATCAAACAGGTAACCCACACTCCTGATGCTCTCTTCCCTCCAGCTGGTTCTATCATCCCCTCCCCATCTGGTTCCACCTATCACCAACCAGTCTCTGTCCCACCCCTCCCTCATACTGCCATACATTGACAATCTTTCCTCTTCCCTCCCAGTCCTGATGCGGGGTCTCGACTCAAAAGCATCGACCTATACCCGCTGCCTCCACAGATGCTGCCTGACCTGCTGAGTTTTTCCAACGTTCAGTTTTTGTGCTTGGCCAGTAGTTAATTATAAATCTAAGATTGAGAGTTTTTGCCAACTTGCTTGGAAAGAGTTATGTCACTGTTTGTACTGAATGACGTAGTTAGAGGTTGTTGGAGGAGGAGGAAGAGAGGAATCAAGGGGTTTAAGGTGGAGATTCCTGGAGGGTAGTCTCTGCTGACTGAAAGCCCTGTCAGCATCAGAGGTGGGACAACTCTGCGCAGCTGTAACCTCCTTGGTTTCAAACGAAACATCTGGTCATAGCACTGATTTGGAAGCGGATATCCTGGCATGTCTAAGGTGTGGTGGCCAAGAGATTGTACATCAGGAAGAGAAAGAGCCTCAACCTGGTTAATCAATGTAAGTTTAGACATTCCACACAGGTGCCTCTGAAATGTCCTTTCTCTTCCTGAACGACGCCTTCCCCTCTATCGTAGTGAAAGAGAACATCCACATCGCTTCTATCTCCTGCACCTCTGCTCACACCCCCTCTCTTCCAGGGAGGCGTCTTGACAAGTACTTGAATGAGCAGGGCATAGAGGGCTATGGAATTAATGCAGGCAAATGAGGTTAGTATCGATAGGCCTGAGGGTTGGCATAGGTGGTAGGCCTCAGGGCCTGTTTCCATACTATTGAGCAGCTCTATGATTCTAAGACAGAGGAAAGACAAAATTGCCCTGGTCCTTACCTTCTACTCCATAAACCTCAACACTTAAACCAACTCAACTAGCTCCAACAAGTTTCCACCAACGGAAACATATTCTCCCTACCTCCCCTTCCAAATGGATCACACCCTTTGCAGTTCGCTGGTCCACTCTTCTGTCCCCGCCAACCACTCCCCATCTAGTGGCAATTTCCCATCCAATCACTGGAGATACCGCACTTGTCCTACCAACTCTTCCCTTCCCACCATCCAGGGACCCAAACACTCCTTCCAGGGGAAGCAGTGATTCACTTGCACTTCTATCAGTCTTATGTACTGCATTCAGTGCTCACAATATGGTCCCCTCTGAACTGGAGAAACCAAATGCAGATTGGGTGCTCGCTTTGTGGAACACCACATTCGGCCCACAGGGGCAACCCCAAATCTTTAATTCACCGTCCCACTCCCACTGTGATCTTTTCGTCTGTGGCCTCCTGCACTTCTACAACCAGGCCCAAAGCAGAATCAATGAAACACACCTCATCTGCTGTCTGGGCATGTTGCAACCCTCCAGACCCAACATTGAATTGTCTCCTTTAGCTGCCAGGCCCTTTCTGTCTGCCTGTATTAGAAATGGCTACCTCTGCCTGTCATTATTTTATTATTCTATTCATCTGGCCTGCTGAGCATGTACCCCATTAAAAACACAGACAGAGAAGCATAATCTGATTCCAACTGCTCCCAATGACCCATCTGGTCTCACCCTATCTGAGATATTCCCTCTATTTTACCTACCCCTCCCTCCACCTTCTCTCTGACTAAAAGCTAGCTTATTTTTCTCTTTTTCCCAGTTCTGACAAAGGGTCCCACACCTGAAACGTTAATCATTTCACTTTCCACAGACGCTGAGTGTTTCCAGCATTTTCTGATGTCAGTGAAGTTCAGATCCAAATTGATGGCATATCATCCAGATCAGGTTGGCTGTTTGTAATAATTGTAGACGCACAGGAGTTGTCAGGTCCCAGAAAAATGATATTCCTAACTGTGTGACCTTTACAAAACTGGAAGGTAAAACGGTGAGGGGTCCTGGCACTTCCACAATAGAAGCATTCCCTCTGCTTTTCTAAACAATATTTCTGAACACGGGCCATTGCCTCTTTGCTCATTCTGTAAGTAATTTCCTCACTTTTTGGAGTAAATCTGATAAGAGTTATTTCAGGTAATTATCTTAGGCCTTGCCAGTGGAACTGGTACACAAGATCAGTTGGTATTTTGGCCATTATTAACTTACTGTTATGAATTTACACTGAGATTAACGACTGATTACCAAATGTACAACAGATTCAAATATTCAAGTGGTGTGGTAGACTGCAAAGCAAAGCCAAAGAGATCACAAGCTTCAGGAAGGCCGATAACAGAATCCCACATGGAATGCTGGTCCAAAAGGTTATGGATCCAAGAAATTCAGGGACAATTGGATCAAGAGTTGTCTTGATAGTAGGAGACATAGGGTGATGGTGGGTGATTGCTTTTGTGATTGGAAACCACCGGCCAGTAGTGTACCACAGGGATTGCTGTTGGGACTCTAGCTGTTTGCTGTATACATTAATGATTTGGATATGATTGTAGAAGGCATGATCAGTAAGTTTGCAGGTGACATGAAAATTGGTGGTGCTGTTGATAGTGAAGAGGCTAGTCTTAGGACAATATTGATCAACTGGAAAGCTGGACAGAGTAATAGCAGATGGAATTTAAACCTGCTAAGTGTGAGGTGACGCATTTTGGAAATGCAAATAAAGGTAGGACATACACCATGAACGATGGGCCCCAGGGAGTAATGAGGAACAGAAGACCTTGGTGTACAAGACCATAGGTGCAACATGGGTAGATCAGGTGTGATAAGGAAGAATGCATCTGGGATTCTGGCCTTCATTAGACATGGGGTAGAATACACAGGCAAGGAGGTCATAGTACAACTTCATGAAACTTCCATTAGGCCACAGCTGGAATATATTGTTCAGTTCTGGTCACCACACTGTAGGAAGAACATTATTGCACTGGGAAAGATGCAGGGGAAATTCACCAGGATGTTGCTTATGGAAGGTTTCAGTTATCAGAAGAAACTCCATAGAACATAGAACAGTACATCACAGGAAAAGGTCCCTCAGCCCACAATGTCTCTGCCGATCATGATACCAAGTTAAACGAAATCTCTCCTGCCTTCACATGATCCATAAACCTCCATTCCCTGCATGTTTGTGTGCCCATCTTAAAACCTCTTAAACACAACTATCTCCTTACCTGCTTCTACCACTATCCCTGGCAGCTCCTTCTAGGTGTCTTTCGCACTCTGTGGAAAAAAAATACTTGCCCCACACATCTCCTTTAAATGTTCTCCTCACATCTTAAATACATGTCCTCGAGTATTTGACATTTCTATCCTGGGAAAAAGATCCTGACTGCCTACCTTATCCATGCTTCTCAAATTGTATGATAAAATAATAGGCTGGATTTGCTTTCCTTGTCGTAGTGGATGCTAAGGGGGTGACCTTAAAGAGGTGTACAAAACTATGAGGGGCACAGATAGGGTGGAGAATGAGAAACTTTTCCCCGTAATGGCAACTTCTAAGACCAGAGTGCATGGGTTTAAAGTGAGGCAGAGGGTGGTTGCAATCTGTAACACACTGCCTGAGAAGGTGGTGAAGCAGGTACTCTTACAACATTTAAAAATTATCGACATGAGCTCTTAAATCACCAATGCATGGAAGGCTGTGGACCAAGTGCTGATAAATGGGATTAGTATAGTTGGATACCTGATGGTTGGCATGCACATTGTGGGCTGAAGGGCCTCTTTCCCTACTGTATGACTCGAGACTATTGTTCTGATCAATAAGGAGATCGTGATCATTCAAGATGATATTTCCTGAAATCATATAAATTCACAGTGAGGTAGATTAATAAACTTTTCTCCCAACTATAAGTTTGCTAAATGTTCAAGACCCTTATGTTAATTTCCAGTGAGAGAGTTTTGACTTCAGTTCAATGCACATTTGCTTTAAAAAAAAGTAAAGTCTGGATGTTTTAACTTGTGGGCCATATTCTGGTGTTGCTAGCTGACACTCTAACTTCCTGGAGACAGATCTTATCAGTTGTTCATCTTGGTTCCTTGCTGGGAAGATCTGGAGCGAAACCCACTGACGTTCTGTTCAAGGCCTTCAGTAAAAATAGTTCATGCTTTCTGCCTCACCTGGATGAGTACAACACCAAGAAGGAAAGCTTAACAAAATCTGAGACAAAGCAACTCACTTGATTGGTAACCCAGAACATAGAACATAGAACAGTACAGCACAGTTCAGTCCCTTAAGCCCACAATGTTGTGCCGACCTATATAAACCTTTTCCACATTCAATCTATCCTCCTCTTTCCTTCATCTCCCATAACCCTCTATCTTTCTTTCATCCATGTGCCTATCTAAGAGTCTCTTAAGTGACCCTATTGTATCAGCCTCTACCACCACCCCTGGCAGTACATTCCAGGCACCCACCACTCTCTGTGTAAAGAACCTACCTCTGACATCTCCCCTGAACTTTCCTCCATGCACCTTAAACAGATGACCTCTAGTATTGGCCATTACCACCCCAGGGAAAAGATGCTGGCTGTCCACTCTATCTTTGCCTCTCATAATTTTGTATACCTCTATCAAGTTGCCTCTCATTCTCTGTCGCTCCAAAGAGAAGAGCCTTAACTCGCTCAGCCTTTCCTCATAAGACATGTTCTCTAATCCAGGCAGCATCCTGGTAAATCTCCTCTGCACCCTCTCCAAAGCTTCCACAGCCATCCTATAATGTGGCGACCAGAAATGAACACAGTATTCCAAGTGTGGTCTAACCAGAGTCTTAGAGAGCTGCAACGTTGCCTCTCAGCTCTTGAACTCAATCCCCCGGCAAATGAAGGCCAGAGCACCATACGCCTTCTTAACCACCCTATCAAGTTGAGCAGCAACCTTGAGGGATCTATGTACTTGGACCCCAAGATCTCTCTGTTCCTCCACACTGCTACGAATCCTGCTATTAACCTTGTATTTTGCCTTTGTCGTCACCGATTAACTGGACTCTGAAAACTTGCACTCGTTTCCCATTCACACTTTATTTTGCTTGTGTACAAGGAGAACAGTCCAGCCCCTGTCACCAAACTATCCCCAAGTTTCAACAAAGAGTTGTCTTTTTTAAACAAATATTGACCAATTAAAATCTTTGGACACCTTAGAATCCTTCACTTGCATACATAAAATACCAATCACGTTCCATTAATATCGGTGTTAATGACCAATAGAAACTGCATGTTAATGGCCAATAATACCTTCAAGTTAGTATTGTCCAACAGTTAGTGTGTGCCTTGCAATCCTTTGTTTGCATCCTTATCTTGTCTTGGTATGCCTGGTGACCTTAGCTCCCATGCTGTACAAAGAGGAGCTATGCTCTCAAGTACCATGCTCAGCACAGGTGACTGCATACTGTCTGCAAACCATCTCTGCCTGTACACTGTCTTAACCCTTGCCTTGCCACAGCATCCATACCTTCAAGTTCGATCTTCCAAAGTTTACCTCTTCACACTTCTCCAGATTGAACTGCATCCGCCACCCCTCCACCCAGCTCTGCATCTTGTCTATATCCCATTGCCACCTGTGACAACCTTCTGCGCCACCTACTATACCACCAACCTTCGTGTCATCTGCAAACTTACCAACTCACCCTTCCATTACTTCATCCAAATCATAAAACATAAAAACACCCTGATCATTCAGTGCCTCCACCTCCATCCTCTGTAATCTGTAACCAACCCCAAGAGGCACTCGAGCAAGGTTTTTCAAAGCACCTTCCAAAAGGACAAGAGCAGCTGGCGCATCAGAACACCACCACACAAGTTCCCCTCCAAGTCACACATCATCTTTACTTTGAAATATATTGCCACTTCTTCACTATTGTTGTGTTAAAATCCTGGTGCCCACCCAGCTGATGGGCTCAGAGTACCAGCTACCCACGGACCTAAAGTGGTTCAAGAGATCCTCTCATCACCACCCGCTCAAAGGCAGTAATTGCTTCCTTGTCAACAATACTCACATTTCATGAATGAATAAAGCCAAAGGTGTTTCATGTGGCTACCTATTCTCACAGGGGCTGGAAAGAAGATGTTGATTTTCCACATAGTTCATTCTGGCTTGGAGAATCATTGTTTATGTGCTTGGCGGATGGTGTGGGCGTGGGGAATGAACTGTGAGGGAGGAAGGTGTGAAGCACAATGCTATTAGGTATTATTGAAATGCGTGGGCTGCACTTTTGAATCATCTTCTGAATAAAAGCGTTGTGAGCATTTTCCAACTAAAGGCCTCCACTTCCATTGAGTGTACCCCTGCTCAACTAAGGTTATTCATTTCCGTAGAGGTAGTTTTTTTCCACATATCTTTTTACTGTGAATACCATTTGCTGAATTGTTGCTTCTGTGGGCTGCTCGTGAACTGTGACATTGCAGGAACTGGCCTTGACTGCAGGATCTGTGCTTAAATACTTAAATATAATATTCTTACACTGTACAGACAGGCTTATAGATCTATGCCACTGAGCTCTTGCAGTGAGATTGCCAACAATGTAAGTCCCATACATTCTTGGTTTAATCTCGTACTATAGTGCACCTAATACAGCTTCAGCCAGCTCTCTTCCTGTAATCACTTCCACCCCTGTCCAAGACTGTAATCTCCAAAACCTAGCTCCGCTGTAATGTTTCCCATTCCATCCTCAGTGGAAAAAACTTAATTCACCATGAGCCTGTCCTCTGGAATTCTCTTCCTGAATCCCTTCAGTGTACATTCATATCCTACTTCAAAATCGTCCTTGATATCCACTAATAAATCTTTGGTGACTTCTCCTGCTCCACCTCCGAACTTCCAATCGCTGCACACCCAACCCCAACCGCTCACTGAAACTCAGAGGGATTCAGTGTTTTATATATCATCAGACCAAGGAAAAATGACTGACGGTCACAGTAACAAGAAGAGAGCTGGAAGGTCCTCTGCATAGTTCTCTAAGGGTTCATTTTTCAAGGTACGGGCCTCACTGACAAAATCAGAATTTATTCGCCGTAAATGAGATGATGTCAAGCCACAGTTAGGGGTGAATGGTTTACCCATGACTGTCTGGTCCATGGGTGAGTCTCTGGTCAGGCCTCACTAGGAAAACCATGATGGGTTTTGGTTTCCTTGTGCAGTTTCACACAGTAGAGGAACAAGACAAATACCATCTGCACCCGATCACTGCACCAGCCTGAAACAAGTTCAGATCTTGCTTGGTGGAACCCAACAAATTCATTATAAGATTCTGTAGCAAAGGTCCACTCTCCCCTGGGAAACACACCATCTCTTCCCTTCTATTACTTCAATGCACTGATGTGATGAAATGATCTGTATGGATGGCATGCAAAACAAAGGTTTTCACTGTACCTCGGTACCTGGGACTATAATAAACCAATTTACTAACTTATCTAACCTCATTCTGTTTTTACACAGCTTAATATTGTGGTCCTGGCTTCTGATTCATTTAACTGAAGCAAATTCTCATCACAGACACAATCTAGCCAATCTGAAAAATCAGTCGTCAGTCCTAATTGTACCATTTCTCCAACAGTTGCAGCTCTTTGTGATGCTTTAAACTGAGAATTAATTCTGTGGCCGTCCTCTGCATCCTTCCCAGAGCATCAATATGATCCTTTGCATGAAATGGTCATGGTATTCCTAGTGATACTTGACCAAAGTCTGACACAAGGACCAGACAGTCTCGTTTTGCCCCTGAATATACCATTCATCCGAACTGTTGCTTTTACAGCATCTTCTGTTATGGCCAATAAATTCTGGCTTTGTCAGTGAGGAAAATAAATACTTAGAGAACTATGCAGAGGACCTTCCAGCTCTCTTCCTGTTCCTGTGACCTTCAGTTTATATTCCTTTGGTACACTGACATATATAACACTGAATCTTTCCGAGTTGTCATCAGACAATCACTCACCCTGTCTTCCACTGCATTTTGTTCCCCAGCCACAGTCCTGACATCATGCACGTATCTCATGATCCATGAGTTCATAGATCACTCCCATTACTTCTTATTTACTTCAGTGATGATGTGAGTGATCTTGAGCACCTTGGTCAAATCTCCCTTTTGCCCTCCCTCTCCAAAGGAAGGCAAATGCGGTTTCTTCACGTAACTCAAGTCCTGCATTCCTGGTGTAATTCTAGTCTCCTCTGTAGTGCCCTGGTACCCTCTAAAACATGGTGCCCAGAGTTGAACACAGTATTTGATTTGGGGCCAAAGCAATAGTTTATAGAATCCTAGCATAATGTCTCTGTGCTGTTCATTAGGATCCTTTCTGTCTTTTCAATGGTCTTCTCACTGGTCCAGGCTCCTCTAAGGATTAGTGTTCTATGTCCCTACATCTCTTTCCTCTACATACACCTCCTTTCAACTTGCATTATATGTTCTTGGTCAAATAAACATGCTCTCCTGTTAGGAAAGGGAGGAAGAGATTGGAAAATAAATTTGATCTTGCTCTTTCATAAGCATGCTCAGTTCTGTAGTTTCACTGGCAATGAGTTTGCTTTCAGGTGAAATGACTCTGCTGCGTAGGAGTTACTGGCATTTACTTCCTTTCACAAGGCAGAGCAGGAGTTTGCAGTTTGGAATCTGCAAAGATGATGCAGTCATTCAGTAAAATAATGCAGCTGCTGGAAAGCTGAAATGAAAACAGAAATTTTTCTGGTAATATTCAACAGGTCACTCGGCGTCTGCAGAGAGAAACAAAGTTAATGTTTCAGACTGATGATTTCTTATCAGGGTTGAGAAAAGCAAGTATGCAGAGAAAGTAGGAGAGGAGGAGAGAACAAATGGAAAGCTCTCTGTTGGAACCTCTGCACCTTTCTTTGTCTGATTACTGTCCGCCTTGACCTTGTATTATCTTCTCTTGCCTTCCTTCCTAAGCAGAGACCATTTTTTTGCTGTCTTCTCCCCACTTTATCTGCATTTTAAAATCTGTTTACCTCTAGATTTTCTGATGAAAAGTCATTAGACTGAAATGTTAACTTAGTTTCTCTCCACATGAACAATAAGTAATTTCTATTTTTGTTGGCACAGCCACAGATCCAGAGGTCTCCCGTTACTTTCAACAGGGATCCTGAATCTCAGGAAGTGAGGAGATTCAATGACTTACAAAATTTCAATGAAACCTACAGAGAATGTTCTTGTGAAATTTATCTGACACCTCTTTAGGGTAGTTTGTGTATCGTGCATGAGAAAAGCATTGTTGTCAAACTGAAAACAAGCTCTACTTTCAATATTCTGGGAAATTTATGAACTGTCAGTTTTCTGTTTGTTATTGTGGTTGATTTGAGAATTTTAAACTGTTAACAAACTCAACTAACTGCCAGCTGCCATCTGAACTGTGCAATCTTGTCCAGAAAGTTGTAAACAATTTCAAACACTGCTGCACCAGCCTGATCTCTCTCCCTCCAGCTCATATTTTCATTGTTTTATATATTTTAAAATATTATATTTCATGTGAATATGTACACTCCAGTTGTTAGACCTTGAAGCGCTAAATTATTACAATGCATTTCTGAGCAGCTATAATTATCTATGTTTTCCTAATTAGACGACTTCACCACAGGGACCACATGAAGAAGTCTTAAAGGGTCATGGCAAATTAGCAACTTATTCGAGACGAAGAATCATTATGAGCATTGTCATAAGAGATCTGTTCATATGTGTGTGAATTATCTACTTCTTTGAATAAGTATTGAATTATCTGAAGCCTTATTCAGTCAATTTTTTGACATACTTTTAATTCCTGACTTTGCACGACAATTTGCCTCTCCGTTGGCACATGTGAATAACTATTGGTATTGGTATTGGTTTATTATTGTCACTTGTACCGAGGTACAGTGAAAAGCTTGTCTTACAAACCGATCGTACAGGTCAATTCATTACACGGTGCAGTTACATTGAGTTAGTACAAAGTGCATTGATGTAGTACAGGCAAGAACAATAACAGTACAGAGTAAAGTGTCACAGCTGCAAAGAAAGTGCAGTGCAATAAGGTGCAAGGTCACAACAAGGTAGATCGTGAGGTCATAGTCCATCTCATTGTATAAGGGAACCGTTCAATAGTCTTATCACAGTGGGGTAGAAGCTGTCCTTAAGTCTGGTGGTATGTGCCCTCAGGCACCTGAATCTTCTACCCAATGGAAGAGGAGAGAAGAGAGAATGTCCCGGGTGGGTGGGGTCTTTGATTATCCTGGCTGCTACACCAAGACAACGAGAGGTAAAGACAGAGTCCAAGGAGGGAAGGCTTGTGTCCGTGATGCACTGGGCTGTGTCCACAACTCTCTGCAGCTTCTTGCGGTCCTGGGCAGAGCAGTTGCTGTATCAAGCCGTGATGCATCCAGATAGGATGCTTTCAATGGTGCATCAGTAAAAGTTGGTGAGAGTCAAAGGGGACCAACCAAATTTCTTTGGCCTCCTGAGGAAGTAGAGGCGCTGGTGAGCTTTCTTGGCCGTGGCATCTACGTGATTTGACCAGGACAGGCTGTTGGTGATGTTCACACCCAGGAACTTGAAGCTCTCAACCCTCTCGACCTCAGCACCATTGATGTAGACAGGTGCATGTACACCGCCCCCTTTCCCGAAGTCAATGACCAGCTCTTTTGTTTTGTTGACATTGAGGGAAAGGTTGTTGTCATGACACCATGCCACTAAGCTCTCTATCTCCTTCCTGTACTCTGACTCATCGCTAGATATGGTTGGCTGGCTATGCATACCTTTATTTATTTATTTAAAGCCCTTCAGCTATCTATTGATTTAACCGTATGCCCATCGACATATTCACCTCAGTATCTATCTCTGTACTTATCAACATAACTACTTGACCATCAAAACCCACAGGTTTTGTCTGTGATTGAAGTCTTAAAAACATTCCAGCTTATCTTCTTCTATCCATTGGTCCATTCAGCTTCTCTTGGCCTGACCTGTACTTTTGTAATCTATCCAGTATCTTCTGACAGGTTGGCAATCGTTTTGAAATTAAGGGAGATGCAGGTGAATCTTTGTCTCACTCGTTGATGTTAAAGAACCTCCCTTAATATCATCTACTGCATTCGGTGCTCCAAGTGTGGCCTCCTCTACATTGGTGAGACCAAACGCAGACTAGGTGACCGTTTCGCCGAACACCTGTGTTCTGTCCGTAACCACGATCTGCATCTCCCAATTGCCAGTCACTTCAACTCCCCCCTCCCACACTATCACAGATATATCTATCCTCGGCCTCCTCCACTGCCAGGAGAATTCCAAGCGCAAACCGGAGGAACAGCACCTCATTTTCCGTCTTGGAACCTTGCAGCCAAACAGCATGAACATTGAATTCTCCCACATTAAGTAGTCCCCACCCTCTTCCCCACAACAACTTCCCCTCCCCCACCATGCTTCCTCTCTTCTTTTCTAGCCTATCTCTCTTTTTTATATCCTTTTTTTCCTTTCTCTCCTTACCTTTGACCCATTCCCCGGTGGATCTGCTCTCCCCTCCTCCCCCGCACCTGCCCATCACTATCTCTTACCTGCATCTACCTATCACCACCTTGTGCCCACCCCACCTCCCCTCTTTTGGATACCTATCACTGCTCTGCTTTTCCCTCCTATATATTGGGCTTCCCCTTTTCCTATCTTCAGTCCTGAAGAAGGGTCCTGACCCGAAATGTTGACCGCCTGCTTTTCTCCACAGATGCAGCCTGGCCTGCTGAGTTCCTCCAGCATCATCATGTTTTTCCTCTAGATTCCGGCATCTGAAGTCCTTTGTTTCTCTTGGCAATTGTTTTGTTGTTCGATTTACTGGGACTGAATTATAAGTTCCAAAATCAGGAATCGTTCTTACACATCAGCATCTTTCTCCCAGTGGAATCTTGGGAATCAATAGATACAAGGAGATTGTGGGATAATGTACCTGTACTAGTGCCAACCATTGCACCAGAGTGATCACTTTACATCCTATTTCTCCAACTCTTCAGGCAGCATGATCCGCCTCAACCCAATCCCTCAGCTTTATGACAGGATGATCTCTGTTCCTCTGCATTATCACTGGAGCGACGCACTCCATTTCCATAGCCATTGTGGTGGAGAGAACTCTTTAGCCAATCAAATTTTAGCCAATCAAGTGCATACAAAAGGAGAACCCACTCCACTCCTTACCAATAAAACATATGCATAACCTGAGATAATTGACACACTATGTTACAAATCTACCCTTCAATGTTAGTACTGTTTTGACCTCAATAAACACTCATGGTAAAGTTTTCCATGCTCAAATGATCCTCTGTGTGAAAAGAAAAATTCTAATTTTGTCCTTCATTTTTCTGTCTTGACCTTTGGTGATTCCCTAGCCAGTGAAATCATTATTTCAAAGGTTTTCACAATTTATGTTGGTATGCATTCTGTTTGAGTTTTAAAATGTTTAGGTCCTTGGAGAAATTGCATTCGGGTCATGAGGTGGCAGACAGAAATAAACACAGTATTTTTCTCTTCTTTTAATCTTTAGGTTTGGCCGTTCATCAGATCATTACCATCACAGTCTCCCTCATCATGATTGTTGCTGCTTTGATAACAACTCTGGTTTTAAAAAACTGGTAAGTACATTCTTTGCAAGCTAAGATAAAGCTATAAAAAGCAGGTATCTGAGATTGAAAAGAATAACGCTAGTCATAGAAATCCATTAGTCAGCTATTTGAAAGAGACACTAATGGGTTGACATCTTGGAGAACCCTTACTCCAAGTTATTGATTGTCAATGAAGGGTGGCAGTCAAAATATTAACCTGGTTCAGATATTGGATGGCTGGGATCTCTATCATCTTGTTTCTTTCACTATCTTTTCTGATCACTTTGGTAGTCATCCTAGATCAAGGACATTAGTGATGTGGGGCAGAACACTTCAGTCATTAAGTATTGAGATACATTTCCAGTCAGGTAAATCATGGTGTTATGCAAAGTAAACTGGTCCAGGTTCAGATTAAACCGCAGAAGAAATTTCTTATTCCATCAATATAACCTATCACTGCCCATTCCAGTTCTCTAAGTGAGATTGCCAGTTAGAGGTACCCTGTGCTCTGTACTACATCCATTTAAAGAGGCACCCATGAGTTCACATGTGGTATTAATGACCTCAGTAATCTCAATTTTTATCCTATTCCTCTAGTTTAGCTTTAAACATAAAACCTAAAAAGTGATTTGAAAGATCTGAGGATAATCCATGCCAGTTTCTCTGTTTTCTTTGTGTTTCTGAGACTATTTGAGTGTCAACTGAATTCAAAACCTGATCAATGCCACCACTCTCTTTGTAAAAACTAGCAATAAGATTTCATATGTCAAAAGCAATCTATTGTAGTTTTGCAATGTAAAGGATAATTTATAACTTAAATAGTTGGAAATTGTGCATTTCACCTCCTGCCATGCCTGTCAATCTTTTAATTGTTACAGTTTTTCCACAGGCTTCCCATCCCTCTTTTACAATGAAGCCCTAAATGATAAAACTGTCAATGAAGCTATCTGGATTTTGAAATTAACTCATTTTCCACGTTAAAGATTTGTTGTTAAAATGTTCAGAGTGTCTGAGGGTGTCAGGCTGATGTTTGGGATGCAAGTTAGGAAGTTAGAACTTGGAATAATGCTTTTCTGTTAACCAAAGGATAATCAATTGATATGTGAGGTTAGCAGGATCAATTTAAGTAGGGCAGCACAGTGGTGCAGCATGTAGAGACACTGCCTCACAGTACCAGAGACCCAGGTTCAATTCTGACCTTGGGTGCTCTCTGTGTGGAGTTTGCATGTTCTCCCTCTGACTGCAAGGATTTCCCCCAATCTGCTCTGGTTTCCTTCCCCATCCCAAAGATGAACAGGTTAGTAGGTTAATTGGCTACTCTAAATTGCCCCTGGCATGTAGGTGAATGGTAGAAACTGGAGGGAATTGATGGGAATGTGGGGAGATTTCATATAGGATTAGTCTTGATGGCCAGTATAACTTGGTGGGCTGAATGGCCTGTTTCTATGACTCTAAGTAGATTTATGGACAGAGACTAGATGGAGGGGCTCTAGTGAAAGGATTAGATTTTTTGGGGGTACATCGAATAAAAGGGATAAACACATGCTAGAAGGTGTCATTTAGACTCTGTTGACCTCTGAAACTCAGCATCACCCCATGCAATTAGGTCTGGAACTGTGAGGAGAACTCTTTGACCATGAGTGTTGTGTGACTGTTTGGTTTTACTGGCATAACAGCCAGCAGTGATACAGCAAGAGGAAACAATGAAACTGACCCATTCTGTTTGAGATGATATTCAAATTATAGTGTAGTAAACCAAAACTCTTCAGTCATGTTTAGAGACGTATTGGTATTGGTTTATCATTGTCACTTGTACCGAGGTACAGTGAAAAACTTGTCTTGCATACCCATCGTACAGATCAATTCAGTGCAGTTACATTGGGTTAGTACTGAGTGCATTGAGGTGGTACAGGTAAAAACAGTAACAGTACAGAGTAAAGTGTCACAGCTACAGAGAAAGTGCAGTGCAATAAGGTGCAAGGCCACAACAAGGTAGATAGTGAGGTCAGAGTCCATCTCATCATATAAGGGAACCGTTCAATAGTCTTATATCCATAGGATAGAAAAGGCTAACCACTATCAATAGTTTTGGGTCGGTTGGAACTTGAGGTCACTGGTTCACAATAGCCAAAGGCCTGAAATGGAGTTGAGCCACTAAGGACAGTAATTGAGATCAGAACATTGGATACGTTTTGGAAAAAAAAAGCGCGACAATCTACAATGGGAAGTGGTAGGGTTGCTACTCTTGAAGAACTAGGTCACGCAGTGAATAGGTCTTCATGACGCAAACCACTAATCTTTTCATCACTGATGAATGATGCTGCTGGCAAGTGCAGTGATTTATATATTTTACTGATTGCCATTTGCAGAGAGATCAGCACCAGCAGTCACCTCGTTACACGTTGTGGAGCAGGCCTCCTGTGGTCTTCCATTTTTGGTCCTTTTCTTGAGCTGCCACTTCAGACAAATCTCATGTATAGTTTACTCTTTTGACCTTGGAATCGACAGATTTGTGCCAGTTATTTTTGTCTGCCTGCTCTTATCTTACCCTGGGAATTCCATTTCAAAGATATCTAGTTACAGATTTGTGGCATATGTATGGAGTCTCAAAGACAACTCAATTTCATCCTTCTTATTTGGAACACCATCCACTCTACCCTTTTTCCAAAGTTCCTCGTTGGCTGAAAAATGGCCAAAATGCCCCAAAACATTGATTGATAGATGTCAGTACTTCATTTGCAGAGTGACGGTGATGAAATCCTGGATGACTTGTGAAATACTTGTCTGCAAAATCGAGGCATGTTAACTATCCCAAGTGCATCAGCAGAGTTGATGTTTGTGGTGGGGGAGGAAGGTGATCCATGAGAGCATGGTTGGTGTTAAGTTACTGGATCAGAAGTATGAAATGTTAATCCAGAGGTATGAGTTCAAATCTCTCTACAGTAGGTGGAGAAGTTGCATCTGAATAATTAAATAAATCTAAAAATTACAAGAAAAAGATATCAGAAATAGTAACCATGAAACTAACAGATTGTTATAAAAACCCATCTTGTTTACTAACGTCCTTCAGGGAAAGTAATCTGCCCCGCTCACTCTGTACTGTGAATAACTCCAGACTCCACCTGATAATGCTGTAGTTCATGGGTTATAAGTGTCAGCCAAGAAAAAGTAAATAAAAAAAATATATTTGAAGCCAGTTTCAACTCCAGATGAGATGGAACCTTAATGACCCACTTTGTTCAATTGGCAAACAACCATAATTTTCAGGAACAGGGAGAAAAAATATGATAATACGTTAAGTACACATTCATCGCAGAGTGTGTTCTCCTCCTGTTAAGAGTCATATCAATTAAAAGCAAATAAAGATGCAATTCTTCATAATCTGATTTTGAAAATGAGTCAATTCAGTCATTTTTATTGCAGTGTTTATTAATGGATGGATCTTAAATTAGATTGCTGGAGGTGATGGTTAGGTGAAAGCAAGTCTTTCAGATCGAATACGTGAATAATGAGGTGTAAGAGTCGGAAGGATAAGGTGGATTTGCAAGAACATCTACTTCATGCACAATTTGTTTTGAAACAGCGTTGCTGTTCATTTTATCATTTTTGTTTCTATTTTCTATTTTAATTTATAGAAATAAATGAATTATTTTGGTCTCTGAATCTGCAATAATCAAGCAAATGTCAAAGCTTTGGTACAAATGTACCTTTATTTTATCAGCTTGCGTTTCCGTAAATTTCTAGGCATGCTTTTTGCGGGCAAGCATCTGTTCCAGATGTTCCTTAGGTTTTTTAAAACCACTGTACATTTCAGTGCTACCAACAGGTACACTGGTAAGTGGGGATTATGCTGTGGGTGACACAGTGGCACAGCCAATAGAGCCGCCGGCTTACAGTGCCGGAGACCCAGATTCAATCCTGACCTCAGATGCTGTCCGTGTGGAGCTTGCACATTCTCCCTGTAGCCGCGTGGGTTTCCTCCCGCATCCCATAGATGTGTGAGTTGATTGGTTAATTGGCCACCATAGATTGCCCCTAGTGCATAGGTAGGTGAAAGGATCTGGGAGGAGTTAATGAGAATGTGGAGTGTAGGTTTAATGTGGGATGAGTGTAAATGAGTGGCTGATGGGGGGGCATGGACTTGATGGGCTGAAGGGCCTGCTTTCTTGCTGTATCTCTCTGTGAGTGAACAGGATATATTTTCAAATCATGGCATCATTTTGCAGTGTAATTGTTGATCATCTGCAGAGAGTTGACATGAAAATCTCCACTGAGGGGGTAATGAATGCTCGTTTTAAAGTCAAAGTCGAGTTTATTGTCATATGCACAAGTACATGAATGCAATGCAATTCTTACTTGCAGCAGCATCACAGACACATAGCATCAGGTAAACAGCATTTACAAGAAAAAACATAAATTATAAATTTTAAGCCCACTTGATAGGCTGAAAATCTGTGTCCTTTGGGGATTGAGGCAATTTAATATTCATTCTCAGTTGGTTAAGGGGGGAGAGAATCTCCTATGAGTGGGAGCAGGAGAGAAGTGGCAGTGAATCGGCTTGTCCAAACTTGGGTTCCAATGGGTGGTGTAAGGAATAACCCAGAAAAGCAAACAATCTCACTAATCAATGTTTGTGAACAGGCACTCCTGATGGCACACCACAAAATAAACTTAAATTCAACACAGGAGAACATAAGTGGCGTTGAAAGAGCAGGAAAGCTGTATTCATCATAAAGAAACTGGAGGCAAAGTTCTTGCCATTTCATATTTACCTTGCAGTTTCCAGAAATACATACAGAAGAAGCCACGGGCAGAATCTGGACCCCAAATACCGAGTTGGGGATGATCAGAATAGAAGTTAAAATCTGATCTGAACCCACAACGATCTCTCCCGCTTCCGGTTCTGAGGTAGGACAAGGAGCAGGCGGTCATTTGGAGGACGTAGGTTGTCTAGTTAAATCTTACAATGAGGCTTCAGTCATTCTAAGGTTTCCTGGTGTCAGGAAACCAGGCAGATGAAGCCAGGTAGAGCTGATTCCACGTGCTGAGTGGTTCCATGGAATGGCTTGTGCCAGAAAGAAGGGGACTGTTTTTACCAGGTCCAGTAAGATCCCTGGTAAGCAACCTCATCCTGCAATTCTTCTGCTCCCCGCCACTCCCCCTACCCTCCATTTTGTCTTCCCAAATGCAATTTGGTTACAGGCCTAACCCAATGATTGGAACCCTGTCCCCTCTTCCCCCTTCCCTCTCTCACTTCCACCTCCCTTCCAGTGTTTCTCTTCCTCCTCTCTTTTCTCATTTCCCACTATAATTACCCTCATTTGTAGGTTATGTCTTGTGATGCAGGATTTGTACTCTTTAAGGTTCAAGCCTATCAGTCAGCTTGTCTTTGAATGGGAAACCCATTATCTCAAATAATTCAAAGGAACCCTAAATTTCAAAATTGATTTGAGTTTCCCAACATCACCACAAAGAGTCTCACACTTTTGGACTCTGGAATTGTCTGAGACCTGAAATAGGAATTTACTCAGCAGTTTTTCCATCAGTTGAAAGCATAGATCCTGCTGTAGAGTTACAGTATAAGTGCGCTTAACAATTGAATTTATGTTTCTGGCAGTTTGAAGATATACCTGCCCAGGAGTTGAACACTCTGATGAGATTTTCTACCTGAAAAAGGACCAATATCTAGTACATTAACTTTCCTTTGTCATTTTCAGGTGCTGACAGAGCTGCTGCATGCTTTTGGGATTTTCTGCTCTATTTTCAGATTTGCAACATCTGTTTTGAGCATTTCATCATTTTAACTATTGCAGTGTTCTGGTCAAATTAGGCTGGATCATTCTTGCCTTGAATTTGCCCCACTGCACTATCCCCATGGCAGCACTTTACCTCTTTATCTGTGGCCATGTGGGTCTAATTGAACTTCAAGGCTTTGTTACCATAGCCATCCCATAAAGTGGAGTGGTCCACAAACAGTGACTAAGGCTCAGGCGGCACAACCTGAGGCCCTGCCCCAGACCTCCCTGATTGCTGTTTGAGAGCTCATACAGTCACGGGACATTTCTAGTGTTTAAAAATGTCCCTGATAGAGTCATAGAGTGACACAGCGCAGAAGCAGCCTCTTTGGCCCAACTGGTCCATGCTGACCAAGATGTCCATCCAAGTTAGTCCCATTTGCCAGCATTTGGCCCATATCCTTCTAGATCTTTCCTATCCATGTACCTGTTCAAGTGTCTTTTAAAAGTTGATTTTGTACCTGCGTCAACCACTCCCTCTGGCAGCTCGTTCCACATACTTACCACCTTCTGTGTAAAAAAAGTTGCCCCTCAGATTTTTATTAAATCTTTCCTCTCTCACCTTACCCCTACCCTCCAGTTCCTGATTCCCCAACCCTGGGAACAAGACTGAGTGCATTCACCCTATCTTTGCCCCTCATGGTTTTTATACACCTCTATAAGATCACCTCTCAGTCTCATACACTCCAAGAAAAAAGTCCTAGCCTGTCCAACCTCTCCCGATAACTCAATCCTTCAAGTCCTGGCAACATCCTTGTAAATCTTTTCTTCATTCTTTCCAGTTTTATAACATCTTTCCCTGAGTAGGGCGACCATAACTGAATATAATACCAAGTACAGCCTCACCAACGTCTTGTACAACTAAAACACAACATCCCAACTTCTGTACTCAGTGCCCTGACTGATGAAGGCCAGTGTGCCATAAGCCTTCTTCACCACCCTTCTTCACCACCTGTGACTGCACTTTCAGGGAACCATGTACTTGAACTCCAAGGTTCCTCTGTTCTATAACACTCCCCAGGGCCCTGCTGTTCACTGTGAATGTCCTACATGGATTTGACTTTCCAAAATGCAACACCTCGCACTTGTCTGAATCAAACTCCATTTGCCACTCCTTGGCCCATTTACTCAGGTGATCAAGATCCCCCTATAATTTTTGATAACCTTCTTCACTTGTCCACTATACCATGACTATACTGTCATCTGATGATTGGAGATATTTCAAAACAACTGAAATACATTAAAATAATAAAAAAAACTAATAATTGTTCAAAAATAATGAAGAAGTACATACATTTGATGAGAGTTAATTAAACTTAAATGCAAAACATTTATCTTCACATACCTTTTGCATTCTCATTGGTGGTCTCATTGAAGTGAACAGGGCCATGTTAGAAACACTAACCATGCCTGGTCTAAAGCTATAGAACCAAATACAAAACCCGTCAACTCAGGGTGGTCCAAGAAGTGTAGCAATAAGTCAGGTGCACCTGAATCTGATCTCACCATGTTCTGTATATCTGCGCTGCATTGCCAGTGTGGAAGTCAAGACAAGCAAGAGGTACCTCACCAATGGTGCTCTTCTGAACCACCAATAAAAGGTCTGGGCCATTGTCAAAGTTGAGTTTATTGTCATGTGCACAAGTACATGTATGCACAGATGCAATGGAAAAGCTTACTTGCAACAGCATCACAGGCACATAGCATCAGATAAGCAGCATGCACAAGAAAAACATAAATTAAACACAATTTTTTTGCAAGAGGGAATACAATTAGAACAAAACAAATACAAAGTCCATTTTAGGTCAAAGTGAAAAAGTGCATTGTGTCCTTTGAAGACTGTTCTATTGGTCTTCCAGACTGAATGAATGCTTAAGTGAATAAGTAAGTATTCCTGCTCATGGCCAAGATCTGCTTGTCTGCATCTGAAGCACAATTCAGCTCGCGTTTTCGATTACTTTGGATGAAATTGTTATTGATTTTAAATTGAATCACTCGTTACCAGAAAGAAACCTGGTAAATAGGAGCCAATGTTTGAGGCAGTGTACACATCATCAGCCTCAGCAGAAGTGATTAATGCAACTTTAAAAGAATTACTATGCTCCTGCTCTCCAGGGAGGTTGGGAAAGGCAAAACATAAAGGAAAAGTAGCCGCTTCCTTCCGCATTCCTCTGCTGCTGTAGCCTCTGTGTTAAGGGAGGATATAACATCTACAGTTGAGCCCCCCCTTGTTCCTTTTTCCCCACCAAGAGATTATTTATATCCTCAGTCCTGCTCGGTGGTCAGAGGAAGCTGAATTCTTTTTAACCACTCTGTCCTCTGAAGTCCTCTGACACGTCTGTATGCATTAACCCTTAAAATTCCTTTCAAATTGCACTGGTAGAAAATTGTTCAGTCAGGACCTATTTTTATACTTTGCACAGTTTCCACAGCATCTTCTACATGATAATTCCTGAATATGTCACTCCATAACTCCATGTCTGAAATCAACTTATACAATGCAAAGTGAATTCTAAGTACAAGGGTACTCCCTGTACAGATCTCTCTATGTCCCTGTTAATGAGTACGCAAAGGGATATTAGTCATTTGAAGCGAATGGATAACAAGTTAAGTGTTTACTCAATGATGAGGAAGGATAGAAAATGGATATTTTTGAAATGGTGAGAAATAATTAAATGTTGGTGTTCAAAGGGATTTGAGTATCCTTGTATATTAAATACAAGTGTTCAGGAAGGTAAATGAAATGTGGGCATTCATTTCAAGGGATCAGAACGGAAGAATATGGATGTCTTACAACACTTGTACAAGACTTTGATGAGACTTTACCTGGGATTCTAAGTGCAGGTTTGGTGTCCTTATGGAAAGTAAGATATACTGGAGCAGTTAGCACAGATATGGTGGGCCGAAGGGCCTGTCCTGACTGTACTGTTCCATGTAACAGAGCTTCCCTTGAAGTTGTCCTGTAGAGGTTGAGTAATGGGGAATGGAACATGGAATTTAGAAGTGTGATTTCATTGA
Source organism: Pristis pectinata (assembly GCF_009764475.1). Lineage (NCBI taxonomy): Eukaryota > Metazoa > Chordata > Chondrichthyes > Rhinopristiformes > Pristidae > Pristis > Pristis pectinata. The sequence continues at coordinate 6,821,283 of NC_067430.1, forward strand.
AAAATATCTGTGAGAGCTTTAACAAGAAGATGTGGAGGGTGTTTCCTGGTTGACAGTGAAGAAACAGGGGATGTAGTCAGAGTATAAAAGGTGAGGTAAGCAGCTTCTTCACTCAGATAGTTGTAAGTTATTGGAAGTTCTTCCTCCAGAGGGCTGCGTATGCTCAGACACTGAGCATTCTAAAAACTTAGATTGAGAGATTTTTTAACTCAGAGGGAAACAAGGGTTACATGTGAAAGTGAACTTGAGGCACAAGATCAGCCATGATCGGACTGAGTGGTGGAGCAGGACTGAGAGGGGATTGAGCCTGCACCTGTCCCTGATTTTTCCTGTTATAACGCACAGGAGGGCTGTATTTCCCTGGTGTCAGACTCTTTTACGTAGACAGGGTCCCTTTGTCCCCATTACGATATATTATTTCTCTATTAATAGTGAGGAAACAACGCACAGATGCACTAACTAATCCCATCAACACATTTTCATTTCTTTCTGCCTTATCCATTATTAACTTTTCAAACAGCGTCTCCTTTGGCTAAGAGTTAAGATGTCAGTATTCATTTTAAAATTAAATGCAAGACAATACCATGTAGATAGCATTGAATTTAACTAAACAGATTAATTGAATTAATTAACATTCCTTCCTGCGAGCCATTTCAGCTTCAGTGTATTACAAAGCAACAGCTTAGAGTTTTAACCATTTTAAATCATATTTTTAAATATGCAATTAAATAATTGATAGATGATGTCCATTATGCATCATCCCCAGGGCAGCACCAGGTTAACCCAAACTGGTGAAGTTCCAACACAGGTTACGTCTTGTAGGTGCAGCAGCCACACTACTGATGGATCTGATCACAGCTCTGCAATCCCGATACATTCAGTTCACGAATGGCAGTGGTGAACAACTAACAGAAGAATGATGCTCCATGATTACCAATTCCTCAGTGATGGCAAAGTCCAGCTCATGAATTAAAACACTTAGCTAAAGCTAAAGCATTTCCCACCATCTACAGCCAGAAATGCTAAAGTAGTTCTCTAAATCCTCCTGATGTTCACACCATCAAAGCCGGTCTTCAGCTGATTTGATTAACTTCCTGGGCTATTAAGATGCAGCTAAGAACACTGGTTGAGACCATGAGACCCTAAAACATCCCAGCCATGGTAGTGAAGACATGTTCTGGGACCACCAGCACTCCCAGCTGATTCAGGACAGCTACTACACCAGCATCTACCAGACAATATGGGAAATTGCCTGGGTATATCCGAACCACAAAAAGCTGGTGAATTCCACTCCAGGAAATTACCGACCCAACTCTCAGTTTACCCTCAATGATCAGCAAAGTGATGCAAGGTATTGCCTGACAAGGTTAAACTCCTTTATTTACCAATACCTGCATCAAAACTTATCCAGCGTTCTGCCAAGACCTCACAGTTCCAGACATCTTTGCAAATTTTGTCCAAAATTGGACTGCCCTTGAGGTCAAGGCAGAGTTTGAGCGACTGTGGCATTAATAAGCCCTGGTATATTGAGGTCGGGGAAAATTTAGTACTAACTTGAATCATACATTGCACAAAGAAATATGTGGAATGATTCTTTAAGATCAAATGACCTAACTCCAGGAAGAGTACATCAGGGCTCAAAGCTCAATCATCTTTAACTGCTTCGACAAAGGTCTTCCTTCCATCATAGGGTCAAAGTGAGGATGTTCACTGATGGGTGCATGGTTCCATTTGCCTTGAATAAAGAAGCAGTCTTTGCCTGTATTCAGCAAGGCTGGACTGCACTCAGGCTTAGGTTAACAAGTGGCAAGTAACTTCTGTGCCATGCATGTACCAGACAATTAACAACTCAAGTAAGAGACGGTCATGTTCCTTTGATGATTAATGACATTACCATTGCTAGATTCTCCACTGTTAGAACTTTGGGATTCATTACTGACCAGAAGCAGAACTGGAGGTTTGACATTGGGTGATAAGAGGCTCATCTTATGACCTCCCTGGAGTCTTCCCACCAACTGTCAGGTTCAAGAGACGGCTATGACCAAATTTGATGAGGCAGGAAGTTGTGTCCCACTCCAAACACTTTGAAACAATAATTAAAGTGTGTACAACGTTAATGGTAGTGCCTTTCAGACAAGGAGGTGAACCTGGGCCGATCCAGGACAATGTAAAACTAAAGAGGGTTTGGAAGCAGATGCATAGACAATGAACTGGATGAGGTTGAAATCCTTGTCAATTATGGTGGAGGGGAAATCATGGTTAAGTTAAAGTGAAGGCATCTTGAAAGCACTGGTATGGAAGATTTCAACATCGAAACAAATGTCACAAAGCTGGTGAAACTGGGAGAGTGGAATGGTGTCCTCACAAGAAGCAAAGTGGAAGGAGGGATAGTTAATAGAGCTGTGGGTGTCTGTAGGCTTGAAATGGATATTGGTCACAAGCTTTTTCCCAGAGATGATGTTGAGAGATCGGTAACAAACTGTTTGAAAGCAGAGATCAGATTGTCAGCAAAGGCGTTGAAACCTTTGAGTTCTCTGCAGGATGGCAGAGGACCTGTGAGAAGGGGCAATATGTTTGAACGATAATCCAGTGAGATTTATTTCTGAGTTGAAGTGAAGAACAAATATGGAAGCCCAAACACTCAAAGGGAGATAGAAGAGCAAATTTGGAAGCATGTTTCTTTGGTATTACAAAAATGAAGGCAGTAATAGTGGGAGATTTTCAATTTCCCTGGCGTTAACTGGAAATAGTATGGTGGGCAAAGAATTCCTTAATTGTATTCCATGGAACTTTATTTTGGCCAGTATGCAGAAAGCTCAACAAAAGTATTGGTGCACAAGTGCTGGTGGAGAATTTTGGTTTAAGGTTGGAGTGATTTTGGGTTTAGTCGTGAAATGAAGCTGGGCACACAGAAAGACCGTCAGTGGGAGAATATCATTGTCGTAGTGATCACGTTTCAGTTACATTTAGCGTTGTTCTGGAAAAGGATAATGACAAAATTGGAGAACTGTTGTAGGCTGACGTTTCCTGTCAAGTAGACTGGGAATAGCTGCCCGAAGGTGAGTCAGTCACAAAGCACTGGGAAGCATTCAAGGGTGAGATTCAAATGGCTTCGGATAAATTTGTTCCCATGAAGGAAAAGGACGGGACTGTCAAATCCAGGGACACCGGATGACGAGATATAAGATAAAGAACAAGTGGAAGCTTATGTCAAACAGCAAGACTTTAATATGGCTGAAAACCCAGAAAAGTATGGAAAATATAAGGACAGTATGAAAACAGAAATTAGGAAAGAAATGAGAGGGAATAAAAAACTACTGGTGTGCAAGATCAAAGAAAGCCCAAGGTTGTTTTATGTGCATAAAAAGTGAAGATAACATAAGAATGAGTAAGGTCAGCAGATGATCAAGTAACTCGTGTGTGGAGCAGAAGGATGAGGGTAAGACACGTAATACTCTACAAATCTCTGCACAAAACAGAGGTATGATGCCAGTGCTGTAGTTAAAGAGGGTGAGTGTGAAATATTGGATGGGACAAACATAATAAAAGAGAAAGGATCAAAGGGTTCAGCAACTTTGAAAGTGCATTCATCTCCTGGCCCAGATAAAATATATCCCGGAGACCTTTAATCAGACACTTTAGGGGCACAGTCCATTATTTTTTATATCCTGCCTGGCTACAGAGGATGGCAGGTGCCAATGTGAGTACCTTTGTTTAAAAAGGAAGGGATAAACCAAATAATTACTGGACAGTTAGTTTAACTGGTGGTTGGCAAATTATTGGGATCCATTCTGAGGGACTGTATAAACTTTTGCATAGAAAGGCACAAACTAATCAAGGGCAGTCAGCATGGACCTGTTAAGGGAAGGTTGTGTCTGACTAACTTGATCAAAGTCTTTGAAGAGGTAATAAGAAAGGTCGTTGAAGGCAGCGACTTTGATGTCGTCTTCATGAATTTTAGCAAGGCTTTGATAAGGTTCCGTATGGCTGGCTGGGCAGAAAAAGTAAAATCCATGTAATCCAAGGGAGACTGGCAAAATCAATGAAATAATGGAAAGCAAAAGTTAATGATTAATGGATATTTTTGTTACTGGAAGGCTGTTACTAATTGGGTCCCTCAGTACTCAGTTCTTTACACACACCCCACATAATACAGTTTCAGACTTAAATAGGGATGGCACAATAAAGTAGTTCATAAACAATACAAAGTGTGGTCATGTGGTTGGTGGTGAGGATGGAAGGTTTGGATTGCAGGAAGATCTGGTCAGTTAAGCAAAAGAGTGGAAAATGAAATTCATTCTGGAGATTATGGATGAATTCATTTGAGAAGGTACAACAAGGAAAGGGATTAGATAATAGTTGGGAAGATAATAACAGGTTTAGAGGAAAAGAGGGACCTTGAAATGTATGTCCACAGATTCTTCAGTGTACCAGGGCAGTCAATAACGTGGTTAAAAGGTGAACAGGATGCTTTGCTTTCTTAGCCAAGTGATAGAGTACAAGAGCAGATAGGTTGTGTCGGAAAGGTATACATCACTAGTTAGATCACTGCTTGAGTACTGCCTAGTCAATACATCACAGGAAAGATGTAGTTGTACAGGAGAGGGTACAGAGGAGGTTTACAAGACTGGAAAGCTGTAGCTATGAGGAAAGGTTGGACAAGGTAGGATTGTCCTTTTGTGGAACAGAGGAGGATGGGTAAGACTCAGTCAAGTGTATTGGATTATCAATGAGGTAAGATGGCATTAGACTGAGGAGCTTTGTCAGTGGAGATGGACATAAAGGGCCAAATGGGTCCTTTGACAACAAATGTGAAACCAGTGATCTCTACCATTTAAGGCAAGGGAACGGGTACGTGGGAACATCATTATCATTATGTTTCTCTCCATCACACATCATCCCAACTTGGAAATATATTGCTGTTTCTTCACAAATACTCAATCCAAGTCCTGGAATTCCCAACCCAAAAGTGCTTGGAGTAACTTCACCACATAAACCTCATTGGCTCATCATCTTTTTTTCCATGGTATTCGGGACTGGGCAGTGATTGCTATGACAACCACATCCCACAGATGAACAAAATGTCGCTTAACTCTAAAGTTTCTGTTAATTCAATTTCATTTTCTACTTTCTTGTGTGATTTACCAAACTAATTCAACAATTTGGATAATTAAAACTTTTTAACATGGAAAACACACTGAATTATAAAAAATAGACTGTATAATCACACATGCAGGAGATGGTAAATAAGTTGGAGAACTTGCCTTAGAATTTATTTCATCAATTTTAAATGTGCACTGAATTTCCACTTCCCATCTCCCTCAAACTAAAACCACCCCTTCCCTGGGGAGTGTCCTCATTATGTATTTGTTAATTGTTCAAGTTGAAGTTCATCCCATAGTTCATCTCCCACCCTGGCTTAGAATTTCATAGATCGCTGAAAGTGTGGAAAGATTTATATCAGTAGCATCTCCGTTTTAAATGTAAGATTAGTGTTATCCAGCCTTTACCACATCTTCCCTCCTACTGCTTACATATCTCCTGCTGCCTTATGGTTTTTAACCTTCTCCTGGCACTTTTATTCCGAGGCACATCAAAGTGAACACTGCTAGCTGGGACGCCGATGGGCTGTTCAGATAAGAAAAGCTGTGATTAAGGATACACTTCACCCACATTGTAACTTCTTTTCTAAAACTGCTCCTGGTTTCAACAATATAGGTAAGGCAAAGTGGAGACACAGGAGACTGCAGATGCTGGAATCTGGAGCAACAAACAATCTGCTGGAGGAACTCAGCAGGTCGAGCAGCGTCTGTGGGAGGAGAGGAATTGTTGACGTTTGGGGCCTGCAGGGTTTCGACCCGAAGCGTCGACAGTTCCTTTGCTCCCACAGATGCTGTTCAACCTGTTGAGTTGCTCCAGTAGATTATTTGTAGTTAAGGCAAAATAACTTGAAAAGACACTAGTAAATGAAGTACAGGTGTTTTGTGTCTTCCTTGCCTGTTGCTTCACACTGGCTGAGTTTTCAAATAAAACTCAAAATCATCTTTTGACCCGGATGCCAGTGTTTCTTCTCCCTTTGGATGCAGCACAAGTATTACCAGCTGCAGATTGCCTGAAGTGGATACCCAGAACCACAACAGGCCGGTTGATTAGCATTGTTTGAGGTGTACTGTTTCATTCATACATTTAAAACCTAAATTAGCGAACATTAAACTTCAAGCAATTTCTCGAAGGGATGTGTTTGCTAACAGGATCTGCAAGAGGATAGTTCTGTTTGGGACAACATTCCAGATCACACTAATGAGATTTCCACTGATTATATACGTATAGCAATGTATGTGTGTTCACTGGGTTCCTCACTTCTAATGCAGTTCAATGCAAAATGCACAGACTGATGCACATGAGACAAGAGAAGCTGAAACTAACTGTCTGGAGCTTATTCAAGTGCTCTTTGCACATTGTCTTTGCAACTTCGAATTGGACATCAATTAGGCATATGACACAAGCCGTTAAAGCAGTGATTTTTGCTCACAGCCTGTATTACATTTCAGTCATTGTCTCTCTGCCACTGTCCTTCCAAATATACGCTGAATAGACTCACTTGAGGTGTATCGGACTATCAGTGCTGTGAGGTGGCTTAAGGCTGAGGAGCTTTTTCATTGGAACTGGGCATGATGGGCCAGATAGCTCCTTTGAGAACAAATGTGAAACCAGTGACCTCTACCACCTAGGGCAAGGGAACGGGTATGTGGGAAAATCATTATCCTTGTGTTGCTCTTCATCACACATCATCCCAGGGTTGGAATGTCTAATACCAGAGGGCATGCATTTAAGATGAGAGGGGGTAAGTTCAAAGGAGATGCGCAGGGCAAGTTTTTTACACAGAGAGCGGTGGGTGCCTGGAACAGGCTGCCAGGGGTGGTGGTGGAAGCAAATATGATAAAGGCATTTAAGAGGATCTTAAATAGGCACGTGAGTGTGCAGAGAGTGGAGGGGTATGGACATTGTGTAGGCAGAAGGGATGAGTTTAGTTAGGTGTTACTAATTTAGTGTTACTAAGTAGGTTAAGTGTTAGTTAAGTGTTAGCTGTTGCTTAAGTAGTTAAGTATTGCTAATTACCAGTTTAATTAGTCCAGCACACCGTGGGCTATATAGCCTGTTCCTGTGCTGTACTGTTCTATGTTCTCGTTCTATCCTGAGTCAGACAGATTTTAATAACTTCAAAACTGGTATCTACTCTGGGCCAGCATATACAGTATAGAGCAGATGGAGGAAGAGACAATTGTCTAAATTAGTAGCAGGACCCCTCAGGAGTGGAACACAAAGCCAAGATTACTGGGGTTCATGAGGCTTTAATACATTAGAAGGTTCAAAATAGAAGGAAAAGTAAATAAACTCAGCACACAATCCGCTCAGAGTTCCAAGAGATCTCCAGGACATCCCCACCTGTTAAAAAGGAGCATCTTGTGACATCATCAGGTGTCTGGGGAATGTGCATGCATAACCAGTGGGAACAAGTGGGTCTTTGGTTCAGAAAGGTTGGGTTCTGGTGGAACTGAATGTGGAAATAAGCAGTCCAGAAGTAGCAGGAAGAACATGCAATACAGACAGGGGGCAGAACAGGAATTACTAAAAGACAAAATCATTTGTTTGTGACCGGTCCTGAATAGATTTTTGTCATTCAATCTCTTAGCTTCCATTGTAAGAGTCTAATATTCTGGCATGCAGATTTTAATATCCTGAAGCTGCTGATCATTGTGAGGGAGTATGTGTTGAAATTGTTCTCAGTCCATTGAGCAGGGAACGTGTACCCATTGCCCCCGTTCCTGGTCAGTAACCTGTGAATCCTGTTGAAAACTACCTGGAAACAATCACAGAGATTAATGAGCTCCAAAGTCGAATCCCAGTGGTGGGAGTGTCTCATAAGTCACATAGCAAGTAGTTATTTATATATTTATCGGTCGCAAATGTTGCTGCAAGGCCAGCATTTATTATCCATCCCTAATTGCCCTCAAGAAGGTAGTGGTGCCCTTTCTTGAACCACTTCAGTCCTCCTGCTGAAGGAATTGATGGGTTAGGTGTTCCAGGACTTTGACCCAGCAGTGATGAGAGAACGGCAATATATTTCTCAGTCAGGATGGTTTGCCACTTGCTGGTGGTGTTCCTATGTTCCTGCTGCCCTTATCTTTCTTGGTGGTAGACCGGGGTTTGGGAGGCACTGACAGTGTAGCCTGGGCGAGTAACTGCAGTGTATTTTGTGGAAGGTACGCACTGCAGCTGCTGTACGCCACCGAAGGAGTGGATGTTTAGGGTGACGGATTGGGTGTGAATCAAGTGGGCTGTTGTTTCCTGGACGGTTGTGAGCTGCTTGAACGTTGTTTTGAGCTGCACTCTTTCAGAGACGTGGAGACAATTCCATCACGTTCCCATTTCATAAACCTTTTCACACTAAGCTAATGCAGCAGCCAGTTTACAATCAGAAAGATCCCACAAACAGCAATTCAGTGAGTGAATAATTAACCATTTTTTGATGATCTTGCCAAGGAAGTAAATGTTTCCCACTCACATTCAAAAAATGGAATCTGCAATATCCACAAAAGCAGATGCAGCTTCAATTTAGTTTTCCCTGATTCTGGAATCTGTAATGTAGAAATAGCTGTCAGATATTGGCATTGAACAGAGATGACCATAATGAATGGAAATGTCATTGAGTTGTATTTCCCCTTTCCTGATGTCAGTCGCTAGCCACTGGCAGCTTCAGGGAATCTCTAGTGTCCAGCAGCAGTGGTATTACCATGGAGGCAGACCAGTTATTCCCATCAAGGAATTCCCACAGGCAGCAAACCAGTAAGTTAAAAATTTAAAATCAACTTGCACAGAGTACAAGATAAAGATTAAAATGCACCCTTGTCATTACAATAAGAGTCTGATATTAGGAAACCAAAATTGCAATAAGTGTATCTTAATTATTTTATATAGGTATGAAATTCTGAAATATTTAGCAGAGGGAATGACAATCCTCATATTAAATGAGTGTTATTTAGGACCACAGTTTGTTAATTATTAGAAACATAGAATATAGAATTCAATAGGATCATGGCTGATTTTCTGTCTCATTACCTTACATCCTGATGCTTTTAGTCTCGAAATTTACATGGTTTCCACAGTCTTCTATAATAGAAAATATCACATTATCATCACTCTCTGAGTGAAAACATTTCCCTCATCTCTGTCCTGAATGTCTTACCCTGTATGCCAGGACTGTGCCTCTTGTTCTAAACCTACCAGCCAGGGGCATCAACCACCCTGCATCATTTGTTGAGCCTTGTCAATGAGATTCCCTCTCATTTTTCCAGAGTCTGGTGAATACAAGGCTAATCAACCCAATATCTCCTCATCTGACAGCTCTGCTATCCCACATATCAGTCAAGTGAACCCTTACCACACTCCCTCTTTCAGTGGAGTGAATGTGGAGTCTTGGTTGGTACTGCTGCCTCGCAGCTCCAGTGACCTGAGTTTGATCCTGGTCTCCGGTGCTGTCTTTGTGGAGTTTGCATATTTTTCCTATGACTGTGTAGGATTCCCCAGGTGCTCCGGTTTCCTCCCACATCCCAAGGGTGTGATGATCGGTAGATTAATTGGCCACTGTAAATTGCCCATAGTGTCAATGGGTACCAGGACACTTGGGGAGGGGTGGCAGATGATGGGGATATGAGAGGAAAAATGGGATTAATATAGATGGTTCTTTGATTGTCAGCATGGATATGATGGTCCAATAAAACAGCGCACCATACACAGGCCCTGTATAGTTATAGCAAGGCTTGCTCCTGTAACAAACCCTCTTACAGCAAAGGCCAATATATCATTTGCCACCTTAACTGCTTGCTACACCTACATGTTTGCTTCCAATGGCTGGTGTACAGGGAATCCCAAATTCCTTTCTATGCAACATTTCCTGATCTATCACCATTTAAATAACATTCTGCCGTAATGTTTTCCTTACCAAAGTGGAAAATGTTACATTTATCCGTGTTATTCTGCATCTACCATACATTTGCTCACATTATGGATCAGTTCACCATTAAAAGCTCAGTTCCATTTGTCCTGTGGTGCCTCCTATGGGAGAGCAGGGAATTACTGATGGCAGCTTCCGAATTCCCTTGTTTAGCTGAATGTGTGCATACTCCAGAAGTTGCTGTTGGATTCCATCATGGTACTGGTGAGGACAGCTACCACGTGGTTATTTCTTCCCAAGAGTCACAGACCATTACCTTTCAGTTTTGATGTATCATTAATTTTGAGTTATTTTCTGAGTAACACATGCAAATACATTATTTAACATGCAAACTGTTCTTGTTACTTATTATAGTTTATAAAACATGTTCTTGAATAAAAGTTTAAAATTGTTATCACTTCTCCTTCTCATGCATATGATGAGATCTCAGACATGGGAAATGTTGGGGAATATCTAATGAATAGTTGGGCTGGGTTGTACAGACAACCTCCGTGCTTGGTGCACGTAACAGAGCTGGTTACAGATGCTGATGTGTCACTGTAGGTGTCAACTTCGATCAATTACGTAACAGGAAAAACAGCAATTACGGGCATAATAATGAAAGTACATACTGTCTTACAAAACCACGTGAGAGGAAGGAGACAGGTTCGGGATTTGTTTAGCAGCAGGTTGCCAGACTGTTCACCGTTGGTGCTATAATGCATTTTCAACTTTACAACATTAACATGCTGCCGGATTTGACAGTGAAGAGAGGGGAACTGTAAAAACTGTGTAATTTTTTTTGGATCAAAGGAAGTGGTGAGTCAAAAGGTGAGGTGCAGATCAACTCAAAAGTAAACTGGAAAAATTCCTCTGGATCATGTTCAACTTTTTTCTCCTTTTGTTTCTTTCCTGGGTGGGGTCCATCCTGCACGTGATGTCCTCAGGTGGGATCACAGGTGAGAGCCCTGAACCTCAGCTATCAATGTACATCAATCCTGTCTGTTTCTTCATGTGTTGGCTGAACACTGTTATTGGTATTGGTTTATTATTGGTTCTTGATCCACGAATTGATACACATTGTTACTCAGTATTGTGCATTGCATTATTAACCATTGCTCCCAATTTGTCATGTTATAACTGTTTGACTATTGTTTGGTCATAAGCAAGAAGACTTTGAGCACGTGCGTCACAATTAATAATTTCTAATCAGGGAAACAATATATGGTGTGTGTAGTGTGCTGGGCAGAGATAGGTGAAGTTGACTGCTCAGTTCCCAAGCCATTCAGTGGGGGCAGGCAGAACATGGGAACTGGGAACAGAGCGAATGAGCAGAGGGCACAGGGAGTGGGAGTGGGCAGTAGCCTGTGGAGTGGCTGCAGACAGAAGGAGACAGGAAGTGGGAGCATGTGTGAGGTGTGAGGAGGTGGCAAGGGGCATGAGGTGTTGGTGTGGGCAGGAGGCTGGGGAAGTGAGTGCGGGCACAGGGAGACGGGAAATGGGCGCGTGTGTGAGGTGTGAGGACAGAGAAGGCGGCAAGAGGTATGGGGTGTGGGTAGAGAGCAGGGGGAGTGGGTGTGGGGGAAGGGCAGGGAGTGATGGTGTGGGGGGAGGGCAGGAGGTGAGAGGGTGCATGTCGAATTGATGCAGGCAGGGGTCACGGGACAGGCACAGGGGCCGTGGACTGAAACTGTTGACCATGGGGTGGGTTACAAAGGGTGTGGTGATGCACACCGTGCTGCACAACGAGAGCATCACGACCAATCCAATTCTTTCCTCACGGGAAGGCCACACATGGAGTTCCCAGCCCAATTCTGTTGTGACTGTGCTGGAAACCTTGTGCTTTTAACCTCGGTCAGCCGTACTGGCACCCATTCACATCTTCTCATTGGCTACTCTGCCGTTTAATGCAACTTAATTAAAACGTTTAATTGATATCACTTGGACTTGGTTGTGGAGGGCTGTTTCACATTTACAGATGACATAAAATTTAGAGTTGTCGTAAACAGTGAAGAGGACAGTAAAAGTCATCAGGGGATCTGGGCAGCCTGGTGGAATGGTCAGACTTGGGTCAGATGAAATTTAATGCTGTGAACTGTAAACTAGCACATTTTGGCAGGAAGACAGAGAAAAAGAATATGGTATGAAGGTCACAATTCTAAAGAGAGAACACTAACAGGGATACCTGTGTGCAAAAGTGCATATATATATATATGCAGGACTCAAATGATAAAGCACTTAAAAGTCTGATATAACCTGGCATAAAGTATAAAAGTTGGCAGGTTTTATTCCATCTCTTTAAACACTGGTGTTTAAAAGTGCTGCAATGCATCCAATTCTGGGCACTGCACTTTGGGAAACAAGACAGATGTAGGAAAGATTTGGTTCCAACCATGAGGAACTTCAGTTGCATGGATAGGTTCACGGACATGGATGTTGTTTTTAGATCAGAGAAGATCGGAAGGTTTTTTGATGAAAGCATTCATAATTATGAAGCGTCTGGAAAAAAAGTCATGAGATATTGTTTCCCTTGGTGGAAGAGTTAAGAAGCAAAGGACACAAACCAAAGATGAAAGAGCTACAAGGAGTCTTAAGAAAATTCTTTTATAAGCAGTGAGCAGTTATGATTTGGAATTCATTGCTTGAAAGGGTAACTGAAGCAGACTCATTGGTGTCTATGAAAAGGTGTTCGATTTGTACCTGGCAGAAAGTAAACGCTAGACTAAATTGGTAAATTGTTTTATTATTGTCACATGTACTGAGGTACAGTGAAAAACTTTGATTTGCATTGCCATCCATACAGATCATTTCATCACATCAGTGCATTGAGGTAGTACAAGGGAAAAGCAATAACAGAATGCAGAATAAAGTGTTACAGTTACAGAGAAAATGCAGTGCAGGCAAACAATAAGGTGCAAGGCAATGATGAGGTAGATTGTGAGGTCAAAAGTCCATCTTATCATACTAGGGGACTATTCAATAGTCTTATAACAGTGGGATAGAAGCAGAAAGCCAGAGAATGAGAATAACCAGACTGGTTTTATGAAAATCTGGTACAAGCTTGATGTACAAAACAGGCTCCCCTGGTGCTATAATGATTCAATGGTTCTGACACAAATACAGTTGCATTGTTATTTAAGCCTGGTTAGTAGGGCTACGTATTACATATAGGAGCATCACACATTGTATCCTGTCCTGATATTCGTTTCCAATGAAGGTAGAGTACAATGTGATGTTGCTACTAAACAGCAGGTTTAACAATTGGGGAAACATCTCCTGCTAACTGATTTTTAAAGTGCTCCTTTTGCAAAGTAATCTTGGAGGGTGTCTTTAGAATAACCAAAGCCATTGTTCTCGAACAAGAGAAACTTTGAGTCAACCAGTTACATTGGGGATCTGAGAGAGCAGGTTCAGATTTGACAGCTAAATGTTAAGGACTTTTGGGGGATAAATGTTACGATGCAACTGGTAGTTGCCATTTGCAGGATTCAGCAACTTCGAGAAAATGGTGCCGACACTGGCTATATTCTACATGCAAGACTTTTCAGTCATGACCTCTAATTCTAAGGTTTCAGATTAAAAGTTGAAACCTTTGCAAAATTAAGAGGCTGTGTCTGTCACCTGAACTTTAAGGAAAACCCAGGTCCCATTCATGTACTCTCCCCTATGTTTTCCTGTCCTTATTCTGTTTGCTCTTATCTCTCTTCATGAGCTTCTTGTGAGATTTGTCCACGTTTTACTCTTGCCTGTACTTGTAACCGAAAGCTGTTTTCCCCGTGGTGACTGCTGTAGTATCCCTTTCTCTTGTTCTTCCATACAAGAAAACAGGAATAAAATTGGAGTAACTAAAATCCTCAAACCTCCTGTGCAATATCTGCCTTAACCTTCTCTGTTCCATTGCACAGTCCTGGTCCCTAACAAATGGTCCAAAGATAATTGTAAAATTACATGTTGTCTGATTCTAATCAAATAAAATATTGTCCTGTCCTGTTTTGTCATCATTGCTTCTTTATTTTGAATAAACTGCACTGAAGTTTTTTGTAAAGATTGTTGGGATGTAAATCACCAACCTCATTGTACATTTGGTTGTACTTTGAGGTCTTATGTCTCTAACGTTCACCTCTTGGTACTTGATTTCTTCACCAGATTGAAAATTTTACTGAGGTCAAGCCCACAAATTTCTTTCCTAACCCAGAAAGCATCACCTTGAAGTCTGCTTCCCAGGGAAAAGAGGCCCAGCTTACTTAACCTTTCTTCATAGTTCAGCTCGTACACTAAGGTTATCAAACCTTCAGTTTTGCTCAGGAGTTCCCAGGCATTGAGGACAACTCTGCAAAGTGCAGCTGTGAATAAACTCAGGAGAAAATTCAATGGAGCAATAAACCTAAAGAAAATGTTTCACTTAAAATTTCAGTTGAACACTTTCATTTGTTAATTATAGTAATGCCAACCATTAGAAGATGACTGTTGATAATCAAGAATTATTCATTTGGGTAACAAAGAATCTAATCAGTTTCCGATTGCCTCGGAAGAGAACAGAGAAGGTGGGTGATTAATGGTAGGAATAGGCAGCTGAGACAGTTGGAGAGAGCAGTTGGCTGATGCAAGTTCCAATGGTTTTTCCAACCAGTCTCAAAGAATCAACTTGACTGATCCCTTAAGTTCTTGCCAAGAGGACAGAGCAGCACAGTGGCAGAGCTAGTAGAGGCACTGTCTCACAGCACCAGAGACCCGGGTTCAACCCTGACCTCCGCTACTGTCTGTGTGGAGTTTGCACGCTCTCCCTGTGACCGCCTGGGTTCCTTCCAGATCCCCTGGTTTCTTCCCAAAGCCATGTAGACTGGTAGCTTAATTGGCCCTTGAGTGTGGAGGCTGTTAGAATCTGTGGGGGAGTTGATGAGAATGGGGAAGAATATAAAATGGGATGAATGTAGGTTAAGTGTAAATGGGTGTTTGCTGGGCAGCACAGTCTGATGGGCTGAAGGGCCTGATTCTATGCTACACCTCTCTATGACACTAGCGAGATCCTTTCTGATTGACCAGAACTGCCTGATGGAGCCTTAGTAATGCAAAGATAACAAAGTAAACCCAGTTAGAGTCTGGAGCAAAAACCAAAGTGCTGGAGGAACTCAGCGGATCAGGCAGCATCTATGGCGGGAAATGGACCGTCGACATTTCGGGCCGATACCCTTCATCAGGACATTCTGTCCACTTCCCTCCATAGATGCTGCCTCACCCATGGAGTTCCTCCAGTGTTTTGTCTGTTGCTCCAGATTTCCAGCATCTGCAGTCTCTTGTGCCTCCACTCTGGTTAGAGTCTGCTTGTCCAATCCACTGTTTGTAACTGGGATTGCCATATATGTGCATTTGCAAAATGGAGACTTGATACTGCTGTGATGAATATATTTGTTTGCCTTGCAGCTGTGCACAAAGTGGGAATGGCCGCCGAAACAGCCACCAACGAAAGATCAACCAACAAGAAGAAAGTTGCCAAAATCTCACCGATTTTACAGCAGCCCGAGTGCCAAGCAATCTGGACATATTCACTGCTTACAACGAGACCCTGCAGTGCTCCCACGAATGTGTTCGGGCATCAATGCCAGTCTATACTGACCAAGGCCTGCACCAGACCACAGTCTACAAAACCACATTCAATGGAAACCGGTAAGGTTATCATGGTGGCACGCAAGCAACAATGTCTTAATGTCATGGTGCACACCTCTAACACCTCAGAAGAAAGCAAACAGGTAGGGGATGAATGGTTCAAATATCAGACGTGCATTGGTGCCAGGATTAGGGATACAGGTCTTGGATCATTATTGGTCAATTCCACAGACATCACTAAAGTATTAGACACTATACTTCCATCCTGTGCTTTGAGGTGAAGCAACAAGGCTACAAATAGACTGCAAAAGCAGTGAATCCAATAACACTGTCTCTGTTACAAGGCCAAGCGAAGCCACTTGATGATTGATTGTTGTGTTGTGATCCAAAGTGTGCGCATGCTGGTAGTGGTACATCAATCCAAAATTGAGAAGCAGGTGGTGTTTATAGTTTGGCAAGACAGCAATGCACCACAAACTACAATGTACCAACACCAACTAAAATAATCAGCATCAATAAATGACAGGCTTTTGTGCATTATGTCAGAATGCTACCAAGAAATAATCAAAACCAATTATATTCTTTGTGATATTGATTTATCAGTACTTGGCACCTCTTTCTGTACAGTCCCTGAAGACCCAAGGAGCTGGCCCGAAATTAGTTTCCTTCCAAATTATTCACAAAGCAGCCTACAATCACATAGTGGCTTTTGACCGATTGGCTCCTTTCCTTGAAGTCTGTGGCCTGATCTAGAAATACGTGAAAGGTTTATTAAGGTAAGCCGGGCACTTCTAGATATTACCTAAGAATGCAGTATTGTCATAGGAGTCAATTATACAATCTGTGTCCCCCAATTTAAATATGCTGGAGCTTTGACATTTGTAACACATGGAACCTCTTTAAATGAATCAAGAATTACCCAGCCGCCCTCTGGATTTTTCTTGAGATATCAAGTCCATTGTAGTTTAGCTGCTGGAACAAGCTTTCTTTTCTCTATTGGCATTTCCTATTTCTTTCTCCTCCACTGGTCTTTTCCTCAACCCTGCACTCCTGAAGGCATTGACTCTTTGCTGGGGCAGAGTCACACGGTCACTGTTACTTTCTGAAAGCCTGTCTAGTTCCCATTATTTGCATGCCAGCCTGGCAGGGATGGTGGTTGCTGACGAATAATTACGTAGAGTTACATGGCATATAGAGCACAGAACCAGGCCATTCAGCCCTACAGGTTTATGCCAGACTTTAAGCTTTCCATCTTTCTTCCCAGCTTAATTCATCTCGCTCTTGCACCATGTCATTCTGTTCCTTTCTCTGTTATGCACTCACTGAGGTTGCATCTCTGTGCATCTATACCGTTTGTTTCCACAGTCCACATTTCCATCATTCTCTGAGTAAAGATGTTGCTCCTCAGTTTGACACCAGCCTCGAGTTTTGATCTCCCAACAGTGGAAACATTATCTCTGTCACCCCGTTATAACAGATCAAGAAATCTGACTGGTGACGACTTCTTGACCAGGTCCTTAAACTAACGAGGTGTCTCCCTCTGTCCTGGCTGTGTTTGGCTAAGTCAGTGCAGGTCTAAGTTACATAGTTACCTGAGTTGTCGCTGGAGGTGTATGTGCTTGGATCCACCACTGTGTAGCCTTGCATAGAGCAAGGAGAGGTTAACTGTGATCTCAACTTTGTCTTCCACTGACAATATTACAAATGCAGTACATTTCCTTACTGCGAGCAGTACAGGTCTGGTTGCACTGACCAGTTTTCAGGAAAAGAATCTTTTATTCAGTCTAAATGGAGGTAATGAAACATTTTGTTCTGTTGCAATCGTGTGTTTTAATAGTGACATTTTTTGTGTATTTTTAACATTGCAGAATAGGTTTGATATTCAACCTTCTTTTCACAAAGCAAGATATCTGTGTTCTTAATAGAGCTAGAATATATAGAAAAATGAAAAAAGAAGGGTGTAATGTAGATTATTTGCAGTTGGTTAAAATCTGTCTTTAGGCTAAATCTACCTCTGCTTGGAACCAATGGCCATTGTGTGCAAGATGACATTGGGAATGAGTTGCTGATGAGTATAGCTGAACAGCTCTGCCAGCTCGGCACAAACAAGGTGGGTTCATCCTCTTGCACTCCTGACCAGGGAAACTTCATGAAAGAGGTTCAGAGCAAAACAAAGGGAGTAAGGATCAGACTGGAACAAGGGTACAGTGCCCAGTGTGGAACAAGGGATACAGTCTCCAATGTGGAGCAAGGGATACAGTCTCCAGTGTGGAGCAAGGGATACAGTGTCCAGTGTGGAGCAAGGGATACAGTGTCCAGTGGGGAGCAAGGGATACAGTCTCCAGTGTGGAGCAAGGGATACAGTATCCAGTGTGGAGCAAGAGTGCCATGCCCAGTGTGGAACAAGAATGCAGTGCCCAGTGTGGAACTAGGGATACAGTGTCCAGTGTCAAAGAAGGTCCAAAGTCCTTACTGCTTTCAAGTCTCCTCAGTGGGACTGTGGCATTTCTGAATTCTCTGCAACATTCTCAGTCTCACTTCGAGACTGGGTGACTGGTGTGGAAAATATCACACTCATTTATTAGAGAATGCCATTTGAATGTTGCAGCTGACAACAGTGAACTTGATGCTGATACTGTGTGCGTGAAGTAGAAAATATCCCATTCCCCAAGAGGAGCATTCATCAGCTGGGGTGAGGATAATGTTAGGAATAGTTAACACCCCAATTCTGCCAGACCGCTTGTGGGTCTGGGCACAGTTTGGAACATTGGGATTTGAATCAAAATGGCCAAGATGCTTCAGTCAGAATTCACGAGAAGATAGGGAACTCTGTGAATCTAGCACCGTCATGTACACCTGATTCTCTGTGAGGTGAGTTCAGATGAGAGGGGGCTCTGATAATCTCAGAGTTCATTGGTTAATCTACAAGCAATTGAAACATAATCAATTTGGAATCTGTGGTCAGAAAGTATCAGCGGCACCTCTCAGATAAGGATTTCAGCTCGCTGATGTTCT
This sequence comes from Pristis pectinata, assembly GCF_009764475.1. Lineage (NCBI taxonomy): Eukaryota > Metazoa > Chordata > Chondrichthyes > Rhinopristiformes > Pristidae > Pristis > Pristis pectinata. Next base: position 6,839,896 of record NC_067430.1, read on the forward strand.
CCTACTATCGAACTAAGACAATATGTAAAGTGAAGAAAGAATCAATATTATAATTTCTATAATCATATTCCAACTTTGCATGGTGATGGTTGCCTTGGTGTAATTCTGAGATCTACAATCCAATGTGAAGTGAGCATGTGCTAGGATAACATTTTTGGAAAGCTCACAATGATAGTAATTACACATACAGAGCATGCCAATAGAGACATTGATTCAGTCCCCATTTTGCTAATCAGACTAATTTATGATGCATTCTGTGGAAGCAGGATGAAGTGAAGATGTATACAGGTGTTGAATTGGCTTTGAGTGTGCATTGGTACCATATGAGAGAGGAAAAAGCCATTACAGGATCACAAGGCTTCTCTGCACATCCTTTATTCACTACATAATGTACAATGATACTTCATAAGGAAGTTCTTCACCTCAGTCTTTGGAACAATGGCAGTTCTTTTTACACAGACTACACAGGTTACAAGTCTTTGGTGATGATGTTAGAGTGGTTATAAGTAGCTTCTTACTTCAACTACAGAATCACTAATGATGAAGTTCAATAGTCGCAACTGAATTACTTTGAATCTTATTTACTTAGACTCTTTATTACCCGGCTCTGATCAAGCTCCTCTCTTAGAGTCACAGATTTATAAAGCATGGAAAACAGGCCCTTCGGCCCAACTCATCCACGCTGACCAACATGACTATCCAAGCTGGTTCCAATTGCCTGTGTTTGGCCTATAACCCTCTAAATCTTTCCTAACCATGTACCTGTCTAAAATGTCTTTTAAAAGTTGTGCCAGTACCCACCTCTACGGCTTCCTCTGGCATCTCATTCCATGTACCTTTCACCTTCTGTGTGAAAAAGATTCCCCTTGGGTCCCTTTTAAATCTTTCCCCTCTCACCTTAAATCTATTCCTTCTAGTTTTAGACTCCCCTATCCTGAGAAAAACACTGTGACCATCCACCTGATTTTATATACCTGAATAAGGTCATCTCCTACATTACAAGAAACTGAGTCCCAGCCTATCCAGCCTCTCCTTTGAACTTAAGCCTTCCAGTTCCAATAACATCCTCATGAATCTTTCCTGCGCCTTTTCCTTTAGGATGTCCTTTCTTCAGCTGGGCGACCAGAAATGCACACAATGCTCCCAATGTGGTCCCATCAACAACTTGTACAGTTGCGACATGACGTCCCATCTCCTGTACTCAGTGCTCTGACCATTGAAGGCAAGCCTGCAAATCACCTTTTTACCACCCTGTTGCCTTTTTCAGGGAACTATTTAGCTATACCCCTTCTTAGAGTACAACCATCTGATTGTTGTTTTTATAGGAAAAAGCATCGCCCATTATGAACATACAAATTAAGAGCTGCTTGGTCACTCAAGCCAGTTCCTCTGTTCAATAAGATCATGTCAGGTCTGATTGTCATCTCAGCTCTACATTCCTGTCTACCTCCAGTAACTTTTCACTCCCTTGATTATTGAGCTACCTACCTCTGCCTTAAATATATTCACAGCCTCTGCTTCCACTACCCTTGAAGGAAAAGAGTTCCAAAGCCTGCTGATCTTCTGAGAGAAAAATATTTGCCTTAAATGGGCAACCCCTTTATTTTTAAACGGTGACCTCTAATTCTGGATTCTCCCACAGAAAGAAAATATCCTCCCTGCATCCACCTGTCAAGACTCCTCAGGATCATCTATGTTGTGACAGTCAAGTAAACAGTGAAGTTGCAAAAACTTTACTGCCTTTTCCATCAACAACTTAACAATGCCCAGATACTAAAGCTGAGAGAACAGGACATTAACAGAGGAATGTTTGACACTATTATTGAGCATTATTTCATCAGATGTTTCCAGCACTTTACATTCACAGTGACATTTATGAATGCCTCTGTGAATATCAGCATCACTAATTTCTTGGTGAGGATTTTTAGGTTATAAATCTATTGATCACCCAGCCATGTTGGTATAAGAAAGTTATTATATTTCAGTCTTTCCAGGAATTCAGTAACAGGCCATGAAAAACAGAGAAACAAAAGCACCTTGAGTCGTCACTTTTGATCCTGGTTGGGAAAACTCTGGTAGGAAGTATGTGGAAAGCTTAGAAACTTGGGATAAGACCCCCAGTGATAAGTCTGAGAGTAGTACTACACCCCAGGGTTCCTTCCAAAAACACTCACCACCTTAAAGAAAGGAGGCGATGAAACTGAAGGACGAGGAAAACTAAATCACCAGAAGAAACAAGATAGCTGAGATTGATTGTTGGACTGTCCATGGCAGTGCTGCTTTTTCAACCTCCGCCATCCATTTGTTGCCTCATTTCATCCTTATTTCAACATTATTGGCTGTTTTCTTCGAACCAGAGATTTGATACAAACCAATGGAAGCAGCTTTGGGTCAGGCTTTAAAAGCCGGTTTAAACTCACTTTACATCTCTTCCTTCATATTCAGCACAAGACTAAATTAAGCGAAAGAGAAACTAAACGTTTCTGTCCTGCAGTATGGTTATGTTAAATCTTAGCATAAAACATTGTGGTACATGTTATTATGGAAAGCTACATTGCAGTCAGCAATCAAGCATCATTTCATTGTCGGTTAGGTATGTTTTCTCCTTTGGCATGTTGTCACAGATCTGTTTTTCTTCTTCATCTAATGTTTCAAATCGAACTAAAGTACATTATAAAGACAAATGCACAGCAATACACACTAGTAAGTACAAGGAAGGCAGTGCACAGTACAGAGATAGGGTTACGCTTAGCCAAGCCTCCTTGTCAGGGAACTGATAGAACGGGTTGGATCAGCGGCTCGTAGAGTCATGGAGTTATACAGTACGGAAACAGGCCCTTCAGCCCAACTTGACCATGCTGACCAAGGTGCCTTCCTGAACTTGTCCCATTTGCCTGCATTTGGCCCATATCACAAGATCACAAGCCATTCGGCCCATTGAGTCTGCTCTGCCACTTCACCATGAGCTAAACTATTCTCCCATCTAGCCCCAATTCCCGGCCTTTTCCCCATATCCCTTGATACCCTGACTAATTAGATACCTATCAATCTCCTCCTTAAACACCCCCAATGATCTGGCCTCCACAGCTGTATGTGGCAATGAATTCCATAAATCCACGACCCTCTGGCTAAAGAAATTTCTCCTCATCTCTGTTCTAAATAGGTACCCTTTAATTCTATAAGCCTTCGAGAAACAAGAAACTGCAGGGTTTTGACCCGAAATGTCAACAATTCTTCTCCCCTAACAGATGCCTCTCGACCCGCTGAGTTCTTCCAGAAGATTGTTTGTTGCCCACTCTAAACCTTTCCTATCCATGAACCTGTCTAAATGTCTTCCAAACATTGTAATTGTACCCATGTGGGACCTTGTCAAAAGCCTTGCTAAAGTCCATGCAGACAACTTCTACCTCCCTGCCCTTGTCAATACTCTCGGTTACCTCTTCAATAAAACTCAATTAAGTTCATGAGACATGATTTCCCATGCACAAAGCCATGCTGATGATCCCTAATTAATCCTTGCCTTTCCAAATGCAGATAGATTCTGTCTCTCAGAATCCCCTCCAGTGACTTACCCAACACTGGTGTTAGACCAACCACCCTGTCATTCCCTGACTTGTCTTGGAAGCCCTTCTTAAATAACGGCACAACTTTAGCCAACTTCCAGTCTTCCAGTACCTCATCTGTAGCTAAGAAAAGTTTGCTGCCAGGTCTGAATTCACACCAATTCCTACTCGCCTATCTTCCTTGTGTTTATTAGCCTGCACTGCCTCCTGGTTAGGTACCTACCAAATTTTAAAATTCTTATCCTTCTTTTTGATTCCCTTCATGACTGCAACCCCTTTCCATCTCTGTAATCCCCTCCAGGTCTACAAGCATCTTCGATACCTTTGCTCCTCCAACTGTAGCCTCCTATTTATGCTACCATTACCCACAAGGAATTCTGCTCCATGAACATGATGTTTTGGATTTCCCTCTCCAAATCTCTCTGCTTTCCTTTCTTCCTTCAAGGCAATCCCTAAAACTTCCCCTTTGTCCTAGCTTTTGACCATCTGCTTGAATATCTCCATACATAGCTTGGTGTCAAATTTAGTTTGGTAATTCTCCCGCAAAACACCTTGAACATTTTGCTATGTTAACAATGCTCTGTAAATAAACATTTTTTTATTATCAAAGTATTACCTATAAAATAGCAGATTTAAATGACTTTTCCATCAACACCCTAAAGATAGCAAAGCTAAAAGACAATGGGAAATTAACAAAGAAATGTTTGACACCATTATTTGGCATTATTTCATCTGCTGTTTTCAACACTTATTCTCACAGTGACATTTATGAAAGCCTCTGTGAATACCAGCATTATTAATTTCTTGGTGTGGAGTTTTAGGTTATAAATCTATTGATCACCCAGACACATCGGTTTAAGGAAGTTATTATAATTCAAACAGTCTTTAGTGGAATGCTTCTGTGTGCTGTTTCTGAATAGCTGGGGAACACAATTATGCTCCAAGCTTCCCCCAGGTCATTATTAACATCTAGTTATCCCTCTGAGCAATGGCTATTCTGTCTCATTGTATCTGCATTGCCTGGTGACAACATAGAACAATTCAGCGGAAGTGACAGAAAACCGATAATGCTCTCTTTGTTAAAGCATTAAATGGATACATCAATAGAGGTGCAGAAATAGATATTTTGTGTGCTTGACTAATTGTTTTGCTACTTAAACAACTGGCTCCATGTTAGTATGTTTATGAGTGATAACACAACATGTAAAGCAAGATATGAAAGCAAGTGCATGGGGAGGTACTCTGAAGCAAGAGATTATACAGTTAGTGTGAAAGTATTGAATGATAAGAGTAAAGGGACTTTGGAGTGTATACCCACAGGTCGCACAACAGGTCAACTTGGTGGTTAATAAGGCAAACAAGATGCTCTTCTTTATTTGCTGAGTCATTGAATATAAGAGTTGAGAGGCTGTGTCAGAGCTGTATGTAGCACTAGTTAGACCACAGGTTGATATTGGCATTCTGGTCACAAGGAAAGACGTGACACATTGAAGATGGGACAGAGGAAATTTATAAGGATGTTGCTAAGACCAGAAAATCATAGCTGGGGGAAAGATTGCATAAGCTAGGCATGTTTTCCTTGGAACAAAGGAGGCTGAGGACAGATTTAATTGAAAGCCATAAAGTTATGGGGTGGGGTCTAGACCCTATTGTGTATAAAATCATGAGGGGCATAGATAGGGTAAATACGCACAGTCTTTTCCCCAGAGTTGGAGAATCAGGAACCAGAGGGCAGAGAACTAGAGAGGGGAGAGATTTAATAGAAACCTGAGGGGCAACCTTTTTACACAAAGGGTAGCAGGTATGTGGAATGAGCTGCCAGAGGGAGTGGTTGAGGCAGGTACAATAGTACCTTTTGAAAGACAATTGGACAAGTATATGGATAGAAAGGTTTAGAAGGATATGGACCAAACATTGGATGGGCAGCTTGGTTGGCATGGACCAGTTGGGCTAAAAGGCCTGTTTCCGTGCTGTATGACTCTATAACTCTCACTGTATGGTACGTAGAGGTGATTTTCCAATCCACATGGTACACACTCTTTCCTGCACGCAGAGCATTCGTCATCAGGCACTCATGTTGCTGCTCACAGTATTTGTAGCATCTAACTCCCTCAGCTGCTCGTTCCCCATCTTGCCTTTGTCTACTGCCTCATCATGTTGACCTCCTGCTGGCCACCCAACATTTCCACCTGGCTTTGGAGGGCTCCACAGCTTTGCTCCATGCGCCTTCTAAAGTGGTCTGTTTACAGTAGCAGCTGTTCCCTCAGGGAAACCAGCAAGTCCTTCAAATCTGCAACTGCAGTCTCAACTACGTCAAAAAAAAATCAAATGCCCCCTTTTGCACTAGAATGCATGTAAAAAATCAGAGATGGTCAACAATTTTATTTCCAGATTTTATTACCCAGAGGGTGGTCTGTATATGAAATGAGCTGCCAGAGGAAGAGGCTGAGGCAGGTACATTAACAATATTTAGAAAGGAATTTGGACAGGTACACGGTTGAGAGGGATATGGGCCAAATGTGGGCAAATGGGACTAGCTTAGATGGGAATCTTGGTAGGCATGGACCAGTTGGGCTGAAAGGCCTGTTTCTGTGCTGTATGACTCTATGACTCACAGAGGAGTCTGAGGACAAACTTAATTGAAAGCCATAATGTTGTGAGGGTTCTAGACACAGTACACAGTTCCCTCAACTGAGAGGACCAAAACAAGGAGGCAGAGACTTATACCAATGGATAGAAGGACTGGTGGGAGAGGAGGACAAATTATTCCTCCCAGAGGATGCTCAGGGTCTGTCTGAAAGGTTGGTAGAGACAGACTCCCTCATCACAATTAAATGGTACTTGGATGTATACCGGAATCCCTCCTTCCAAAACAAGGACCTACAATGCATGGAGCAAGTGCTGGAAGGGGCGGTGGGGGAGAGATTGCCTCTTTATTGATCAGCATGCAATGATGGGCCAAATGGCCTCCTTCTGTGTTGTAATGTTTTTATGAAATTCATAATGAATATACTGCTGCATTTGATTTTGCTCATTCATGTTGGAGGTCACATAAATGGTTTAAAACAATCATGGAAAGGATTGATTTTTCTTTTCCTGGTTATACCAATGAAGATATTTGTATAGAGAGAGGGAAGTCATTTCCCTTTCACCTTCTGGTTTATGAAATCGTAACCCTGGAGAGACCAACTTCATTATCGAAATCCCCCACAGCAGACTTTCCCCATGGCTACTTGCACAGTCATTTATGTCACGCCTTGGTTAAGTTATAAGATTGAATTGTATCGATGGAAGAGTCAGTCACATTAAGATCATGGATCAATGTGCAATCAGTGCAAAATGATGTCTACTTTAAGCAAATGTGGAAAAAACGACAAGGTATTAAAGGATTACTAGTGATGTGCAGATCAACCACTGATTCGTCCTGGTGAAAAAACAATCACAGTACAATTTCAGAAATCTAGTTGTTCAAATTTTCTCAAACCATCTTTATTTATTGGTGATTGATTGTGCAATATTCAATTCCACTTGCAAGTTCTCAGCAAATAAACCAGCCCATGCCTTCATGCCACAACATCCAGAAAACAGTCAAATATGGGCTGATGAGGGGGTAAAACTAACACTTGTGTCACAAAAGCCCCAGGCGATGACAATCTCCAACAAGATAGATCCAACCATCCACCCTTCACGATCAATGGCATTATCATTGCCGAGTCTCCCACCTTCAACTCTTTGCAGGTCATCCTTGACCAGATACCATGGCTACAAAAGCAGGTCAGAGGCTGGGGATCCTAAGAGAAAAGATAAGATCTTTTATTAGTCACATGTACATAAAAACACACAGTGAAATGCATTTTTTGTGTAGTGTTCGGGGGGCAGCCTGCAAGTGTCGCCACGCTTCCGGCACCAACATAGCATGCCCACAACTTCCTAACCCGTACGTCTTTGGAATGTGGGAGGAAACCGGAGCACCCAGAGGAAACCCACCCAGACACAGAGAGAACGTACAAACTCCTTACAGACAGCAGCGGAATTGAACCCGGGTCGCTGGCACTGTAAAGCGTTACGCTAACGGCTACACTACCGTGCACTGCCTACAGTGAGTAACTCATTTCCTAAGATTGTCTATAAAGGTACAAGTCAGTAATTTGATGGAATGTTGTCCACACGCAAGGATGAGTACAGATCCAGAATTCTCAAGCAGCTCAATATTTTTTCAGGGCAAGTCAGCCCATTTGATCGGTTACCCCTATCAACCACCTTACACTGCTAGTGCACAGCAATGGAGGAAGTATAAGTGTCCCATGTACAAAATGCACTGCAGTCACTCATCCAGGTTCCTCCGAAAGCCCGTCCCACAAACTTGCCTTCTCTACTACCAACAAGGACATGGACAGCAGGTATATGAGAACACCACCACCTGTAGGTTCCCCTCCAGGCTGCAACACCACCTTGACTTGGAAATGTCCTTTATCATTACTATGTCTAAATCCTGGACCTCCCTCCCCATCAGTGCTGTGGGAGCACCTTCACCAGAAGGACTGCAGTAATTCAAGGTGGTGTCTCAACAGTATCTTCTCAAGGGGAATTAGGGATGCCCAAATCTGGAAAAAAAAAGAATAAATAGAATGGCAAGTCATTTCAATATAACACGTTGTTAAAGGAGCTTCCACTTTCAGAAAAGTAATCTATTCTTCCTGTAAATGGGTTATCACTTGGTCTACTGTGTTCAGTGTTGTCTGTGACTAACACTGAAGCTCGGTAAACTTGTTTTCACAGATTCATTGAATGATACTCTGCAGCAGAGGCAATTTGCATCTCCACTTTTCCAGGGACAACATTGTCGGTCTCCCTCACCTCCTCTCTTCCTCTTTAATTATTTTTCCTTCATTTTAAACATTTCTCTTTTGAAGGGTGGTCTGTCTATCACCCTGTCAAGTAGTGCATTACTAGTCTTAACCTTGAGTTCTGTAGGAAGAAAAACCTTTTTTATATCTGCTCTGGCTTAAGTCAATGCCTTAAATCTGTTGCCTCTAATTATTAATCCCTTGAACCACTGGAAATAGTTTTTTTTTCTCAACTTGCTCTAAAATCTCCTCTTGATCTTTACTTTGTATCTACATGTAACATTAATCCCTCATTTTACACTACGGACAATTTACAGAAGCCAATTAACTTGTCAACCAGAGCAGCTACGGGATGTGGTAGGAAAACGGGGTACCAGGGTAGAAACCCACGCACCCGCAGGAGGAACATGCAAACTCCACACAGACTCAAGGTCCGGATAGAAACCAGGTCTCTGAAGCTGTGAGGCAGCAGTGCTAATTGCTTTACTATTGTGCTGCTCCCAGAAGTAGTCTAGTGTTGAAATACATTGGGAAAAACATTAGTGTTAATGAATGGTGCATTTGGAAATGTGACTAAATTTTCTTACAAAGTCCAGAGGAATAATCTAAAAGGAATCAACCCAGTACAATATGAGGCTTGGGTAAAACTTCGCATTTTACACATTATTCCACTAATTAGAAAGCTCAGGATGCCATATAATTTATTAACTAATTTATTAATATATCTTCCACCCTCAAAGGTTTGTAACCAAGCACTGCAAGTCTCTATTATCCTGTATCAATTGAATATTGTCTCATTTGGCATCTGTTGCTCTCTTTATGCTGTCTACTAAAAATAATCAGTTCAGATTTTTCTGTGCTGAATTTCATCTGCCATTTGACCAAACTCTCTGCCGACCCACCCCTGCCGTCCTGGAATCTACCTTCCTTATAGTTTATTAGATCCTGGTAGTCTGTAGATTTCATAGTTCTGCTCTGTACCCCCCCAAATCCAAGTCTTCAATGTTTAGCGAAAATACCAATGACGCTGGTACAAACCTTTGAGTTTTGATGAAGAGTCTTGGACCTGAAACACTATTTCTGTTTCTCCCTCCACAGATGGTGCCTGTCCTGCTGAGTGTTTCCAGCATTTTCTGTTTATATAACTGAACTTTTGGGAGTTCTACTGTGGCAGTCTAAAAAGATTGCCACTCACTTGCCTAGAAATTCTTCTCAGATTGGCCAATACAGTGACATCAGCACCTTGCACTTTGCCTCTGAAATTCATTCCAGTGGAGTAAATGAAACTTATTTCAGAAGCAGAGGACAATGTACTGTTGTAACTATATATATATGATGCTCATGACCAGGTGAGAATTTCTAGGTAGCTAATTTTATCTAATTATCTAATCTTGTTTATGCACTGTCACTGCCCTTTCAATACCACAAGCTTCAATTTTGCTAACAAGCTGACATACTCGTGCCTTTTGTCAGTTCGACATGCATAGCATTAGAAGCACTGCCCTCCTCCACTGTCAGTGTGACCTCATCAAAATCACAAACTAGCTCATCAAAACAATTTGCACTTAATAAAACCACACTGGCCTGTTATTATTCCGTGCTTGCTTCAGTGACTTTAATTTTCCTTTCTTTCTAAAAACTTCCCCACCAACGTCTGTTAAACTCGCTAACCTGTAATTCCCAGACTTCTCGGTTGTTTAAATGTTTTTCTTAAATTAAATTTTATTTACAGCATGGTAACAGGCCCTTCCGGCCCAACGAGTCCGCGCCGCCCATTTTAAACCCAAATTAACCTACCCGTACATCTTTGGAATGTGGGAGGAAACCGGAGCACCCGGAGGAAACCCAGGCAGACACGGGAGCACGTACAAACTCCTTACAGACAGCGACGGGAATCGAACACTGATCGCTGGCGCTGTAACAGCATCGCGCTAACTGCTACGCTACCGTGTTGCCTCGTTTTTAAACAAGGCTGGATCATTTCAAATCCTTGTGTTGCTTGTATCCACTGTATCCACTGAAGTTGCGACCACAACCATTGCAGCTACTGGCCTTACAACCTTCAGCAGTCTTAAGATATATCCAACAGGAAGTGTGAGACAAAGCGATATAATTACTCCCGACTTTGCTGGTACCCGTATTTTATTTTTTTATCTATCTTTATCTCTTCTGCTGTTCTTGCAATATCCTCTTGCAGTGTAGCTTTGACCAAGACCTCTTAGTCAATGTAGACTGATTTGAGTGCTCATTTAGTGGTTCAACTATGCTTTCTGACTTCAACAATACATCTCCACTTTTGATCCCTTATTGTTCCTATTGTACACCTGGAAACCCTTTCTTTCACTGTTGATACATATGTAGTACATCTTTTAATTCCCTTTAATGTTAGCCGTCAATTGATCTCTTTTATCTCCTTGCCTGCCTTATTTCCTTTTCATTCTCCTGTTTGTTTTGTATTTGGTCAAATTCATCCTAATTATCTGTAGCTCATTTTAGTTGGTCAAGTTTTGTAAAATACATTTATTTTAATGCAGTTCATTCTGTGTTTAATTCTGTTTCTGACTAAAAGCAGTGTGTCTGAATGAAATTAGACCAAATCAGCTGTGACTCATGTCCTGTATTGATTCGAAGTCAGATATCCTAAACTCAGTTGATTGCACAACACCAGTGGAAGTATCCTGCTTTAATGGCTAAATGTCTGCATGCCTACTGTTAATTAGTTTCTAATAGACTGTTGGAGAACCAAATTTAGGACATAACCTTGGAGCTAAACCAAAGCATATCCAGACATTAAACTAGTCTGAAAATCCCGAAACTGCTGATGCTGGAAATCTGAAAAATAAACAGACAATATTCAGCAGGTCAGGCAGCGTCTGTGGAGAGAGAAGCAGAATCAACATTTCAAGTCAATAACCTTTCATTGGAACGGGAAAATAAAAAAAAGAAACAGGTTTGTTTTAAGTTGCAGAGAGAGTGGAGAGGACAAAGGGAATGTCTTTGATAGGGTGGGGCCAAGGCTGCCCAGGTGATACCAGTCCTTACAAAGCCAACTATTTAACAGATTACTGAGGCCAACAAGTCCTGACAATAACTTGTACTGACCTGAAAATAGCCCTCTCATGACGAAACATTTGGTAAACCTGATTTTGATCATTGAGCTTTACCTGGGGTATATTTCCTCAAAGAAAACAATAACTAGGATGACAGTTTAAAGATCTTCTCTTGTTGGTCTGTGTTTATGAAATACTTTGAAATGGTTTGCATATTTTCCAAATAGTTTATTGTTTCCAGGAAAATATTACCATAACAACTCAAAATATTTCCTTTTGTTTTAATAGATTAGCCAATCACCACCAGAAACACAGACAATCTCTGGATAGAATTGGTCATACTGGGATATGATAATAGATTCCTGCAACTTTAGTTACACAGGTCTAATGCAAGGATGGATCCATCAACATTTAATGCAGTACATCGTGACCTGGTGAAATAGTATACACCGGGTCATGTGGTTTATATGGCTCCTCGATTTTACTTCCATTGACTTTAATGTCAACTAAGCTACCCATCATCAATTTTACCATGACGTTGATCTTCTCCTGTCCTGGAGTTGCTTATAGTTCCTGCAGGAAATGCAAGTATCCCACGAGCAATCTGAGACAAAAGTTAGACACATAATTAGGGCAGTACTGCTCCAGTGACCAGGGTTCAATCCTGACTGTTGGTGCTATCTATGTGGAGTTGGGATGTTCTCCCTGCCTAGGTTTTCTCTAGGTGCTATGGTTTCCTCCCACAACCCAAAGACATGCAGGTTGGTAGGTCAATTGGCCATGGTGAATTAGCCCTAGTGTGTGTGTAAGGGACAGAATCTCGGGGGTGGGGTGGGGGGTGGGGAGTTGGAGATGATGGGAAAATGAGGAGATAAGGGTACTAATGGAGGAAATGGGATTACTCTATGAACCAACATAGATTCACTGAGCTCAAATGGCCTCCTTCCATGCCACGAGAAAATATGGGTATTGGTTGGAGTCCAACTATCACTATACTGACCTGACCTGAATTCCTACCCCAATGGAACTGACCAGTAATCCCGACTCGCTGTGAGAGTGGGCTCACAGGTATGTGGGGTTCAAGTGCTCAGCGAGGAGATATATTTGGATTTTCAAAAGATGTTTGACAAGTTGCCACGTTAAAAACCACTCCTCTATCCATGCTCAAATATTACCTCCAACACCATAAGCTCAGTAGTCAGGTGTTGGGCATATGAACGACATGGCCTGCTGGGTGCAGTTGATTGAGTAGAGTCTCTGTGCTGGGGATGTTGACCTGGTGGAGGCCTTCATTTATCCTGTCAGTGGAATTTGGAAACATTGTCAAGGGGGGATTGGTGACACCCCTTCAGTATGCTGAGGTGCCTGTTGCAGATTTTCCATGGCCCTGTGGCATACAGTTGGGCAGGGATCATTGCTATGTGGTAGCCCTTTGAGTTTTGGATCTTCAGACAGCCAAAGGCTGCTCTGGCACATTAGAGGCGGTGGTGAATTTTGTGAACGACATCTGGCTTCATTGAGGACATATGTAAAATGGTGCACAAGTCTCACCTTAATACGTGGTGTGCAGGGGTGGTGGGATTGAGTAAGGTCAGGTTGAAGATGGACATTTGTTTTGCAGATATTTATAAGGTCCATCTTCTCGTGTATTTTGGTGAATGAGTCGAAGATAGTCTGAAGTTCAGCACAGACACAGGCATTGTGCATGTACTGCAACTCAATGACTGACATTGGAGCAGCATTATTGGCATCCTCCTCTGTCTGCCTATCATCCTTCCTCACCTGGATTCACCTATCACTTGCTGGCTCTTGCTCCACCCCTTCCCCTCACCTCTCTATACTGGCTATCGCTCCCCCCCCCCCCCCCCCCCCCCCCCGCCGCCCCAATCTTTCAGTCCAGATGAAGGCCATCGACCTGAGACATCAGCTGTCCACTTCCCTCCACAGATGCTGCCTGACCCGCTGAGTTTCTCCAGCATCTTGTTTGCTGCAGATTTCAGCATCTGCGGTCTCTTGTGTCACCATTGGAGTGGCATTGTTCTGGAGTGGAAGCAACTCAGGTTGAACCGGTTTTCATTTGGGCAGGATTAACTCCATCTGAGCAGGAATCTTGTTGGTGATGTGCAATCTTGTGGCCAGAATAGGGACCAGAGGTGGAACAACCTTGCTCGACCCCTGATACTAATCTGGGTGGAATTGTGAATATAGAGAAGGATGTAAAAGGCTTTACAAGCCGAGTGAGTGAGTGAGGACGTAGCACATGGAATATAATCTGGAAAAATGAGAAGTCATCCAATTTGATGCACATAACAATAAAGAAGTGTACCAGTTAAATGATGAGAGATTGGGTGGTGATGATGTTCAAAGGGACCTCGGTGTGCTTGTATACAGGTCACTGAAGGCCAAGATCTAGTCGCAGCAAGTGATCAGGAGGCCAACTAGAATGCTTACCTTTTTAACAGCGGAATTGATTTTAGGAGTAAGAAAGATATATTACAATTGAAGTATTATTTAGACCTTTGGTCTCCTTACCTAAGAAAGAATGTAAGTGCCATTGAGGGAGTGCAGTGAAGATTCACCAAAATGGTTCCAGGGTTGACAGGTTTGTCTTATGAGGAGAGACTGTGGAGACTGGGACTGTATTTTCTAAAGTTTAGAAGACTGAGAAGTAATTTCATTAAAACTTACAAATTTCTTGAAGGGCTTGACAGCATAGAACTGAGAGGGTGCTCCCCCTGGCTGAGGAATCTAGGACCAGGGGTCACAGTCTCAGAACAAAGTGTAGGCCATTTGGGACTGAGATGAAAAGAAATGTTTTCAGTCAGAAAGCAGTGAATCTTTGGAATTATCTACACTAGAGGGCTGTGGAGGCTCAGTTTATGTTCATTCAAAGAAAAGATTGATAGATTTCTGGACATTAAGGGAATCAAGAGATATGGGCATAGTGCTGGAAGATTGCATTGTAGTGAAGATTAGCCATGACCTTGATGAATGGCAGAACAGGCTCGACAATCTATTCTCTCTATGCCCACTAACTGCCCCCATTCTCCTGCCATCCACCTACACTAGGGGTAACTTACAACAGGCAATTAAGCTAACAGCACATTTTTGGGATGCAGAAGGAAACCCGAGCACCTGGTGGAAGTCCACGTGGTAGCAGGGAAACCGTGAAAACTCCAAACAGACAGCACCTGAGGTCAGGATCGAACCCAGGTCTCTGGAGTCACGTGGCAGCAGCACCAATTCCTCAGGTCTGCCGATAAACATCGTTCCCTCATCAGTGACAGAATGATTATCAGGGTGGTTGTCTCATTGCTATTTGTAGGACCGTGCTCTACGCAAATTTTAGTTTTTTTACAATGGCACCACTCAGAAGTGCTTCACTGACTGAAGCATAGTCAGGTGCCCTGAGGAAATGAACAGCAAGTTCATTTTTCCTGTAAGGTTAAATTGGAAAACTACAGCAAGAGAAAAATTGAATCTGATAACAGATAGAATTTTTTTACACAAAATTTGATGTATATCTGGAACATTTTGTTAGGTAAAGACATTAGAAACAAACAATATTTTTATTGTAAGAAATTCTGGAAACAACTCTGGGCTCTTTCAAGTTCCTGAGGAAGTAGATCCAAGGAGCTGGTGTCCTTTATCATTCTTGACTTGACTTTTAATTTTATGAATTGGGGGACGGATTTGTGCAGAGGACAGAGGGGTGAGATAATGGCTTATTGTGGGGATACTTTGATTTAGTGTAAATCAATGCTCCCACTCGTATGTTCTGTTGGCACCAACTGTTGGCATTTATGGGGCTTCTACTGAGGAAGTAGAGATTGTGATTTAACTACAACTGGTCTATCAACTGACAATTTGAAGTCAGTTTCTATTAGTTTATTTTGCTTAAATTAACACTTCAATTTTACAATGATACAGGCCGAGACATTCTAATATACCCAAAGGGTGCACCTGAGGGCACTGACAGTGTATCGGTTATTGGACTCCCATTGCAAACTTCAGTTGGTCATTGGTTCTAAGGTCAGGTTTGAGGAGGTAGGGTGGCTGATGGCTCCAGGTCCAAAGGGCCTGAGCAGCACGATGGCACAATGAGTAGAGCCACTGCCTGACAGCACCAGAGACAAGGGTTCAATCCTGACCTCAGGCGTGGTCTGTGTGTAGTTTGCACGTCCTACCTGCCTGGCTTTCCTCCCAAAGACATGCTGATTGGTAGGTTGATTGGCTGCTGTAAATTGCTCCTTGTGAGTAATTGAGTGGTGGAATCTGGGAGGGGAGGGGTTTGATGAGAGTGTGGGGAGAATAAAAAATGGGATTAATGTAGGATGAGTATAAATGGGTGTTTGATGGTCAGCATGGACTCAGCGGACTGAAGGGCCTGTTTCTGCGTTGGGTCTCTCAGGGGTCTGTGAGCTCTGGGCAACGAGGAGGTTATGCCTAAGCTGTGGTAACATAGTGATGGTGTTAGGGTAAAAGGTGGTTTGGGGAAGGAATTGGAGCCTGTGCTGTAATTAGGAAAGGGATGGGTGTTAGGGGAGACACCACGGGCTTGTGCCTTTATGTGATGAGGGTGGAATACCGATTAACACCTCCATCAGGGACGTCAGTCGATCATGGGTGTGAAGGATTGGGACTGGGGTATTGGATGCTGGGGGAGGAGAGCAATCCGGGGTCAGAAAACGATAGCTAAAAGGTGTGTTGTATGGGGAATGATGTCATCTTGGGCATCCCTGAAACCTCAGGCACATTGTGGGGAAGGTGATTCGAGCCCAGTTGAACTTCTGTCGTGCAAAGCCACTGGAAGTCACCAATACCGCAGCTGACTCCAGAAAATAGGGATTTTTCGATTACATAATGTTGAATAAAAAACAATTATGTGATTGAATTTCTGGCAGCGGTATGGATTGCATCTACCTGTCATCTGAGGCTCTGCTGTTGCAGGTGAGCACTCCGTATTTTGGAATTGTAAAGAGGCTTGGTTATATAAACATAGTTGAAACATTAAACATTGTGCATTGGACACAATTTTCACAATTTTTGGCCACTGTTTCACCAACATTTCCCATTCAGTTACGCCATGCGAAACGTCAAATGCACGTTGAACGTCTGACAACTCATAACTTTGCAGAGTGAAGTTTGTCTCCAAACTGTGACCCCAGCTCTGACATAACAAACCTGGCTCTGTCGACTGGGGGAATGTACACAGGGCTGGTGACTGGGTGTGAGATTGTGGGCGTACAAATCACTAAAGGTAGCAGAACAAGTTGGTACAGTTCTGGAGAGAGAGTACGAGATCCTTAATACAAAAAAGAAGAAATGATGTAAGAAACTTATAAAAGGCTGTGAGAGCCATTAGAGAATTGTTACAAGATAAACTATTTGACCCATTGAACATATGACTGCCCCCACTGTTCCCATTCCCCCTTCCCATTGCAATGCAATTAGTTTTCTGAAGTACCAATCATTTTCCTTTTTGACGTTCTGATTTTGTTTCCAGCACCGCTACATCCTGTGAATTTGGGATCATAACCTTTCTCTGAGCAAATGTTCTCTTCCTCACATCTCTCTTGCATTTTAAACTCAAAATTTTAAACACTTTCTCCTAGTTCTTGACCATGGTTTTCTTCCTTCTTTTCTGGTATCTAAAGGAACCATGATCTTGTAAACCTGTCTCAAACTTCTTTGTTCAGAGAACAGGCCCAGCTTCTCCATTCTAACCTCAACCCTGGGACCAGTCCAGTAAAACTTTGCTGCACCCTCTCTAGGACTTCACAGAACAAAACACATTGTGCACGTGGATGGAATGGTCCTGTGTAGGTATCAGATGATACATTCACTGTTGCAGAGTTGGCAGAAAACAACCATTGGAACTGTGGAATGATGCAATAGCAGAGGCCATTGGCCCATCATAGCTGTGCTAACTCTTTGATAGATTCACCCAATTAGTCCAAGTCCCTGTTAACCTCCAGAGCCGTGTAATGGTATGCACCCCATTATTAAATTATTCAGTGCAGCCTGGATTATTAAAACAGCCAAATGAAATAACTGTTTGCCCAGGTCACCTCTGGTTCTTTCACTCGTCACCAGAAGTCCTGCGTTTACAGACGCTTCTGCCATTTTATTAAAGCATTCAGGATCAGTGAAGCCCATCAAATTTCCTCAGAACTTCTCTGCTGTAAAGTAGAACATATATCTCCAGTCTATCTGAAGTCCTCCATGCTTCATACAATTTTAGTAAATATCTTCCATATTCACTCTGAACGTCTTTCCTGCAGTGTGATGCCAAATTGAATCTAGAGCTGTCCGGGGACAGATCAGGCTTTGATAAATTTCTTACATATCCTTTTTGTGTATCAAAGATCTTGTCTGCTTTCGCAAGAGCCATTCCAACGACGCTCTGTGATTTGTATGCCCACCCTCTCCCACCTCATCACCCCCTCCCACCCCATCACCACCCCAACCTCATCACCCCTTCTGACATGATCACCCCCTCCCACCCCATCACCAACCCCACCTCATTACCCCCTCCGACCCCATCACCCCATCACCCCCTCCAACCCCATCACCCCATCTCACCCTATCACCCCCTCCTCCATCACCCCTTCCCACTCCATCACCACTCCCACCCCATCACCCCCTCCCACCCCCTCACCCCCTTCCACCCAAGGACCCCCAACCCCATTGCCACTTCCTACCACATCACCACCTATCTCCCCATCACTGACCCACACCCTATTCCTCTTGAATTTTTACAATATGATGTGCTTTCATATTCCTGGTTGTTTTCTACATTTTCAATTTTCACATTTTCTGAAGCGTTTTGGATTTTGCCCCGTGTATTCATGTCTAAGCCAAAAAGAGCAGGACTCCTGATCTCCCCCTTGGGGCAGGCACCACTCCTTACGTCCTTCTCGTCTGAAAAACATTTCAACATCACTTTTTACTTTCTTCCCCTTGCCAGTGTTCTATGCGTGCTGTGCCTGTCATTCTAATCCTGGGGCTTTTTTTCTGATTCCTATCATGTCTTATTTGTATATTGTACACTGAATAAAAACTCTAATTAACAAATACATGGTATTTGCATATCTTCATCTTCCAATGATTCCCATTGATTCAGTGCTGCCGGTGATAGATGACAAAGCTCTGGGTTATTTATGAGCCCATGCCATGTCCCACCTGCTATGAGCATGAAGAGGATATTCGGGAATGCACTGATGTTCTAATCATTGCTCCGAGTTATAATTTGCAATGGTGGTGGATGAGGCTGATTGCTGCCAGCAGAGACTGGCAGTTCTCCACATCGCAACACTGTACTACCCTAAGCTTCCAACTACTGGAACCAAAATATCTTCATAAAGTCATTTGAAGGGAAAATTTAACCATTTTGAATTCACACCTCATAGCAATAAGCTGGTAAATTCCCTCGTTGCCTCATACCCTACTGGAATCACACCACAGAGGGGTATAGGGAAAAAGGACTTCATCTACGTCGCATGTTCCACAGTATCAGGGCATTGCTAGCCAATTATGTGCTTCAAGTTTATTGTCATAGGCATACATACCCAGGGTATAAATGCCATGAAAATTAGCTTTCTGCAGCAGCCACACAGTACATTACAAACAGGACAAAAAAGTAAACATGAACTTAAATTATACATGACTCACATGACAAAATAAACATTACTCTGAAAAGTAGCTCTGCTTGTAATGAAACCAAGCATCCAATTTGCACACAGTAAGCTCCAATAAATAGTAATCTCCAGATCATCTTAGTTAGTAATGTTGCTTGAAGGATAAACGTTGACTTGGGTCTTGCTGTTCTTCAGTTAGGAATCCTTAACATGCACCTGAGAAGGCAGCTGAGGCTTGTCCGTCATTTGTCTAAATGATCACCTCTGCCAATTCAGGGTGCCAGAGTAAGGCAGGCGATAGACCTGCTGTCTCACACCTCCAGTGACTGGGTTCAGTCCTGACCTTGGGGGCTGTCTGTACAGCTTGTGCCTATTTTCCTCCGGGTGCTCTACCTTCCCCTCCATAGCTGAAGGAAGTGGAGGCTGGTAGGTTATCTGGCTACTGTAAGTTGTCCTCAGTGTGCAGGGTGAGTGGTAGAATCTGCAGGGAGGTTGATTGGAATGTGGGGAGAATAAAATGGGTTAGAATAGGATTAGTGTAAAGATGGGTGGTTGATGGTGTCAGTGCGTTGAAGGCCAGTTCCTGTGCTGCATCTCTCCATGACTCTAGCTTTCTGTTTCTTCTCTCTCACACAGGTTTTGTTAGAGGTATCTCTTCTATTGAAGTTTCTGTGCTCTACCTCTGTTAAAGAGGTTTATAAAAGACCAATTTCTGTGCTGTATCTCTCCACAACTCCAGGTTTGAGATTCCTGACAACTATAGTGGGGAATAAAAACCATAGTTAAGGAAAAAGGAATTCTTCTCAGACGCACTGGAATTGAAGATTGTCACCAGAACAGACACAATGCATCTAGAGGAACTGAGAGAATGGAGTGGAATCCTCACAGGAAGTAGGGTGTGAGGAGGGACAGAAAACTGATTGAGCTCCAACATTTCCCCCCCACATTTGAAAGTCATGCGGGTTAACAGGTTAATCGGCCACTCTAAGTAGCTGTTCGTGTGGAGGTGACGGGTAGCATCTGGAGGGTTCGGGAGTTGATGGGAATGTGGGGAGAATAAAAAATGAGCTTAATGTAGATAGATGCTTGATGGTTCGTGTGGACGTGATGGGCCAAAAGGCCTGTTTCTGTGCTGTAGGTCTCTATGATTCACTCTACCAGTAATCTTTAACCAACCATGCCCCCACTCCTGAACTAGAATCTCAACACTGGGGCCCAGATAACATATATCTCTCAAAGTATTTTTCATTGCTCAGTTAAACTTACTTAGATCATTTTTTAACATAATCAAAAACCGAGCTCACCAACATGCATGGTGGGTTTACAAGGTTGTACGGGGAGTAAATCATATTCCAGAAGCCCTGGAATGTTTTTCACTCATTCCAAATCAAGGAAAAACAGATGGGTTAATGCCTTACTGTGCAAGAGCCTTCTTCCGAGTCCTGTAGTTGTCATGATGCCTGCAAAACTAGCAGCTAATTCACACATTATGATTTAAATGAGATGTTGCACAACAGGATCAGTCATACTGGTGTCAAGTGACAGATTTTATGTACTCTGAGTTGAGAGAATGCATCTGCCTGTGAGATTGCGCGCAAAGTTCTACCTAATGGATTCAGAGTGAAATTTAGGGGTAGAATGTTGCTTACCTTGGAGAGATCCCCACAAAATATACACAGAGCAGGATTTCCATTACTTCTGTGGTTCTGTGCGAAGTTTTGTGCATCTTAAATCTTTGCATCAAAAGTGTCGCAAGCCTCTTTAACCTTTGATTTTATTCTGAAGGGAGAATGGAAAGATGCTTCACTATCTGGATCAAAGTCTGTCTTGAGGCAAGATGTCAAGGGGTCCCGAGCAGGGACCTTCTGACTCCCTGCTCCAGGACGTCTGAAGAGAAAGTAAAACAGTGGTGCTCCCTCTCAACACAAAATGGTCTTTACACCTTCACTCTGTGAATCCCTTTGACACCATAAACCATTTCATGAATGAACACAATGCATTTACTTTCTGGGCAATATTTATCCCTCAACCAACTTAAAAAAAAGAGTCAATATTTCTATTTCTCTCCTAATTAGGTGTTGCATTTCTTGTATTACAACAGTGGCTCCTTTTCAAAACGTACTTAACCAGCCATGAAACACAATGAAGTGCCTGGAGGCATTTGTTTGCGAGTTCTTTCACCTTATGTTTTCATGTTGAACTCAGCCACCGAGATCCCTGCAGAGGCTACTGGTTCTGTGGTGTTCCACTTGAATGTGACCTGCCCACCGCATCTCCCTCTTGCAATATGGTCAAGGTCAGGAGCTTGCCTCCCAGGGAATTGGTTCTGATGCAGCTCATTGTGGCTCTGAAATCTTTGAAGGCCACTCCATCATCTCATTTGTGGTAAAGCAGAGTTGCCCCCTTCCCCCACTTCCCACCCCAGCTAGTCCGAGGCCAGAGACCCTATTCTCAATCTTGGGGACAATACATGGTCTCCAGTTCCTACAAGGGAGCTTCAGTGACCATATTGGTCACCCTTCAGTGACCAGCCCTTTGGTCCAGGCAAAACTGCTATTGGAAGGCAGAGATGTGTGGAGTTTGGCTGAAGAAAATGAGCCAATTTTTAGGGTACACTTCTACTTCAAAGGGAGCCAATGTTCCCAATCCAGACCAATATCCTGAACCTACCAGAAACTTGGACTACAGAAGGGGTCATTTCATCTCAGTTGTAGAATGGCCAGGAACTCTCCTGGCACTTCCCCAGCTAGCGATTTCCGTCCTACCACCAATAAAATCTAAAAGGCCGGGACAAATGAGGAGGAATCAGGTTACATCCAGTTTCCAGTTTCCATTCCCATACAGGAAGCAAACAATAGACTGTCAGGGCCTTTGGTTCGATACATTTAGCAATTTTCATCTGTAGGATTAAGACTGTAAATCTGTGAGCTTTATTAAAATAATTCATTGAACAAGGGTTTAAGCTTTGAGCAGGTTATTTTGTTTTTTAATTGGTCAACAGTATTAATTTGCCAGCATTTCTCTTGATCAAAATGATTTTTGAATAAAGAATTATCACTCTGTTGATGAACATGATGAAGAGTTGGAAATCTGTGGTCTGTGCCCAGAATCTCTGGTGCCAAGGTACCAGATGGAGATGAGTGAAACATGAGAAGAACTGCATTCTTTGAAGTTGTAGACTTTGAAAATTAGACATGTGTTGGATTTATTGCTTCTGGCAAGCTTTCCCGGTGAAAAGCAAATTAGAAGAAAAAACTAGAAATGGGCTGCATGTCTAACTGAATAAACAAGGACAGAGATTTGGATTAGATTTTAATCATTGAAAATAAAACAGAAAACATTGGAAATGCTCAACAGGTCAGGCAGCATCTGTGGAGGAAGAGAGTTTTAATCACTGAAAGGTCTGATAAGTTATTGACCTGAAGTATCAATGTTTTTAACAATGAACAAAATCACACAGACTCCATTTTGTAATATCTGACTTCGCAGATCCCTGTGCAATCTCAGGTTATGTTATATCCAGGAGGGTTCCATATGTGTATTATGCCATAATTATCTAAATAACTGAAAAAGAGCTCCATAATATAATAAGAAAATGATCATCTGGCATCCGATTATTCTGAAATCCTGATGGTCTGTTATCTGGCTCACTCTTTCGTCTGGAATGTGAGCAAGGAACCCTGAGTGCAGCTGCTCCTGGGGTTCAGACTGTGGGCTGGATGTGTAGCCTGAGCTGGGGTCAGGGTCCAGAACACCAGGGGTCAGGAACATGGGTAGGTTTGCAATCAGACCCAGGTCTGGAGCGCTTTTATATCTCCTGCTCCCTTTAAGCTCACCGGGTTCGCTGGAAAATCTACGGAACTGTTGTGCAACGCGCAAAAAATAATGAAATAAAAGTGTGTTTAGGTATCCGATAGTCCGGAAAATCTGGTAGTTTGGCACTGCCAATTTCCCAAGGGTGCTGAATGATCTCAGCTTTACCGTATAGCTGCTGAATGTGCCATACTTTCCTTTAATGACTTTGCAGAAAAGGAGCACACGTTGATTTATGGAGAGAGCATCATCTTCAGTGAAAAGATCATTCAGAGAGTTTTTAAAAATATCGCATTCTTCCAATTAACAGAGTTACTGTTTCTCAAAGAATTGACACCTTGTAGCTCTTGTCTGCACACACTGATCACAGATTCCTATATTGTCTTTTTTGGATTTCTAGGTTAACCTGGTTTGCTGTTGATGGTGGGTGTTTTAATAAACTCTAGTCCACTGAGTTCTTGATGGGCATGGTGACCTGATCATGATTCTTTGTTTATACAGTCAAATAAAAACAGAAAATTCAGTTACAGTGCCTCTGTCTACATAGTTAAGAAATATTTATGTTCTCTACATAAATTTGGTGGAGCTTCAACATTATAAATGCCTAGAAGTTCACAGGACTGGTCTTAAACTGCTGATTGTTAGACGTAAATGGTGATATCTTGAAGGAGACTTCTATTCACCATTGAATGGCAAAACCTTGTCTCTCACAGCTGACCTTGACTTACTTTTGGAAACTTTTACCAGAGGTATGAGCTTATTTCTATTCACCAGGTCGCAAGTAGGAAGAAATAGCAGATGATTCTTCACTGAATATTATAGCCTTGCAATATTTGCTGACAAATTTTCTGGAGAAAAAAGCAACTCAACAAAATAGGAACTCTCAACTCCTAAATCCGCTCTCATTTGCTGGATTTTCCTGTGGTCAACCTTAAGCAAGATTTTGTGATCCATTTCTAGATGGGATGAAAATTTCACCATTCACCTCATGTCATTGAAGGAACTCTCCGAGATAGGTAACACACTTCAAAGGCATTTGGAAGGAACACATCGGAATGAAATGATGTGTGATTTCAATGCAGTGAGAAGCAGAGGGTCACAGGTCTGCAGAAGAAAGTCTTGTGAAGGAAAAGTCATTTGATCATGAAAAAAATGGAGACAAGATGCATTGAGAGATTTAGAGGGGAGGCCAGAGGTGAGAAATGAATTGTTTATCAGTCATGTCTAACATGGGCTGATATGAAGAACATTGTATGTAGGCCTTGAAATTTGGACATCCCACTGTTGAGCACAATCCAATTCCTGTCCATGAATGGGGGAGCCAGTGACTCCCCAGCAAGACCTAGTAGAAGATCAGGCCTACGCAAAACTAGCAGCATCCTTCGGAGCAAGGGGGTTTGCAGGTAAGCGGCTTGACAGCCACGCTGGGGTTGGGACAGTGA
The DNA here is from genome assembly GCF_009764475.1 of Pristis pectinata. NCBI lineage: Eukaryota > Metazoa > Chordata > Chondrichthyes > Rhinopristiformes > Pristidae > Pristis > Pristis pectinata. The sequence goes on from NC_067430.1 coordinate 6,864,251, forward strand.
TGGCTTTATGCAGCCTCTCAGGAGCTCTCCCTGCGAGTTCTGTGAAATCATCCAAAGTGCTGAGTGGTGAGAGAAGCCCATATACTTCCCACCGATAGAACAATACTGCACAGGAACAGGCCCTTCGGCCCACGATGTTGTGCTGAACTAATTAAACTAGTAATTAAATGCTGAACTAAACTAATCCCTTCTGCCTATACAATATCCCTCCATTCTCTGCACATTCATGTGCCTATCCAAGAACCTCTCAGACTGTTAATGCACAAAAGTGGCAGGTGCAGTCAATATCTGGGCCACAGACTATGCAACATGACACAAGTATAAGAAATTGTAGGAAGAATTATCAGATGAACTCTTCCTGCTTAATAAATTACCATTCCTGCATCCACCTCAGAACTAGGCTTCAAATATGATAAGTGGAGAGAAAAATGTAAAAGAGCCGGAGGTAAGCCTAGTTACTTAATGAGCTTTGACTGCATTTGTGCCATCTGCTAATAAATGGCAGTGGTTATTTTTCCTTACTGGAAGCACCATTGATGCCAGTAATTAGACAAACATGAAATGACAGAATGAATCATTCCACTGATGATGACTTCATTCTTGTGTTCTGGTGCCTTGTGCTTTTTTTTAAGCGGCATCCTCTGTTTATTTTGGTCGACGGTGTTTGTTCAGGAACAAAACATAAATTGAGAGCAATGTGTCAGACTCCTCCAGCAATGACTTGAGTAAACCATCTGCTTGGTTGCTCAATGTCCATTTTCATTGAGGGCAGCTGCACTCGGCTGATGAAACTCGATGGTTTTGTTGTGTTCTCTTCAGGAGGAAGCCTACACAAAGTGCATTGCATTTATGCACACACATACAGCTTATCTGAATCTGCAGTGCAGATAGCTGGTAATTTCCTCAATGCATTGAATCCCAGCCTGATTAAAACTGGACGCAGAATCATGCCTCTGTAAGGATTCAGGATCTGGTGTGGAACTCACCAACAAGGCGCTTGGTTTGATTCCTGGTCTCAGCCATAGAGTCACAGAGTTGTACAGCACAGAAACAGGTCCTTCTGCCCACCGAGTCCATGTATTGGTATTAGTTTATTATTGTCACTTGTACCAAGGTACAGTGAAAAACTTGTCTTGCGTACCGCTCGTACAGGTCAATTCATTACACAGTGCAGTTACATTGAGTTAGTATAGAGTGCATTGAGGTAGTACAGGTAAAAACAATAACAGTACAGAGTAAAATGTCACAGCTACAGAGAAAGTGCAGTGCAATAAAGTGCAAGGTCACAAAGGTAGATCGTGAGGTCAGAGTCCATCTCATCGTATAAGGGAACCGTTCAATAGTCTTATTACAGTGGGGTAGAAGCTGTCCTTAAGCCTCTGCCCTCAGGCTCCTGTATCTTCTACCTGATGGAAGAGAAGAGAGAATGACCTGCTTCGCCGAGGCAGCGAGAGGTAAAGACAGAGTCCAAGGAGGGGAGTTTCCGTGACGCGCTGGGCTGTGTCCAAAACTCTCTGCAGTGTCTTGCAGTCCTGGGCAGAGCAGTTGCTGTACAAACCGTGATGCATCCAGATAGGATGTTTTCTATGGTGCATCAATAAAAGTTGGTGAGTGTCAAAGAGGACAAACCAAATTTCTTTAGCCTCCTGAGGAAATAGAGGCACCGGTGAGCTTTCTTGACCATGGCATCTACATGATTTGATCAGGACAGGCTATTAGTGATGTTCACTCCCAGGCACTTGAAGCTCTCAACCCTCTAGCCCTCAGCAACGTGGATGTAGACATGTGCATGTACACCACCCCCTTTCCTGAAGTCAATGACCAGCTCTTTTGTTTTATTGACATTGAGGGAAAGGTTGTTGTCATGACACCATGCCACTAAGCTCTCTATCTCCTTCCTGTACTCTGACTCATCACTGTTTGAGATACAGCCTACAACAGGGGTATCATCTGCAAACTTATAGATGGAGTTAGAGCAGAATCTGGCCGCACAGTCATGAGTGTATAGGGAGTAGAGTAGAGGGCTGAGGACGCAGCCTTGTGGGGCACCAGTGTTGAGAATAATCGTGCTGGAGGTATTGCTGCCAATCCTCACTGATTGCAGTCTGTTGGTTAGAAAGTCAAGGATCCAGTTACAGAGGGAGGTGTTGAGTCCCAGGTCTCAGAGTCTGGTGACAAGTTTGCTTCGAATTATTGTATTGAAGGCAGAGCTGTAGTCAATAAACAATAGTCTAACGTAGGTGTCAACTGTCTAGCACCCATTCACACTAATCCCATTTTATCTTCTCCTCCCCCAAAGATTCCCCCACTCACCTGCGCAGTAGGGACAATTTGCAGTGGCCAATTAACCTACCAATCTTCAGTCCTTGTGATATGAGAGGAAACTGGGTGGAAAGCCACGCGTTCACAGGGAGAACATGCAAACTCCACACAGACAGCACCCACTGTCAGGTTTGAACCCACGTCACTGAAGCTGTGATGCTGTGGCTCCGCGCACTGTGAGACTGTGCTGTCCACCATTGATCCAAGATGAAGCCAGATGGACCACCTCAATAATCTTTGAAACTTTCTAGCACTCCTTACTCTAACTAGGTCCTCCTGAGTTTAAAGGAACAATGGATGTTTGATGCCATTGCATCACAAAAGGCTCTAAAATCAATGTGAAGTGAACTGTGGTCTATCGTCACACACTAACTCAACTGACATTAAGTCAGAACAAAGACCTATTTTGATTCTTCAGTGGTACATTCCACTGTCTGACTTCATTCCATTTTAAGTGAATGTCGATGACCACAGGAAAATTATTGTTCCCTTTTGGACAAAAGTTGACTAGGACTCTTTGGAGTGGCTGAGTTGGCCATTTCCATGATCGCAACGGGGCCTTAGATGGTATTGGTCTGCATAAATGGCAAACTCTACACATGAACTCAACTTCCTCCAAACCTATGTCAATGTTTGGCCAGTGGACAAACCTCCCAGCAATGGACTTAAATTTTGAAGTTTCCAGTGTGTTTGACATTTACAATCCCTTTCTTGAGACTATTTGCAATAGTTTCATTCCAAAACTTTCAAAACGTATCCTGATTAAGTCTGAACATGATGACTGAACTCTTTGTCATATGTGACCTTCCACACCATGGAACAGTCTGCAGCCATGTCAATCTGCATTTCTAATTCTTTTCTGGCACTCAGACTTCTAACCTTCCCACACAATGCTTGTAGCATAGATGCAACACAAAGTAATTCTGTGTCATTGTAATGTACAGATGCCCTTTTCGTGACTTCATGGAACAGAATCATAGATTCTATTCAAAATTACAGGACGTGGGAGTTTCAAGCCGATTAAAAAAGAGATCTCCAGCCTAATTCCACCTTCTGTCACTGGGTCCATAGTTGTGCAGATGATGGCTCTTTAGCTACATATCCACATTTTTTTATTATATTTTACAAATATGCTTTATGTTTCTCCCTTTCAGGCAATGAGTTCCCAAACCCTACTACCCTCCACGTGATGCTTTCCCCCTTATCTACCCTCTAATCCTTCTACGAATTAACTTACGCCCCTCAATTTTGACTTCTCAGCTGAGGGAAATTGGTCCTTTCTTTTATCTTTATCCAAGCCATTCATTATCTTGTACACCTCAGTTGAGTCACCCCGGGCTTCCTTTGTTGCAAACAACACAACTCTAGCCTATTCAATCTTTCTTCCAAGATGCAGTTTCCCAGTCCTGGATATCTTTGTAAATCTTCTCTGCATCCTCTTTCCTTTAATATAGCCAATGGAACTATGTGTAGTACTCAAGCTGTGGATTTAACTCACTCAGTACGTAGTCTTAGCATAACCTCCCCACTCTAATATCCCATTGCCTCGCTAATAAGGAAAAAAAATAAAAGTGCCTTTTAAAGCATCTTACCTATCTGTTTTGCTGTCTCTAAATATCTGTGGATCCAACTGAAAGGTTCTTTTATTCCCCCACACTTCTCAATATCCTTCCATTTATTGTGTATTCCCTTGTCTCGTTGCACCTCTCCGAGTGCATTACCTCACGCTTCTCTGGATGTAATTCTATTTGTCATCATTCTGGCCAGCTGACCACCACCGAAATTCTCCTGTTCTGGAGAGTTCCTACTCCCTGTCAACCACAGGCTGATCTCTCAGGAGAGATTCTCAGAGCTGATTTTGCATTCGTGATTTGTCTGATTCATTTTATATACTACTGCTCTAAGTCCATTTTTCTGACATGAATCTCACTTGGACTCTTTGAACAAACACTGACATCAGGACAGACTGCCAGTACATCTACAACAATGTCTTGGGCCACTTGTGATCACATAAGGCTTGAAGGGCCAAGTGACCTACTTCTGCTTTTAATCCCTGTGTATGATGTCATCAGGGATGTAGCTCAGTGGGAGACCGCATGCTTCACATGTCTGAGATCCCGGGTTCAATCCCCAGCATCTCCACGCTGCTGATCTTGAATTTGGCAGGCACGGCAGTGTAGCGGTTAGCATAACGCTTTACAACGCCAGCAATCCGAGTTCAATTCCCACCGCTGTCTGTAAGGAGTTTGCATGTTCTCCCCATGTCTGCGTGGGTTTCCTCTGGGTGCTCTGGTTTCCTCCCACATTCCAATGACATATGGGTTAGAAAGTTGTGGGCATGCTGTGTTGGCACCGGAAGCATGGCGATACTTGTGGGCTGCACTCAGAACATGCCACGCAAAAAATGCATTTCACTGAGAGTTTCGATGTACATGTGAATAATAAAGATCTTATCTTATCTTATCCATGTTTCTGGACCAAAGCTTTGGGAGTTTCCTTTCACTGCAGGTTGCCCATTATATTGCAGCTGGCACAGGATGTAAATCCATTGCATTCTTGACTGCCATCTCCATGAACCTTGTGATCCTACGTGATGAGATAAGATAAGATATCTTTATTGGTTACATGTACATCGAAACGCACAGTGAAATACATCTTTATGCAAATTAAACAAGAGCTTTTTTGTGCCTAACAAGTTTGATTCTTACCCACCTCTTAGCCCCTACACAAACCAGCCTCCGAATGAATCAAACGTGCCTTGACAAGTCTTTGAACACTATGATGTAATTACTCAGGGTACCTCCCAGCATGTGTCAAATAGCTCTCGGCTATCTTGAATGGTTGTGGGTTGAAGTATTCTTCCAACCTCTGAATGGACTTGCTAAGTAAAATATCAGTAGCTTTCTGTAGGTGTGCTAGATGCTTTGAAGCTGATTTCTGTCAGTAAAGCTGCCTTTTAAAGCTTCCTCCCTGCAATATTAAATACCAGCATGTTTCCCAAAGTGTCGTCCAGCTCAAGCATATTATTGTCCATGAAAATACCGCCATTCTCTGCATGTGGGAGGTAAACAAGTCAAGTCAAGTCAAATTGAGTTTATTGTCATGTGCATAAGTACAGTGAGGTACAGGTGCAATGAAAAACTTGTTTGCAGCAGCATCACAGGTACCTGGGTTCCCAAGGCTGTATGTGAATCCTGCTTGTACTTGAGCTCCCATTTTCTACCCAATAGTGCCACACTACCCAAGCCTCCCATTTGTTCACACTCGTATTCTCATCTTGTTCCACGAACTGCAAATTTAATCTGTTTTCCTTGTTTTAATCTTGCTTTAGTGATTGGTTGTTGCAGCTTTAAGAACAAGTGATGTCATTTCCAGAGTGAAAAAGCAGCTGTCTGCAGCTGTCTCTGTCTCCCTTTGATCTGATCCACAAATTGCACTAACTGAGCTTACAGGGAGGTGACTGAATCTTCACAGCTTGTTTACTGCTGTTTTTTAACATTTCATTTGCAGCCATGGCATTTACACAGAGTCTAAAGGGTCCTCTCAAAACTGTAACACTGATTTTTTTACTTTGCTTGTTTTTGACTTTTCTTTTCTTTGTTTTTTTTAACTTTTCCAATCCTTGTTGCCAATTTAATAAAATAGACCTTGGATATTCTCAGAATGTTGACAGCGACTAACTAAGCAGTTACAAGGCACAGGAGCATCAAACAAAGAATGTTTAATTCTGACAGCAAGGAACTCGTTACGTGTTACTGAAGTCATTTATACAAGATCTCCTTGCATCAAAAAAAACTCGGAAGCTGTAAATCTAAGACAAAAACAGAAAATGCTGGAAACACTCAGCGGGTCAGGCAGCATCTGTGGAGGGAGAAACAGAGTTAATATTTCAGGTCAAAGACCTTTTGTCAGTTCTGACCAAGTGTCTTCAACCTGATACATTAACTCTGTTTTACTTTCCACAGATGATGCTATTTGTTATTACACCCATAGCCAAATCTGTGTATATTTTCTTAACTATACACAGATTCACCATATCTTCTACACCCAGCAACACTGAAGGTAGCTTTATATAAATGCAAACCACTGCCAGAGAATTAAATACTGAAGAGGTTATTTGTTCATCCAGCCCAGGTCATCTTTTGTAATAACCTGCAGCATCCTCATTACATCAACTAATGCTCTTGAAGGATTTCAGTTTTATCCTCCTCTACAAAATCCGAGAGTTATTCTAGATACCAGTTTTTTTCTGATGAAGCATTTCTTCAGTCCTAAAATCACTGCTTATTACTTTACTTTTGTCATTGCAATGAGGTATGCTTCAGAGTTAACCACTTCATATATCTAAAAGCATCCACTCTAACCTCTCTCTTCTCAAGATGGCATAGAGCACAGAACAGTACAACACAGGAACAGACCCTTTGGCCCACAACGTCTGTGCCAAACATGATGCTAAATTAAACTAATCCCTTCTGCCTGCACGTGATCCACATCTCTCCATTCCCTGCATATTCATGTGCCCGTCTAAAAGCCTCTTAAATGCCACTATTGTATATGCATATGAGTGCAGGGCATGTCAATATGATCTTATCTTACTTATAATTCAGCCCAGAGACACCAAAGACAACCTCCCAACCCTTCTCCCACCTCTCTCATTGGCCAGGACTTAGCACAGTTCTCCTGGCTCCTGCAAAGCACAGCTTCAGCAGTTCTCAGGGTTACCCTATGCCGATATTTCAATGCAACCCAGGTTTTATTTGCTTGACCACCATTCCGCAATGATTCAGGATGGCTGGGCATGTGTTCAGTGATCACTTATCTACACTTTGTTTTGGAATCTCCCTTTCATTAAGTGTTCCATTGCACCATGTCAATTGGTACGGATTTCATGGTGCAGTTTTGTTCATTTATAAAGTTCTGTAAGTGCTTCTCTCTGCTTCAATAGGCTACTGCCTGTTCCTCTTCACTTTTCTGTATCGGGGTGAACCACCTTCTCATTAATAAAATGAGTTTTATTGGCTACAACTTAATACAGATTAACCTTTCTTTTCTGCTGCCTTTCTCATTGCAGCCAAGACATTGTTGAGTTCTTCTCTCTTCCTCTTGGAATGAATTTGGGGACCAACCTCCTTTTAATGAATTAGAGTGGACACGTTTGTTCAGAAACCTTCAGCAATTCCAATGTGTGTTTTTTGCAACGAGCAAACCGCAGACCTCTCGGATCGGTTCCCTGACAAACTTGTCTGTGGTACTGCCTTGGGCTGGTTTCCTTCTTGGTGACAGGGTGACCTTTGTACAGGCCATCTGCCACAGGATACCTAAATGCCATTTTTGTGTTTCTGAATGCAGGGCATTTATTTGAATCATTAAGAGTAGAAAGTTGTGCACTTGTCCCCAGAGCAGCCAGATCACTCAGTAAACCCTAAACCCTCCTCTAATTAGCTTCCTCTCTTTCAGCTTAGTTGCTTGCCCATCTCCAGATGTTGCCAAGGATGCGCATTGCCTTCCACTGTGTAGCAGTGATTGTCAAAGACCTTCTATCAATCCTGTTTGTTTAGCGGTTAGTGTGACGTTATTACAGCGCCAGGGACCTAGGTTCAATTCCGGCTGCTGTCTGTAAGGAGTTTGTATGTTCTTCCCGTGACTGCATGGGTTTCCTCTGGATGCTCCAGTTTCTTCCCACATACCAAAAACCTACGGATTAGGAAGTTGTGGGCATGCTATGTTGGCGCCGGAAGCGTGGCGACACCTGCGGGCTGCCCCCAGAACACTCTATGCAAAATATATATTTCACTGTGTGTTTCGATGTACATGTGATGAATAGAGATATCTTATCTTTGGAGTTAGGGAGGTACTTCAAGTTGAATCTTCTCCTCAAACCACTGTAGCTGCTACTTATTTTATATGTAATTCTTACATTTATTCTTAGGTTTTTTTATTAATGTGAGATTAATGCTCAGAAATTGGCTGACCCTGTTTAGGTATATTTGTCACTCAGTTCCCGCTGAGCAATGATTATTTTTTTTGAAGGCTTGCCACTGGGAAATTCAATAGCAAATGAAACCCAAGGCATAGAACATAGAGCAGTACAGCACAGTACGGACCCTTCAGCCCACGACGTTGTGTTGTGCCGACCTATATAAACAGCTGCTCCCTGATAAATCTAACCCTTCCCTCCTACACAGCCCTTAACCCTCCATTTTTCTTACATCCATGTCTCTATCTAAGAGTCTTTTAAATGTCCCTATTGCATCAGCCTCTACCACCACCCTCGGCAGTACGTTCCAGGCACCCACCACTCTGTAGAAAAATCCTACCTCAGACATCTCCCCTTAACTTTCCTGCTCTGACCTTAAACTGATGTCCTCTGGTATTGGTCATTGCCACGCTGGGGAAAAGGTGTTGGCTGTCCATTCTATCTATGCCCCCCATAATCTTATACACCTCTAGCAAGTCGCCTCTCATCCTGCATCGCCTCAAAGAGAAAAGCCCGAGTTCATTCAACCTTTCCTCATAAGATATGTTCTCTAATCCAGGCAGTATCCTGGTAAATCTCCTCTGCACCGTCTCTAAAGCTTCCACATCCCTCTCATAATGAGGTGACTAAAACTGAACATAATACTCTTAAGTGTGGTCTAACCAGAGTTTTATAGAGCTGCAACAGTACCTCGTGGCTCTTGAACTCAATCCCCCAACTGATGAAAGCCACCACACTATACGCCTTCTTAACAACCCTATCAACTTACGCGGCAACTTTGAGTGATCTAAGGACTTGGACTCCAAGATCCCTCTGTTCCTCTACACTGCTGAGAACTGTGTGCTACAGATCAGTCTTTGTGACCTCATGTGCCCTTCCCTTCAAACCCTCCATGACTGCGTAGAATGAGCAGGGACTCAGTAAGTTACGAAGGAACAATGGAGGTTGGGAAGCTTTAGTTGAAGAGAGAGGCCCAGTGACAATGGCAAGTGTAAGGAATCAGAAGGATGCCTATGGCTGATCAATGGGTTGTGAGGCTGAGATGAAGGCTGGTAGTCAGGGATGAGTGAGAAATTGTGGTTGGTGGTCAGGTAAATGGTGTCAGTCAGCAGATAAGTAGGTGAAGTGGTGTCAGGCAAGGGTCATGAGCTTGGGGCACATGTGAGGGTTTCTTCGGAGTTAATGGAGAACGATAAGTAAAGTATTTGAGGTGGACCTGTCTGAGGTGAGTTCACAATGATGGTCTAGGACTCATCTGAGCAGATCCCTTTTAGTAAGAATGGAGCAGGCTTGGAAATGGTGTGAAGCCTGGTTTCCCTTGAACAGCCCACAGTGTAATCCACACCACCAGCCATCGCTGCACTTGTCTGGGCTCCTCCATGGATTTATTTGATCCAATTCAAAAATGCCCAGAAGGAAAATGTGACCTTGTGCAACTTACACTAAATCCTCAATACTCCTTCATGTTTTATTTCCAGTCAAAATTGAGTTGTGTAGCACAGAAAAGTATGTTGCTACCAGAGCTGATTTCCAGGCAGAAGTTTGTCCTTACCCAGCTTTTTTTGCTACCTTGATTGAAAAGATGGTAATATTGCAGTGCCTTTGAAACCTTCTCTTCAGTGTTGTCTCCCGCAGGTCGAGAGCTCAGTGAGTTTGACAGAGTTCCAACCAGATCCTTCCTGACCTCTGAGGCTCACTGAGGCAGCAAGGGGACTTGCAAACCTTTGCGACATTTTATTCTTTTCCTTCACTAAGGTTGGAATATTTCTGGAAGATGTGTAACTATCAGATGCCTATCTCATCTTTGTATACCCTAATGCTCCATAACGGTTAAATACCTAGCAACAATCATTGCTAGGCAACGTGCCTAGCTACACATATCATTATTGTTCCCTGTGTCAGTGACAAATCAATCGATAAGAGACGGCAGACAGGATTCTGACAGTGGCTGATCCCATTTGTGACAGTCTCAACAATGCAGGTGTCTTCATGAATTGTGGTCAACAATTACAGTAGCTTCCAGCTTGGGGATGTATTTATAAACTTCAATGACTCTTAGTCCAAGCATCCTTTCAGCTACATGAAGCGTTCCCTTGCGGTATCCAAAGAGTTGAAGCATTGTCTAGGATTGGAATTTGCTAATCTGACATGCAAATTTGCTTTGGATCTGAAGTGGTCATCTTCATTTTGTGACTGAGGTTTTGAAGTCTTCAACAAGCAACTGCTGTGTCCTACTGCTGTAACATGAAGTATAGCAGTGACTAGGAGTGCAATCCATGCTACAGTACTCCAAACAGTGGCACCTCAAGAGGAGAGTTTTATTCTGCCCCTTAGTATCTACACAGATAAGGAATCATATCCCCTGTTGGTTTTGGAGATTTTATGCACAAGTTTAGAAACTTTTCTGTAGCCTTAGCAGTTCAATCATATAAAGAAAATAGTGCTTCTTCTAGAGAGCTTTAAATGAACCTTTATTAGTCCTTTAAATGACACCTTTATTAGCTTGCCTTTATTAGTCGAGGTATTGAGTTCAAGAGTCGGGAAGTTATGTTGCAGCATTATAAAACTTTAGTTAGGCCGCATCTGGAGTATTGCATTCAATTCTGGTCGCCCCATTATAGGAAGGATGTGGAGGCTATGGAGAGGGTGCAGAAGAGGTTTACCAGGATGCTGCCTGGATTAGAGGGCATGTGCTACACGGAGAGATGGGACAAACTTGGGTTCTCTGGAGTGGCAGAGGCTGAGGGGAGTTCTGATAGAAGTTTGTAAGATTATGAGAGGCATAGATAAACAGCCGGCATCTTTCTCCCAGGGTCAAAATCTCTAATATTAGAGGGTATCAATTTAAGATGAGAGGGGGTAAGTACAAAGGAGATATGCAAGGCAAGTTTTTTACACAGAATTGTGGGTGCCTAGAATGTGCTGCCAGGGGTGGTGGAGGCAAATAGAATAGAGGTGTTCAAGAGGCTTTTAGATAGGCACATGAATGTGCAGGGTACGGAGGGATATGGAAATTACATGGGCAGAAGGGATTAGTTCAGTTAGGCATTTAATTACTGGTTTAATTAGTCCAGCACAACATCATGGGCTGAAGGGCCTGTTCCTGTGCTGTACCGTTCTCTGTTCAATGTTCTACCAATACAGTTTCCTAGATGAAAATTAGAATAAACGTAAAATCTACTGAGACACATTAGCATACACTATATTCCCAATGCTGGGAGATCCTAACTGGTCAAGGGAAGCTTTAAGGGAAAATGGTAATGCGAAAGAAAATGTTTAGTATGTGTTATTCATACAAACTGTCATTCAGTTGGTTTTTGACTGTCCCAGAAGGTTATGTGTTCAAAATTCCTCCACAGAGACTGGAGAGCAAATATCAAAGCTGACACCCTTGGGGGTGCCACGTTGTCAGTCATGGTGTTTCAAACTAAGGTCCATCTGCTCTTTCGGGAACTATCAAACTTTCCATGCCACAATTTAGACAAGTAAGGAAGTTTATCCCAAACATCATCCCAATACTTATCCCTCAATTGACCACATTTGGACAATTATCTGACCTTTATTTACTTGCTGCATTGGGGGACCTTGCTATGTGCAGATTGGCCGTTGTATATTCTCTAAAAATGTCTTCACTTCAGTGCAGTGTTTTGGCCTGAAATGAGGTTATGCAGCCTTTCACCTTTTTTTAGGGTAATTAAATTTAAAAAAGGCTACAGACCAAGTGCTAATAAATGGGATTGGTATAGATAGGTGCTTGCGTCAGCAGAACAACAGAGCTAGCCATTGACTTGGAAGTGAGGTGGAGCACATGCCCCCGTAGGTATCAATGGTGCTGAGGTGGAGATGGTTGAGAGCTTCAACCTCCTAGTTGTCAACATCACCAATAGCTTGTCCTGGTTCAACCACATACATGCTATGGCCAAGAAAGTACACCAGTGCCTCTACTTCCTCAGAAGTCTAAGGAAATTCGGCATGTCCCCGTTGACCCTCACCAATTTTTATAGGTGCACCATAGAAAGGCATTTTATCCAGATGCATCTCGGCTTAGTGTGGCAACCACTCTGCCCAATACCACAAGAAACTGCAGAGTTGTGGACACAGCTCAGCCCGTCACAAAAACCAGCCTCTCCTCCATGGATTCTGTCTTCTCACTGCCTCAGCAAAGCAGCCAACATAATCAAAGACCCCACCCACCACGGTCATTCTCTCTTCTCCCTCCTTCTATTGGGCAGAATATACAGAAGCTTGAAAACGCTCAGCACCAGGCTCAAGGACAGTTTCTGTCCCGCTGTTATAAAACTCCTGACCGAATCTCTCATAAAGACGAACCCTTGACCTCGCAACCTACCTCATCATAGCCCTTGCACCTTATTGTCTGCCTGCACTGCACTTTCTCTGTAACTGTAACACTATATTCTGCATTCTGTTATTGCTTTTCCCTTGTTAGACCTCAGTGTACTTACGTTTTAAAATTATCTGTATGGGTGACTTGCAAATCTTTTCACTGTATCTTGGTACATGTGACAATACTAAAACAATACCAATAGCAAAATACTTGACGGTCGGTATGGGCCCAGTGGGCTGAAGACTCTAAACGCAATTCCATTTTTCTTACTGTGCTGCACACTGGCTCTGTATAATGATATAATTAACACCCCGATTGGAAGCAAGTATTTCATGTCAGCTTTGCACCTTCCCCCCAAATTTGTTCTCCCGCCATCTCCCTGTCCTGCTCTCACCCTCTGCCTGTGCTGCTTCAGAAGTCCATCAGCCATGTCTCCACCGACTTTCTTTCACTCAGCTAGCGGTGGATTGTATTTCTAACTTAATACTATGTGAACTTTCCAGATCCTTAAAGTATATATTCCCCTTTATTCCACGCTAAGCTTTCCTTCCCTATCAGATTCCATCACATTTGTCATTTCCACCTGTCACCTCCCATCTTCTGACATCATCATCTTTCAGTCCAGATGAAGGGTCTCGACCCAAAATGTTGACTGTCCATTTCCCTCCATTGATGCCGCCTGACCCGCTGAGTTCCTCCAGCTTTTTGTTTGGTGCTCCACGTTCCAGTATCCGCAGTCTCTTGTGTCTCCATATATTTTCCTTGCTAAACAAAGGCAGATACCAGGGGTTTCTCTCTGCTTGAAGACACGAGATTGCAGATGCTCGAATCTAGAGCAACAAGCAATCTGCTGGATGAACTCAATGGGTCGAGCAACATCTGTGGGGGGAAAGGAATTATTGACATTTCGGGTTGAAACCCTGTGCCAGGACTGCTCAGGATCCCAACGCAGGGCTTTGACCTGCGGTGCTGACAACTCCTTCCACCCCCCCAACAGATGCTGCTCGACCCACTGAGCTCCTCCAGCAAATTGTTTGTTTCTCTCTGCTTGTCTGACACCCAGTACTGGACAAACAGAATTGCTTTCCAATTAAACATGAGGACATTGTGCTTGTTCCCCAACAGAAACTCTGTTCCCTGGCTAGTAGGGTGAAAATGACAGATTAGTGAGTGCAGTTGATTCACTGCTTCAGTAACTTGGGTTTGATCCTGACCTCAGATGCTCCCTCTGTAAGGTGTGCACACTCTCCCCGTGGTCATATTGATTTTACCCATGTGTTCCAGTTTTCTCCATCTCCCAAAGATGTGCACGTGGGTTAATAGCTGCTGTAAATTACTCCCTGGTGTAGTTACATGGCAGGACAATCAAATGGGAGCAGATGAGCATGGGAAAGAGAATAAGTGGAATTGCTTTGCTGGGAGATAGCACACACCCTTTGGGCCTAATGGCCTCCTTTCATGACTTAATAATTAAGTAAGGATATTTTATTGCCTGACTGGTGGGGTGAGGCTGGGCTGCCAACTGGCTGAAGCTCAGCTCAGCTTCTTGCCATTTCTGCCTTTGGCAGGTGGTGGGAAATGCCCATTTGAACAGCTGTAGTCCATCTGGTGAAGATGCTTGTATAATGTTGTTGGTAGGGACCCATTGACAAAGAAGGAGCAATTCTATACTTCTGAGTCAGGATGGTGCATAAGTTGGAGGGGAATCTGCAAATGGTGATGTTCTCATGTGCCTTCAATGTTCCCATCATTGATGGGATGTTGTTGGAGTAGTCTAAGCAAATGTATTTTTTAGATAGTATTGTATATGTGATGCACTGGTGATAGCGGGAGTGGTAAATTGGTTTATTAATGTCACATGTACCGAGGTACAGTGAAAAACTTGTCTTGCATACCATTCATATAGATCAATTCATTACACAGTGTGTTGAGGTAGTACAAGGTAAAACAAAACAGAATGCGGAATAAAGTGTTACAGTTGCAGAGAAAGTGCAGTGCAGGTAGACAATAAGGTGCAAGGTCATAACAAAGTAGATTGTGAGGTCTAGAGTCTATCTTATTGTAAAAAGCCGTCAGTTGTGGCAGCGCTTACATGCTATAGCAGGCTACAAAATAAAGTCAGGCAGCATCATCAACAACAGTGCATCCCTTCTGGATGAGCTTAAGGCATTCTATGCATGTTTTGAACAGAAGGGGCTTGGGATGTCACTGCCCACCCCGACAGCCTCCAATACACCTGAACCCACAGTCACCGCTGTGGACGTAAGATCAGTCTTCTGGAGATCGAACCCATGGAAAGCATCTGGCCCGGATGCGTGGTGAATGGTGCATGGGGAGGGCAGGGTGTTTGTTGGAGGAAACTTCCAGTGAGGAGTCTTAGGTCCTGAACCCAGTGATACAACTTGGGGTTATTCAATGCCTTTACCAAACAGAGCAGGAGAGATACTTTGGGGGCAGTCCTCAAGTACACTCTACCTTTAGTTCCACAATACAGTGTGTATATGCAGTTTGTGGCACACACGTCACAAACTTTGGAAGCAGCACCTGCACATCTGTTGGTCAGTTATTGACCACGTCCCTCTACCCCTCTTACAAATAACTTCTGTGTGCCTGCTGATCAGGCCCTTACTAATCACATCTGTGCTCTCAGCTCTACTTATTCTTCCCTAATCCTACTCTAGCTATTTTTATACCCCTAACTATATTCTCCTTTTGTTACCCTACTGTTCTCTGGCGAGGTGGGGAGGTTACATTTGTCACATACACACTAATCTTGCAGCTCTCAGCTGCATCACACGCAGTCTATTTAGCTATACGAGTACCACCTCTTATTCCCCAACTTCTGTATTTATCCTGGATAATGTTGAGGTGAAACTTTGCATAATCCTCTGTGGGTAGACTAGATATTGTTAGAATTGAGAATCTGATACCAGAGCTATCAAACCACAGACCTGTTACACTTCCATCCAGTATTTACTGTTTCATGACCATTGAATTTAAAAATGTAACTCCAGATTAAGGGAGGATATTTATTTGAATCCTTTCAGCTGAAGATGAAAACATATTTTTTCATCTTATGTGGCGAACCATTCATCAGATACATCCGCCTTCTGCACACTTGGTCAGCACTGAGTTCACCATCCACATGAGTCATCTGTTGATTTGACAATTTCAGGAAAGGTTATCTTTACCTGGCAAATATAAGCTGATTGAGAAGCTTGGGAAAATAAAATCGTTCCAGCTCAAACCTTCATTATAATTCAAAGAGCTTCTACTCATTTCTTAAGACTATAACACCGGCACTGCCAAAATTAAACTAAAAAATACTTTGGCCTAAAATTTCAACTGAGCATTAAAATACACATTAAAATAGCAATGAGTGGGAGATCTTTGTTATACTTGAGCGAGGTTGTCAGGGAGAGATAGCCAGCAAACATGACTTGCAATGCTTCATGTGAATGAGAATTGTGAATTCAAGCCTTCTGAATTATCGTGCACAGGAAACTCACTTCAGTGGCAAAGTGTTGTGGAAAATGCAATCTTTGAGTCCAGTCTTTCGTCTTGGCAAGAGTCCTTTTGGAACCATCACCTCAAGTAGTGGGGCAAACTCTTTGTGGTATGTTAGCCCTCAGACAGTGGGTGGATGATGCATATCACACGCTTCCGAAAGCAATGTTATTGAACGTAAATCTCCAGGGCAGAGGTCATTGTCATGTTCCACTCCCAACCTGGAAGCAGTACTTGCTGTTGGAGGGGAAGATTCCAAACCCCGCATTGCTACCAGGCTCTTGAACAATGGCTTGAGGTAGGAAAAGGTCCTTTAACTCATGTAGGGGTAGGCCGGTGCCTTCTTAAGGTTAGCTCCTGTATTTTCGATTTACACCATTCCATATTTGCTCTAGCACATCACACAGCAACATTGATTACATGCTGCGTGTTGGTTGACATTGCTACAGAATGCTGGGCTCCAGAAGACCATTGCTGAGGTCAATGGCAGAAAACACCAGTCAGTACAACCGTAGACGAATTGCAATAACTCGCATATCCACTCTTATATTGACGATATTTAAGAGGGAAGTATACTTTGTTCAGGATGCAGTGAAGTGGATGGATTATGTATCTGATTGAGAGAGCTAGTGTCTTCACTAGCTAGTACTTTCATTTGCTATGTCTGCCAGAGAACCAAGCCACAACTTTGAAAGTGTACTAAGCATGCACAAGCTGTTGTTTTTTAGATGAAATGCCATGGGCTAGAACATGAAAACATTATTCCATGCAATAGGATTTCTAATCAGTGTTGTTACAGTTCCTGAATTGAAATTATGTGTTATGCAAAGCATGCTCATACAGACTAATTAACATTTGGTGTATATCAATTAAAATCCAAATGAGAAATCAAAACAAAATCCTTAAGCACCTTATTGTTTAGAGTGGTAACGTCACTGGGATTCTGAATTTACAAGTTATATCTGTTGACTGAACACTGACATCAGATATGAAATTGACTAACATGTCCCCGTACTCACTCCCATTCATTGCTTCCAGTCTTAAGCATTTGTTCCACCAGATTACCTTCAGATCTCAGTTCCATTTTGCAATGTTCCTAAGCTCTCTTCATATTGAAGATTCCAATTATCAATACACTTGGTGTCGATCAGTCTGTCAACTAAAATTGTAAGATTTGTTTATGAACTAGTCTCAGGGTTCCCTCTTCATTCCTTTACACCAGTTGCTCAGTGATACTCTTGACTTGGGGATTTGAGGAGAAATATTTTCACCCAGAGAGTGGTTGGAATCAGGAACATGTTGTCTAAATCAGTGGTGGAGGCAGAGACTCTCACAACATTTAAGAAGTATCTGGATGAGCATATGATTCAGCAAGGCATAGAAGGCTACAATGCTGGAAAATGGGTATAGGTGTTGTTATTGGTTTACTATTGTCACGTGTACCAAGATGCAGTGAGAAGCTTTTGTTTGCGTGCCATCCAGACAGATCACGCCATACGTAACTACATGGAGGTAGTAAAAAGAAAACAGAATGCAGAATTTGCTGCTATAATTACAGAGAAAGAGTAGTGCAGGTGAGCAAATAAAGTGCAAGGGCCACAAGGTGTAAATTGGGAGATCAGGTGTTCATCTTTAGTATTCAAGAGTCTGATAACAGTGGGATAGAAGCTGTCCTTGAGCCTGGTGGTACGTGCTTTCAAGCCTTTGTATCTTCTGCCTGATGGGAGAGGGGAGAAGAGAAAATGATTGGGATGGGAAGGGTCCTTGTTATGTTGGATGCTTCCCTGAAGCAGCAGGAATTGAAGATGGAATGGGCTGTGTTCACAACTCTGCAATTTCTTGCGGTCTTGGGCAGAGCAGTTGCCATACCAGGCTGTGATGCATCCGGGGAGGATACTTTCTATGGTGTATCTGGAAGGATTAGTAAGAGTCATTGGGGACATGCCGAATGTCCTTAGATAGGTACTTGATGGTTGGCATGGACATGGTGGGCTAAATGACCATGACTTTAAAACTTCCAAGTGGTACAATCACTGTTTCCCACCACCCCTTGTAAGGACAGCCACACACAGGACACGAGAATGTTGTAGGTGCTGAGTTCCCATCTCCACCACTCTTGGATGCTGGGAATTAAGTTGGAGGCAGCACTACAGGGAAGGAAGAGACACCTTCAGGATCAGTGAAAGCACTCTGGACCTGTGAGAACAATGGGCATGTTCCTTCAAGCTTTAATTTAAAAGCAATATTTCTGCACAAGAGAACATTCCTCTATCCAGCACCAGGTAATAACTTCCAAATAGATATATCAGATTTGACAATGATGGCAACATCTTACAGAATCACCAAGGCTTTTATTGCTGTTCACGTCAGGCCACAATTATGCCAATTAGGTGCCACCACCCTGACTGGTGAGGTCAGTGGTAAAGCATTGCAGGATACCATTAGTTACCATCCATGAAGGTGGTAACTTGCATTTCTGATATATTGACTGTGTTTGAGAGGGAGGAACACCTTGTACAAAACCCAGTGAGGTTGATTGCTAATTGTGTACTTGATGGGGGAAATAGCTTTCTTCACCATTTACTGGTCATGGGAGTAGGGGTTAATTTTAAAATTAAAGGATGGATTAGTTATATTTTCCTATCAGAATGGTTGGTTCCATTCACTTGAGGTCAACAAATTGCAAAAACAAATTATTGAATCATGTTCCCATTCATCTGTGTCCTTTTATCATATGTTGTGGCTTTATTTTAGAACAGGTTGTGTTTTACTGGCAGTGCTTATAATTACACATCAGTTAAATCCACACAAAGATTGCTTAAACCTTGTTGTTTGCTGCATTAAGTTGAAGACACGCCTGTCCTCCCAGGTAGACACAAAGAATCGCATGCCTCTGTTTGAAGAACAGCAGGAGACATCTTTGTACCTTGCAGTCAAAACATTTCTTTCAACTAAAAACAGATTATCAAGTCATCCTCACATTGCTGTTTGTGAAACTTGGCAGTGTGCATCGGGTTCCTGTGTCTCCCTTACCTCATTGCAGTGGCTATACTTGGGTGTAAATTGCTGTGGGCCATGAGTTTTGCTGTATGTGGTAGCTCCTCCCTTCCTTTAAATATAGTGACACCCACCCCCCTTCCCCCCCACCCACCTGCTTCAAAGAACCGTTG